>NC_073693.1:129161841-129497841 GCF_029784155.1 Uranotaenia lowii
TCTGACTCGAATTGCTAGTAGACATTGTAGTTGGAGGTGCAGGTCCTGGAGTAGAACTTTTTGGAGGGGGCGGTATGCTAACTTGTTTCACCGCCGGAGTCGCAGATGAAGGAATCGGAGGTGAAGCGGATGTAGTAACTGGACTTGTTTCAGTCACCGGAAGGTTCTCGGTACTTCTATGGGTTTGTTTTTGATGACGTTTGCTAGACTCGGGTGGTGGCAGAAGGTTGTATGCCTATGGGCAGTACAAAAGATAATAATAATCGACTTTAGACAAAAAAAAAACCTAAAAACTACTTACCGGAGGCATATTTGTAAAGGAGTCTCCAAAGGGATCGTCATCGATCACACTCTTCGATGGAACTTCGCTAGGCGTGATGCGTTCCATCTGCGATATGCCACGCTGTATGGAGCTGAGCTCCTGCTCCAGATCCACCAGATCTGCCACCGATTCAGGTGATTTTTCACTTTTCATCATGGCCTTTGAGCTACTACTTCCTCCGATAGCACCCGATAAACTGGATCCCGTCAGGGAGCTGGAACCCACATCACCGGACAAGGTGGTTTTCCCGTAACCACCATCGGAGTTAGTGCTCTTTACCGTCATTGCTACCGCCTGATGTTCGTGGGCGGTAATTTTGCTTTGAATGTGCTGCCGAGCGAGTTCGATTTCTTTCTTCTTCAGCTCGAACACCACCTGAAAGAGGTCGCGCATGGCCAGCACCACCTGGCTGGCCGCTTTGTCGGTTTTTATTCCGAAAAACCGGTGCCCACTATCGGGCGATCCAAAAATATAGCCAAATGCACGCGAATCGGTCATATCCTGCGCGATAAACGATATCTTATGAACGGGATGGTGGTAGAGTGAGTCCTGCAAAAGAAGAATAGGTTCATAAATAATTCATTGATGTTTATTGTATCGTTCAGCATACCCCTGTTTTCTCATCTCTCAAACGCAACCCGTCAATAGTAACGTGTATCGTAATCCGCTGTTTGTGCTCTCCTGCAGCTCGGATAGCCATTTTGAGATCCTGTTGGGAAGAAATAAAATAAAATTTAATTTTTTTTCTGGACGAATTGATACGTTTTCTTTCACATTAAATTAAATTATCAAAAAACTTTTAATTTGTGCTGGCGAGGCTGCAGGAAATCTGTCTGGATACTTCATAAATTAACGAATCCGTAATCACAATTCACAACAAGTTGTTTTCATTCCCTGGAATTATCGATTCTACATTCTTTGACCGTTTTGTTTCACAACGGAAAATGTTAAAATCGTCATTATGTTTTCTATGATTCGTTAGAAACACCATAGATACTTTTAAATAAAAATTTGTTTTTTTTTTAAGCCAAGGACATTAAAGGAAGTTCTCTGAGGGAAAAGTTTCTTGCATGCTGTAGAAAAACTTGACCAATTGAGGCGCTCAGGATCGAACAGGTGCAAGGGACAAAATAATATTTTTTTTATGATTGACCATGGGCAAGCACTAGCACTAACAAATAGTTATGCTTTTTCCGAGCAGTTTCGTTAGTCAAATTCTTCGATTGGCATTGCATATTGTTGTTTCCGAGCAGGTGTAAAGTAACTGTTTCTTTGTGCTCTTTCATACCTAGTTAAGCAAATGCTTTCAAATTTTGCTATTCATGGGTTCAAGCTAAGTAAAAGCTACTGAAGCAATTGCAATTTTCTTATTAGTACCTCCTCATTAGACTGGCCCATAGCAAAAAAAATCCTTATATCCCACGCGGCACCCCCTAGGTTGGTGCCTTTATATGAAAAAATGACTTTCTGAAAGTTTCAGGTCATTTGGCAGAAGCACGAGCTGGCTCAAAGGACTTGAAATTTGTATGGAGATTTTCGACAAAATGTATGAAAAATCGACACACTTTCACTCTTTGTGTTCTAAAATATGTTTCCAGTATGCTAGAAAGCTCAGAATTTCAGAAATTGTAGTTCAAACATTGACAAACAACTTTGTAGAAGATTGTGACGCGATGCGTGTTGACTGTGATGAGTTATTTGCAATTGAACGTGTGATTTTTTTAAATAAATATTTTAATAGTTCAGTTCGGTGTCTGGAGTAAAATGCAACAAAACGCAAATCACAGAAACGCCTTGTAAATCTCGTTTAGATGTGCTGGAATATGAATGTTTTGCATCACGCGTTTGTAAACATTGAAATTTCTTTCATCCAAACATATATTTTTATGATTTCAGCTTGTAGAATTTTTCTTAGCATCATTTAACCCCTAAATGTATGCAGCATCCTTATTGTGAAAATTAGTTTTTATGGACTAAAAAATTACTGCAATTGGTGTTTTCATGCGCAATGGTCTTATAGGCATCGCAAATATATTAAAAACTATAAATTTCCATACTTGTTATAAGATTTTTCATTTAAAACAAAGTTTGTTGCAAGTTACCCCATTTTCTAAGGAGGGTGAAAATCGCATGTTTTAAGAAAATTAACCCTTCATTTCATGATTTTTTATTTTTTCTTGAAAAAATTCTCAATAGTGCGCAATGATGAGTACATGAAGGGAAAAATAATGAAAAAATATTATTTTCTCATATTTCGAGGATTTAGCCAAAATATTAATTGTTGCATATTTGCAACAACATGAAATGGTTATACCTTTTCGTTCCTCATACAAGACAGCTAGAAATAAATGCTTATTCCTAATTTATCCAGCACTAATCGTAGTTAAAGCTCAAGAACTTCGTAAACCTAGTGTCTGGACACAATTTAGCGGGGTTAGTACCTAAGTATGTTGGTTACCCACCATGGGTGCACGGATTCACCTAAGTTTCTGCCTAAGGATGTGCTTACATGCATTATTTAGATCAATTAGTTCGACAAATTTCCAATGCAGCTTACACTATATTCGAACCCCATGGCTTCGTTTGATCTGTTATAGAGTAAATTTATTACTTTTGTTGATGAAAGTATATTTTGGAAGAACTAGTCAATCTGATGGGCTAGTTTACTATATGAATTCCGGTATCCCTGTATATTTAGCTGACCTGGAAAACTGATTGAACATTCTTATACATGAGAATTTCAAGGAAGCACATCTTACCTGTTGGCCATTTATGTGATTTGGACCTAAAAGTTTTCTGCCGATACCCGTAATCGAACCCTTTACGCGTAGCATACCAAAACCAGACTCACGCCAGCGTATTCGCTAGCGGCTAGACCTCCCAGGCACAGTATTATTTTGGGAGCTGGAGGGTAGTTATGCGATAATATTCATTACGTTTGCTTGAAGGTGCTATATGGAAGCTGAAACGTCTTTCCAATACAACTTTTTTGAAAAATAACCTTCAAAATCAATATTTTGACGATAACATTCAAGCTTTGGACTTGTATTCAGTTCTTTTGCAGTAACTTCATTTTTCGTGAAAAGTTTGATGGTATTCTTCGTGCTCATAGTTTTTTTGCGCAATATACAGCAATCTAGAAACAAGTTTATTCTCGGCTGACAACAATGTTTGAATTATAAAACCTTAAAAATTGTGATGAAAAAATGATTTTTATGCATGGTATACTTAGATTCAAAGAATCAAGTAACTTGAAAATCAGGAAATACAAATTGTTGAAGAAACAAATTGCGTTTTTTCTTCAAACACCTACAATGAAAAACAAAAAAAAAATTATTAATAAATAATTAATAATAATTAATAATAAAAAAAAACCAATGGATAAAATACATTAAAAATGGTTTTACCCGTATAACATTTGTTGAATATGGTACGCGTTTGGAAGAGTAAATAGAATTATATGTAGGACTTATGTAAATGGAACGGCCATTATCGTCTCACCATGATGATTAAATTCGTACTGAAAACATTAAAGCTGTTATCATAAATACTATACAAACGATAAAAAGTATTTGAAGAACATTACGGGACGAATGTTTCAAACTAGGGTATAACATTATTAAGTAGTGAGCCGAAAAAATGTTAATTATTATTTTCTAAAAATTTGAAAATATTTTCTACGAACAAATACAATCTTTTCCGGGGATCATAAAATTATATTTAAAATCATCGTTGATTGCATTGCATTTGAAAAATTAAAGATTCAAATTATTAATATAAACACTTTAACTACTCAAAAGTCACAAATTTGTACTAAATGTGACGCATGGTTTATGATCTAGCCTAAATAAATTGTTCTTGGTTTTCCCCAATATTTTTACAGTTGTCAGCCATTTTGTTTAGTTAGAGGCTTATTCATCAGCATTATTTCAAAAATATCTCGACAACATAATAATATAACATTAAAAATAATAATACTTTCATCAGGAAACATATACACTGTTTAAACGATGAAACATTAGAAAGCACACTTTGTAGCCCATAGACCTAACTAAAGGTGCTACCGTTGCATGATGTTGCTAATTTGCAACAATTAATTAAAGGCCGTTATATCAGACAAAAAATCAAAAAAATCTTCAAATTGTATTCAATTGTGTTAATTGCATTACTGAAAGTGCGAAAATATTTTTTTCAGACAAATTTTTTTTTCGCGGTGTGAATTGGACTGGGTCAAAACTCTGAAAAATAAGCCTTTTTAAATATTTCATATTTTTTAGATTCAAGTTGGTCTAGTTTCTATATGTATACTCAGAAAGTCATTTTTTTTATTCAACGTAATCTTGAAGTTAGAAATATTATTGCCCTGAAGAAAAAAGTTGACTATTTGGTTTTCTGCAAAAGTTACAACAGCTTTAATTAATTGTTGCAAATTTGTTACTTTATGAAACGAAGGGTTAAAAATAACTTAAGAAACCAATAATTTTTCTTACTACGCCGATTTGATGTCCCATCATCCTTTAAACGTTTGATGCATAATGGGAAGGATTAACTGTAAACATAAGTTTTTTAAAAGCCATTGAAATTGAAAATTGTTGCATGTTGCCCCAGTTGACGGTATCAATGAAATGCGAAAATAATCACACATTAAATTGCAAATAACTCAACACAGTCAACTCGTATCGCGTTACAATCTTCTACAAACTTGTTTGTCATTGCTTGAACAACAGTTTCTGAAATTCTGAGCTTTATAGCATACTGGAAACATATTTTAGAACACAAAGAGTGAAAGTGTGTCGATTTTTCATATATTTTGCCGAAAATATCCATACGAATTTCAAGTCCTTTGCGCCAGCTTGTGCTTCTACCAAATGACCTGAAACTTTCAGAAAGTCATTTTTTCATATAAAGGCACCAATATAGGGGTTGCCGCGTTGAAAAAAATGTTGTAAAAATCATCCCATACAAATTTGGGCCAGTCTACTCCTCATGGCAAACGATTCTTATTTAGCCCCAAGTATACGCACTCTCCAATTAAGGAGTGCGCAACAGATGCATAGAAGGTGCTCTGCAGTTTCCTTTCCGAATCTGCAGAACCTACAGTCATCGTTTTAGATAATGTTTATCCTTTTGAGATGCTGTTTTTTTGACAATGTCCGGTTAAGAGATCTGTGTAAGTACTACTCGATGTTCTACTCAACTCGTGCTTACTTAAGTTCAACATGTTTTTGGAGAGTCATGCGCTTGGTTCAATGAATCTTTTCGCCTGAGCTGCTCCCAGTCCTTGAGCTCCATAGTCAAGGCTCTCCTCGATACTCCGCATAAAGAGATCCTTCCCTAGCTAGCTGATCTGCTTCTTCGTTCCCTATAAGATACTGAAATGACCTGAAACACAGAATAACTATACTCTGTTCCTTATGGCCAGGTTTCTTAGAGCAGTAACCAGTTTGACGCAGTTTACTGGATCGGATATAATTTCGTTGGTTCTTGTATAAATTAGCTCCAAGAAAAGATCACAGATACACCCAAAATGCAGTCTCTGTGCCAATCGATGATGCTACTAGCCGTATAATGTAACGATAAAAAAAATCAATCATGAATGGTATTTGAAAAAAAAATCACCTCGAACAGGAATCGAACTCGAGTCTACTGATTACCTCTCCGAAACCTTACCAATAGGCCAAATCGTCAGATGAAACAAGTCAAGCTGCTGCTAGATTATACGGCAGAAAACGCTCATCGTGCCCCGCTTGATAGTCCTCTGTTTGCCCCAAAATTGATTAAAGTGAAAAATCAAAAATTTAATCAACCAATAAAAAAAACTTTAATATCTCGTGAATAAACGTGCATTTTGAAAGAGTGAGGGGGGGTTGAAGTGAGGATACAGTGTGTGTGTTACATGTTTAACCTGTAATATTTTTCAGAATGATGATTTTGAAATATTATGTTGTTTTTAATCAATTTTTAAATTCATTTCTCATTGTGAATTGTAGTTCAATAATTTTATTTCTAAATCTAAATTTTGTTCTATTCTACCTTTATTTTAGAACTTCATAAATCTGAATCGAATGATTTGAAATTTGAATCATTTGTTCGAAATAGTTACAATTTTCCAAAAAAGAGGGTAACATGAATAAAATGAAAAATTATGTTCATATTTAAAAAAATCCTTTTTTCTCCGATGTTTTAGAAAGAATTTTTAAAAAAATTGCTATAATTTTAACTGATTTGAGTGTTAAAAAATTTGCGCGTTTTAAAAAAAAAACTGTTAAATGTTACAAAAACATTGAAAATATATAGATTTTGATAAAATGATCAACTTTCTCGATGACTGCAAATAAAATGAGTGAATAATTTTGACTTCTCAAATATAATACCGGAAATTCCCTGCTCGATTTGTTTCTAACCGATTCTCCTGATCCTATTCACCGATTCAGCCAAATCTCTTTACCAGGTGTTTCTCACCACGATCTAATCTTTTCATCCTTGAATTTCCCTAAAATTGAAGAATCAGATGGTTTTTGGTTTCGATATTGTAAAAAATTTGATGCAAATGCACTCCAAACTATTCTTTCCGAAACAAACTGGACTGGATTTCTGAGTATTGATGATTCAGATATACTTGTTAGCCATTTTAATAGATTTCTGTTGGAAATAAACGAGTCGATTTCCCCCCTTAAATATAAAAAAAACTCGTCGCAATGAATGGTTCAATCGCGAAATAAATCATGCTATTATTAATAGAAATCTGGCCTATAACACCTGGAAACACTCGAAGTCTGAAGAAGATAGAAATAAGTTTAAAATATTGCGTAACAGAGTTAACACCCTGATTACAAAAGCGAAAACTATACAAGATAAAAAACGTATAAATCTTGATTTACCAGCTAGAACTTTCTGGAATAACTTGAAGAAGTTTGAATGGAAAAAATCTCCAGGAAACTCTGATGTATCTAACTTTAGCGCTGATGAAATTAACAATTATTTCACAACAAATTTTACTAGTTCTGAAGTTGAACTATTTAATAATCCTTATAACCCACACGGATTTAAATTTAAATTTTTTGAAAACTATGAAATCATAAACGCTGTTATTTCAATACAATCCAATGCATTGGGAATGGATGAAATCCCAATCAAACTTATTAAAATTGCTTTACCGCACATCCCACCTGCTCTCAAACATATTTTTAAAACTATTATAAAAACCTCTAAATTTCCTTTTCAACGGAAAGTATCAAAAGTTATCCCAATTCCAAAAAAAGCCAAATCACATGACTTATCAAACTTGAGACCAATAAGCATTTTAAGTACAATTTCAAAAATTTTCGAAAAAATTGTCAAATGTCAAATAACAGAATATTTGAACCAAAATAATATTTTATATGAATTTCAATCGGGTTTTCGTTCTTCCCACAGTACTGAAACTGCGTTGATGAAGGTTCATAACGATATTGCCTATGCCTTAGATAAAAAAGGAATTGCTGTACTTCTTATGATAGACTTTGCCAAGGCTTTTGACCGTGTGTCACATACTAAATTCATGAATAAGTTAATAACTAATTACAATTTTTCAAGTTCAGCAGTTAATTTGGTGCGTTCATATCTACTGGGTCGGCAACAAACTGTTTTATTTGATGGTTGCTATTTTGAGTTTGCTCCAATCGAATCAGGAGTTCCTCAGGGATCAATTCTAGGACCTTTGTTCTTTTCGCTATTTATTAACGATCTTCCTGCTGTTCTACAGTACTGTTCGGTGCATCTTTTCGCAGATGATGTCCAAATATATCTCTGTGAAAAACGCACCTCAAACCCAAGTGACTTTTTTAATAAAATAAATCATGATCTTACTCAGCTTGTTGAATGGTCAAACGCCAACCTTTTACCAATCAATCCTTCAAAAACGAAAGCTTTGTTCTTTGGAAGACAACAATCCTTCTATACTTATCCTCAACTTTTTATGAATGATACTGCTATAAATTTTGTCGACTACGCTGAAAACCTTGGTGTTATTTTCGACCGCGATCTTTCATGGAATCGTCAGGTTAATGCTCAATGCTGCAAGGTTTATGGCTCGATTAAAAGACTTAACTTAACAACAAGCCATCTGGATGTCGCTACAAAACTAAGATTGTTTAAGGCCTACGTTTTTCCTTTGTTCATTTATTGTGATTTCATTTACTCGAACGCATCGGAGAGATCTGTTCACAAGTTGCGAGTTGCCTTGAATTCATGTGTGCGATATGTCTTCAATTTATCTCGTTTTTCTCGAGTTTCCCACTTACATAAATATCTCATTGGATGTTCTTTCGATAAATTCTATAAGTACCGATCATGTATGGTAATGCATAGAATTCTCAATACTAGAAAGCCAGACTATCTGAAATCCTTGCTCATTCCGCTTAGAAATTCACGCACAAGAAATATCCTAATTCCATCACATAGTTCTTCATATTATGGTAGATCATATTTCGTTCGGGGTATTGTTAATTGGAACAATCTTCCAACTAATTTAAAACTTCTTAATAAGAAATCAGAGTTTAAGAGAGGGCTACTAGAGGAATACATGGAGTATAACGACATAGATAGAGCTAGAAGCAAATAAGGAACGATTAGTTTTTAAGTAATTACATCAAGAAGACAACCACAGTGTAACAATTTAAAAGATATTGTAATCTTACGTTACATAAATAAAAACATAATAATAATAAAAAAAAGTAACGTAAGTTTTCTCTTTGATTTTTCCTTCCTTTTCGATGATATTCAGTAATTTGATCAAAATTCAAAGAAATTTTAAACCAAAATTAATCTCAGATGTTATTGGAAACAAAACGTGTTGCAGTCTTCTACATAGATGTTAAATAAGTTAAAAACATTAATATTAAAAAAATCAAAACGACCTTTTATGATGTCAGAAATGAAATAGTTATATCATTTTAAATTGAATTTTCTTAAAATTGTCGAATTACTTTTTTTTTCTAATGCATTGTATCATTGTAAATTCGAAAATCTAGGCAAAATCTTAATCCTTCATAAAATTCAGGATAATAAATATATTTTTAATCGGTTTGTACCATCAAGTAGCCATTCACCGCCCAGTCACCATTTACCGTAAAAAATCACCCTTTTATGTGTATTTCGAAGGGATGTTTTTCCCAAAAATAAAACCTCTATTCTGTGTTGACATCATTTTTCGACCATTTCACTGAAAAAACATAACTTAATTATGCTAACGCTAGCCAGAAATAAAATATTTGGTTTCTCGTTTCCGGTCAAATTATTAAATTCGACGCCTGTTAGCGAACTGAGCATTCTGTGCTCCTGATGCAAAAAAGGTTTTTGTTTCCTAAAAAGTACATATTTGATCTAAAATCGACTTGAAACGATAGTTTTATTTTCGTAGAATGATTTGCATTGGAAAATTTTCAATTTTTTTCAATAGTTGTTGTTTTTGGAGCGTTTAGTGTTGGGCGGTAATTGGTATGTAAACAAAAGTGTTTGTTCCTAATGACCGGTCACGCACAATTTCTTTGTTTTTAACGCATATATTGTGTCAAATGTGCAAATTTTAAGTAGCATTTAGTTTGATTATGTAGAAAATGAAAGTAAACGGTTACTTGAGGCTGTTTGCCGGGAATCATCATTTCGTCAGTCAACGCACTTTGTTAAATTTGTACAAAATTTACGGGAAAAAATTCACAAAATGTACTCTCTCAAGATCCAAAATATGGTTTTGACATCTCCTTACATGAAAAATACTAAAAAGAACCTGTTCCATGTTGTTACGATAGTTTTTCCTTAAGAAAACAGTATCGGTAACGGAAAAAGTCGAGTGGGCGGTAATAGGGCCAGTTGAACTCCCCCAAGTTTAGTTAATTATTTTGAATAGCGTACATTTTTCGCATTCCACTAAATTTTTTATTGATAGTAGAGTAGTTTTGAGATGTACTGGAAAAGAAAGCGAATAAAATCTGCCATCGTTTTTCTTATTACACATGTTTGAAGTTGAAAAACCGCTTAACTGGGCGGTAGATGGTGACTTGAAGGTAGTTTTATGTAGGTTTTTTATTTCATTGAGCGACAATTCAGTAAAAACTGCTTAGTTTTGGAATTATACGAGCCTCTATCAAAACTAGAGGTGATTGACAAAATCTGACGGAATATTTCATGATACCAAAATCTTTCGAGACAGTTATTGAAACATATGCACTAAATTAGCTGTTCTCTTTCCAATAATAAATTTTTTTTTGTCAAATCTGAAACTGGTTTATAACTTTCAATTTAAATTATCATTGTGTGAATGTTTTGGATTGATAATTAGCAAAATTCAAAATATGATTTTTTCAATAAGGTATATCAGATGGCATTATGAAATTTGAATTCAAAACGAATACACACATATAAATTTATAACATTACTCATTTTTGAGTTTCATAACATATTTTTAAATGATGACTGATGATGAATTCAAAATCTGAGGTATGATACTTCAATCAGAGTTCTATTTTTTTTCTAATTCATTAATATACTCGCTTCTGAAATAAAAATTTCGTTACAATATTTTCATTTTGATTTTGAATTAGTGATTTTTTTTCGATCTTGAAAATATTTAGAGCTAAATAAAACCTAATATCTAGACATTTTTTGATAAAAATAAACAACACTGATAATTTTTTTATTGTTTAATTTGATTGGCTCAAAATATATGCAAGAAACACCAGAGTAATTGTTTGGAATTTTTCAATATTATGAGTACCTAAATTGAAGCGTTTAAATGCATTTATTACAACCAAAGATAGAAGTTTAACGCATCTTTGAAACTCCGTGTTCTTTTTTATCCTTATTATAACAAAATGTCTCTTTCTTGTTAAAAATGGATAAGATCTATCCTCAAACTTCGATTTCAAGGTGAATCGATCCTACGACCGCCCATCTGAATCAATTTTGGAGATCGATCTTTTCCTGAAGATCGAATAATTCTAGTTAGGACCCGTTCCAGGTGACCACTCAGCATTTCGGCACTTCTTATGTTTTTAGAATTTTCTAAAAAAATACACTCTTTTAAAAGTAATTTTTAAAACATAATTTTCAATCATAAATAGGAAATGTGTAATTTTCAGAAAATCCAAAATGGGCAAGTTGTGGCGTACGCGTAACGACTTCAATAACTATTTTATCGAAAAATAAACTTTTTTTTACTGGAACTTTGCTGAAACAAATTTGTAACGTCACCGTGGAATGGATCTTAGATAGAGATGAGAATGGAAGGAGGAAAGCAATCGAAGAGCTAGTGTAAAATGTGAGCTAAGACTTTTGTGTTGTGGGCATCTTTAAACTTCTTATGTGATTCTAAATTAAAAATGCATCTTTCTAATTAAAATAATTTACACAGTTTAATTGTCCTAATTATGCTTTCTGTCAAAATCGGAAATAGTGTATTTTAATGATTTTGAAGAAATGTTTTAGAAGGTAATAAAAAAAAGGAAAAACGAATTGATACCCTTTATTTCAAAGTTTTTGATATTTTTATTTAAGTCATGTTTCACAGCCAACGGTATAATAATTGAAAAAAAAGTTGTTACCTTTCTATGTTTCACATGTCTGTTTTCGATTTGTAACTTAGGCCGGAAATTTCTTCTTTTGTCTCCCTCCTTCGAAATTTCCAAAACACTTGAAGGGGTGAGTAATTAAGGTTTGATGTATTTCATGGAAATTTTGAAAAATATCAAACATTCGAAAGCAGTATAAGAGTGATAAGCAGTTGTCAAAAGCTGCATCTAAGAAACTCTTGAAGCTGGACCTGGACCTTGAAAAAGAGAAATATAAAACACGCCTTAAGGCGGGGTTCGGATAAAAAAAAGACATTAAATCAACAAATACGTTAAATGGTTGCAACCGAAAAAGTAGATACTGAAATTAAGTCATTAAGTCCATGTAGCTATGCAATATTTGGAGAAAAATGTAAAAATTGTTCCCTAAACGATAAAGTTATACGTAGAACTAAAGTGGTATGTAATCATAACTAATCTTCTGCGAAAAAATTGAGGTTAAGGATAAGAGTTTTAACATTGGATTGTAGTTACAATGTTTAGAAAAAAGATATGAAAGTAAGGCTGCCAGTAGAAGTCTTACGCTTCTGAAGTGCCTATTGGAAAGTTGACCACCCCAATGAAAAATTTAACTGCAAGAATCGCTCCCACGGAGTGGAAAATTTTGAAAATTCAAGGGTATACCAACTAGGAAAAGTTCTAATTTTTTTTTTTTGAAATTCGAGCATTTTAGTATATTTTTAACAGATTTCTCCCGCTTGGGGGGGAGGGGAGTGATTACCCCCCTCCCCCATAGGACCGTGCCTGGGTACCTTCCATCGGTCGGTTATTAAGCAGTTTTTATCTCTGATATTTTGTCAAATCTGTATTTCAGATGATTGCACCCTTCTTCTTCAATTTTCGCTACTTTTTTGACCAATACTTCTTATATTTTTTTTATTTAGAAATGTGAAACGCTTCACAATTTTTGCGTGTCATCCTTGCGCAGGGACCATGCTAATCATCTCTGTATCGGTACAATTTTAGTATATGTTCAGTCGAAGCTTGAACCTTATTCGACAGTAACTGGGGAAAATCTGGTGGGTTCAGTTGTTTAAAATTGATCATGACTTTATTATTTATGTACCACTAAAACATGTTTCCACCGGAGTGTTAGCATTCAAAATTTGACAGAAACATTGTAGAATCATCATAAGATTCAGGTCAAAGTAAAGCCTAAATAACAGTTGAGATCGCAGGTTATGAGATTTTCTAACAAGACTACTCTTTTAAAGCGTTTTAAAGAATCGAAAACCAAAGTTTTTGACTCGAAAATTTGTTGTTTTTTTTACGTACAGGGGCAGAGTTCTGCCAAATCATGATATTTTTCGCAAAACAATCAGTAAATATAACATGATTTTGCTATGGACCTTAAAACAAGCAGAGATGTTGCAGGATTCAACCGGCGTTATTTGTAAAATTTGTTTTTTTTTTCACAAGTTTTGTCGTTCATCAAAACTCATCGCATATAGGCTCGGCACTGGCTTTGTAACTTACTTTCTCTGGAACTGGCAAACAATTGTTGTTTTATCAGAGACAAATTAGCTTGATTTTGTGGTCATTCTTGATCGTGTTTTCATATACTTTTTTCACCACTCACGCATAGGAATTTCGGTATAAAAAACGGTTTTATCAGCTCCCTATTGCGTAATGATGGATTATGTAGAAAACTGTTCACAATTATTTTTGTCTTCTGCGTTAGTTTTAAATTAAAAAATAAATAGGCACAATAATACTTTTTACAAGCAATCCCACGCTGTCAAAATTTTGCATGCTTGATCACTAGAAACTTAGCTACCACCAAAAGAAAGTGTCCTATTCCTAAACGGACTAAGCTTTATAGGTATTTTCAAGCAGTTTTGGTTTGAAAAAACCTCCCTGACAGTTTTCAGCTAGACGTATACGACTTTCTACGGAATTTCGCTCTTACACCATCTTATCGCGCGCTGAAAGAATGAATCCACTATAAAAATCTTTGTGTCGAACGGTTTTGCAGGGATCTAATTTTTTTTTGACTTACAAGAAGATGGAAGAGTTTTCTAAGTGAAGAAATTGTTATCTTTTGAGGTTATTCGGAGTCCGTAATTTATTTTGTCCAAACGAAAATTGACTTTTACTACAACTATCCTATAAAAGTGTGAAGAACTTATGGAGCTTTTTGACAAAAAAATTTCACTAGACGTTAGTGCGTCAAAAACACAATAGTTTATCTGAACATTTGAAGTTCATATTCCTTATGTAACAAAAGATAAAGGAGGTTGGCAATTTTGCTTTATTAATTTATTTTGTCCAGTACTGTAAATCGTTTTGTATGGAGGTATTGAAATCGGTTCTTAGCGCTTCAAAACTCCGCTAAATAAAATCAGGATTTTTTTTTCTAATCATTTTATAAATCTTATGAAGAATTAATCACCGTAATTTATGTTTGTTACTTTAATTTATCGGCCTTATCGGTGGAAAGTTATGTCCTTTTTAGTAGGGACATTTTAAGATTATGAATTTTTTTATAGATGAATAGAAGGTTAGAAGAAATAAAAGATGGTGAAAATGAGCGGGTAGAATTTATTTAGAAACATTATCAGCACATATCAAATTTTTGTTCCACACGGGCCAACTACTATGAAGTGGTAGATACAGATGGAGTTTCATCTACCATCACACATTAGTAGGCTTAACGTGGTTCGTCCCACAAGCCCGAAAACTTTTGTTCCCTACTAAAAAAGACAACACATTTCACCGATTAGGCCGATTAATTAAAGTAACTTGCCTCAAAATATTTTAGAATTTAAATTATTTTCCCAGGAACACCTGAGAGAACGCAAGAATACACTTTCCCAATATTCATTTAAAGTGTTTCCAAATATATCATTAACAAATGTCTCCTTTTTCTGTCCTGGATTACTCATGATTTTTAAAATTCATGACAACATGTTTGTAGCGGTTTGTTTTGATGCGGCATTACGCCGTGCTTCAGTCTAGCTAGCTACTCAGTGAATTTTTTCCTGTGCTACAATGCACATGCCAATAAAATCGCGTTGATTTAGTTCGTCGCTCGTTGCAGCGCACATACTATTCCACACACTGTGCTTCATTATACTGATTAGAAGTGTTTTATTCATTACATGTATACCTACTAGTTACTAATGATTTTTTTTTGCGCGCGCACTTTCTCGGACCGTTTTCCTGCAACAACGCTTAGACGCTCTGTTGTGTTGTGGTGCTGTTGGGCATCGAGAGTGTTTTCAAATGGATTTAAATTGGATCAATTTCATGAGGGTTTTGATCCATCTTGTTTGCCACATATCTTCGAGAGGCGAACAGCAGCGACCCAAAGTCAAGCTGCCTCCTATCGACCAGCCGACAGACCGACCGGCTGACTGACTGATGTGGTTTTTTGGGATTACTAGTATAGTCAAGCTAAAAATAGGTTTTAACATACCTGTAGCGCCTCCTGGCACATGCGATCTCCTCTGGCTTCTCCGACCTCCAGGATGCCAATCAGCTTGGCCTTGAAGCTCACTCCATCGCCGAAGAATCGTCCGGGTTCGTTCCGATCTGCAGGAACAACATAGAGAGAAAAAAAGACCACCAATTAGTTCGGCTTTGAACGAATTTTTTTTTTCGGAATGTAATGAATGTGTGAATTACTTTTAATCATCGTAAAACGTAGAAGCAGCAACACCTCTCTAGGCTAAGCTAGGTTGCTGAACCGATTTCTTTGTACTTGCTTCCGTCCAGCTGCAAAGGACAAACTCATATAAAGAAGATGCACTCTCTCTTAGAAAAGTGCATTCCTTATTTCCTTTTTGAAACGATTCTGCCTGCCTTCCTCCTCCTACTACTCTTGGAACAGCTGTGGCGTCGCAGACTGAGCTCAGTTGAGAGTGATCTCAAAGTGCAGAGTGCGAATCGTAATTTCAATTGATTTCTAACGTTGTCGTCGTCGTCTATTCGACCTGGGCCCGAGGGACGTCTGGTGGATTTTAGTGGCTCCAGCATGACGACGCTACCAACAACAACATCAGATGATGATACCCCACGACGAACAACATCGCTGGATGCTGACTGGCTGGGTACATTCCCGTGTCTGAAGCCGAGGAATTATAAATATTCAATAAACGCCTTCCCTACTTCATCCGTCTCTACGGCACCAAACAGCCGCCACCGGTCGCACCAAAGGTTAAATGACCCATTCAAAACCTGCGATGCGCGATGTCAAATTCCACTTAAATCCCAAACCGAATCTAACTCACAAAATTGCCCCTGATTCTGATCGACCTGAAACGGTCCAATACGAACAGAAATCACTATTTTTCTGGATCGAATCAAATATCAATCACATCACTGCAAAGAGTGCTAAGAGCTATTCTGGCTATGATGATATCGTCGTCGTTCGTTCGGTCGTATACGCTTCAGTACGCGGGGTCTGACTGGCTCTTACAAATCCGAGACTTATTCCACTCTGACGTACGTACGTATGTAGGTATCACACGGGTGCGGGATAGGCCAGGCCAAGTGAACCGCTATACAACAGTACTTTGTATATCGGGCGGAATGAATCCCGCACCCTAACTACAAGTTCATTCAAGATTCCCGGTACGCTCACATACGCAAAGCCATAGCCGATTGAAAGTGAGGGTGTGGGTTGTGTTGTTGTGTTCTATTTTACACACACATTTCGTCGTCCATCTGTCAATGGACGGGATTCATTCATTACCATCATCATCCCCAATGAACTTCGACAGCAAATTTCTGGTTGCAGAAAAAAACGGATGCATACAAAATGCAGGTAGATGGATCGATCCTTGTAATTGAGTTCATTCTTGAAAGGAAAACTCGGTGTCGCATAGGGTGGTGCGATTGTCTGAGAATGACAAACGAGAGAAACGGTTTCTTAAATCTGTTTTGGCAAGGAATCAAACAAATATTAGCTGCCACTCAGTCTGATCGAAATCACGAGCAAACTTTCAATGAATAGATTATATTTCGTTAAAGGTACGATGACATTGATGTCCGTGCTGGGGAAACTAGGATGTGTAGATCTTGTGTCGATCCTTAATCGGGTTTTTACGACATATTTATTAGAAATCGTTCAAATAACAGAAATCGGCTATTTTCATTTTATACCCAGTTCCCCCTACCTACTAGCTGACCCCGTACGAACTCCGTTTTTCTTTCAACTTTTAAAATGTGAGTTGAAGCTTGTGTTTGAATGATAATTGCGAAGCACTTTCACGTTGCTTTTTTCGGATAGAAAAATACTGAACAACTAATGTGGATGATCCCTTTTTCTGTCCCCTGAAAAAAAGTTTGAAATCAGAAATCAATTATCCGACCCAAAAAATACTCTCGATCCAAAAACTGAACTTTCGTCTCGGTCCAATGCAAAATCACGCAATTATAGCAGAAAAAACTGCTGTTGTCTGATAAAGCTTTCGAATTTAGAATTGGAAAAGACTTTTTTTCATACTGTGGCACTTCTGGTGGACGGATTCGGAAGTTATTGGCGCCAACGTTTCAGGAATTTTGTCAGCTTCACGTATGTTCTTTCAACATTCCGCAAATCGACTGTACTTTGTAAACAATCAACATGGAAGTCGAAATAAGGGAAAAAATTGCCAACAGTTATTTGGAAAATCCATTATGGTCTGCATCTAGGCTAGCTAAAAGCTGAAATTGCCAAGAAATTCCGCATGGCGCGTTATCAAACAGATTAAGGAAACATTGATAACGATTCGGAAGCCTCGATCCAATCGTCGGAGTGGAACTGTCGACCGGAAACTGCGTAGTAAGATTTTGAAGACGATTAAGAGGAATAACAATCTGTCAGACCGTGATCTGGCCAGAAAATTCGGTGCTTTCCATAGTACCGTGAGGAGAATTTGACTGCGGGAAGGAATCAAGTCGTATCGATCTAGCAAACAGTCAAATTAGACCATAAAACAGAATAGTGTGGCCAAAATCCGTGCTCGGAAGCTCTACGACCAGGTGCTTACCAAGTTCGACGGGTGCCTTCTGATGGACGATGAAACTTATGTCAAGGTTGACTTCGGGCAAATCCCAGATCAAAAGTTTTACTTGGCAACGGCTCGGGGGGATGTTCCAGTGAAATTTAAATTGGTTTTTGCCGACAAATTTGCAGGAAAATTTATAATTTGGCAGGGCATTTGCCGCTGTAGCAAAAAGAACGAAAGTTTTCGCTACAAATAAGACAATGACGTCGGAACTATATCAAAAAGAGTGTCTCCTAACACGAATTTTTCCGTTCATTCGATCCCACGACCATCCTGTAATGTCGCTCAAGACTGGTATGCAGAGAAAGGGGTCCAGTTGGTTCCGAAAAACCTGAACCCACCTAACTTGTACAGGGAGATTGCATTGCTTCTTCTCGGCAATCTTTCAATTGTTCATTGTGCAATGTTGATTATCACAAACCAATCACGGAGCGCAACCATTATGCCATTGGCCAGGAGGGGCCGCAGGTGGACCGTAGTTGATAGCAAGCTCAAGCTCAAGCTCAAAACCTAAACCCACCCAACTGCCCCTAGTTCCGCCCTATTGAGAAATACTGCAATCATGAAGAGGAGACTCAAGACAAAAAGAAAGGTTGTCAAAGATATCAATCATGATACAATCTGGTAACACTCTGCTAACATCTGGTCGATTAAGATGTACCACTAAACGGCGCGCAAAGTAAAACTTTTAAAGTGATGTTTACCCGAGTTTCACCGTCAAGTATACCCAATGTATAAATCGTCCAGGCAATACTTTCGATCGTTAAGTGTTATCTAGTTCGATACCGCGATCCCGAGGAAGATAATCGATAAATCGATCTTCAAGACGCCTCGTGAGCTCACCCGACGCTTTACTTACTTACTTACTTAATGATCCCGCGCCGATCCTCCGGTGCATAGGGCCGTGGTAAAAGACCTCCACTGTTGACGATCCGGAGCCAGCGTCTTCACCTGGTCCCAGTCAAGATTCTCGTCGACAGTTCGGATTTCAGCGGCTAGGCTTCGCCGCCACGAATTTCTGGGTCTGCCTCTTCTTCGATGACCTTCTGGATTCCAATCTAGCGCCTCTCTGCAAATCTCGTTTTCATCTCTTCGCAGCGTGTGCCCAATCCATCTCCACTTACGTTCCCGAATCTCGATTTCTAGCGCCTTTTGATGACACCGGCGATGTAGTTCCTCATTCGAGATCCAGTTGCCAGGCCACCAAGCGCGGATGATATTCCGCAGGCAGCGATTTACAAATACTTGCAGTTTTCGCGTCGTTACCGCATATGTGCACCAAGTTTCGCACCCGTACAGCAATACGGATTTGACGTTTGAGTTGAAGATTCGGATTTTTGTTCGTAGAGAGATCTGGCGTGACCGCCAGATGTTTCGGAGACTCGCAAACGCAAATCGGGCCTTTCTGATCCGTGTTTCGATGTCTTTTCTGATACCACCATCAGGCGTAATCTGGCTACCAAGATACTGGAAGCACTCCACTTTCTCAACTTGTTGCCCAGCTACCATGAAACTGGAGGGATTTCCTGTGTTGATCTCCATCGACTTGGTCTTTCCGACATTGACTTTGAGACCTGCTGCCTTGGAACTTTCGGTGAGGTCGTCGAGTTTGCTCTGCATATCTGGTTGTGTTTGGGCGAGCAAAACAATATCGTCAGCCAGGTCAAGGTCGTTCAGTTGCTCCATTGTTGAAGGATTCCACGGCAATCCTCGGTTCGGTGCACAGTCAATCGATCCAATCAGAATCTCATCCATTACGATTAGAAAAAGTTGCGGTGATAGAATACATCCTTGTCTCACTCCAGCAGTTACCGGGATTGGTTCGGACAAGACATCGTCGTGCAAGACCTTGCACGAAAATGCCTCGTACTGTGCTTCGATGAGATGGACTAGTTTCTCTGGGACCCCTCGTCGCCTTAGAGCCGCCCAGATGTTTTCATGGTTAAGTCGGTCGAATGCTTTTTCGAAATCAACGAACACCAGCAGAAGAGAGTCCTGGAATTCGTTGATTTGTTCCAGTATTATTCGTAGCGTTGTGATGTGGTCCACACATGATCGTCCGGATCGGAATCCAGCTTGTTGCCGTCGGAGTTTTTTTTTTTTTTTTGTTTCGATTATAGTCGTTTTACCATCTTTATGGCATTCGCGACTTTATCAACGTTACAGTTGGCGGATCGATATTGAGAAACTATCCGGTACAACTGTGTTCGATGTTTACTCTTGGGCTCGAACTCGTGGACATCGGCTCAGGAGACAACAGACTTGCCAACTGAGCTATATCCCAAGCCCTCGACTTTGCCGTCGGAGTGTAGCGTCAATTTTCTCCTGGATCCTGTTCAGAATCACTTTGCAGAGTACTTTGAGGGTTGTACAGATCAACGTTATGCCTCGCCAGTTACCGCACTCTGTCAGGTCTCCTTTCTTCGGGACCTTTACAAGGATACCCTGCATCCAGTCGGCCGGGAATGTTGCAGTATCCCAGATGTCAGCGAAAAGACGGTGCAACATTTGTGCTGATAGGGCAGGGTCGGCTTTCAGCATTTCAGCAGGGATGCAATCGATCCCAGGTGCTTTGTTGGATTTCATGTTTTTGATTGCCGCTTCTATTTCAGCCAGCGAAGGCGCTTCCGAGTTGACGCCATTAATGCGACTTCCTGTTGGCGCTTCGAGCTGCAGATTCTGTTGGCCATCGCTATTCGTGACTCGGAAGAGTTGTTCGAAGTGCTCAGTCCGTCGTTTGAGCTGATCTGTTCGATCGGTCAATAACTGACCTGCTCGGTCTTTTAGCGGCATTCTTGCATTAGTCCTTGCACCACTGAGGCGGCGAGAAATGTCATAAAGTAATCGGATATCTCCATTGGCGGCGGCTCTTTCTCCCTCTTCGGCTAGGGAGTTTGTCCAGGCTCTCTTGTCTCGTCTACAAGCTCGTTTAACTGCCTTTTCCAGCTCCGCATATCGTAAGCGGGCGGCTGCTTTGGCTGACCCGGTACATGCCTGCTCAATTCCGACTTTCGCCTTTCTCCGATCATCGACCATCCTCCAAGTTTCATCCGACATCCATTCACTCCTTCTTCCACAACCTTTACCGAGAGTACCATGGCTCGTCGTGATAAAGGCATTCTTGATTCCACACCACTGTTCTTCGACTGTTCCGTCTGTCGGCAGCTCCGAGGCTCGGGATTCTAACTGTTCAACGTATGCCCTTTTCACCTCTGGATTCTCCAACCGGCGGACGTCGTATCGACACCCGACTTTCTCCTCGCGCCGTTGGACACGTGCAACTCTCAGTCGTATCTCGCCAAGGACGAGGTGATGGTCAGATGCAATGTCTGCGCTTCGCTTGTTGCGGACATCAAGAAGGCTCCTTCTCCATTTTCGGCTGATGCAGATGTGGTCAATTTGATTTTCTGTTCGGCCATCTCGGGATACCCAAGTGACCTTATGTGCTGGTCGATGGGGGAAGAGCGATCCACCGATCACCATGTTGTTGTTGCCACAAAATTCTACAAACAGCTCTCCGTTTTCGCTCATCTGTCCTAGGTCATGGCGCCCCATGATGCGCTCAAGGTCCTGATTGTCGGAGCCAATCTTTGCGTTGAAGTCGCCCAAATGGATTTGAATGTCACCCTTCGGAATTCTCTCAACCACGCTGTTCAGTTGACTGTAAAACTGCTCTTTCTCCTGCAAGTCGGCAACGTCAGTTGGCGCATAACACTGAACCACTGTAAGGTTTCTAACCCGTGTTCTAAATCTGGCTACGATTATTCTTTCGTTTATCGGTTCCCATCTAATGAGGGCCGCGTAGGCCTGCGGGCTTAACAGGAAACCAACTCCTCGTTCCCGAGTAGCATGTTCTCCTCGTATGCCAGAGTAAAGCAGGACTTGCCCGGATTGTGTCTTGTGTTCTCCAGTATTAGGCCAACGGACTTCGCTCAGTCCCAGAATTTCAAGCTTGAGGCGGCTAGCCTCTCTAGCAAGTTGTTCCAGTTTGCCTTGTTGGGCAAGGGTTAAACACCCGACGCTTTGGTCAACAACAAAACAAACAAACGCTTGCGAGAGATGACTGAAAAGCCCTCCTCACTCACCCTAGAGAATGCTGTGTCGATGCTAATGTACCAATTTAGTGTCACGAACAACATGATTGATGACTTGAGGAACGATATCAACTACAAAATTGAGGCTGTGAAATCCGAACTAGACGGGAAACTGGAGGCAGTTTCCAAGGAAATTCTCTCACTAAAAGCTGAATGCTCGACGAGATTCCGGGATAACGAATCTACTTTTCGCTCGCTGGATCAAAAAGTAGGCACTATTCATCACTCGATTGGCGATTTGGAAAAAAGGAATGAGCTCATTTTTAGTGGTATTCCTTTCATCACTGACGAAAATCTCGAAGAATACTTTAGGCGGATATGTTGCCAGCTTGGGTACGCGCAGAGCTTTGTACCTTCACAGCAAAAAAAGTGTTGCGATATTACATAAAAAACGTGCACATAACTTGAGTCGCAAATGGTACCTAATATTACATGTTTTTGATGTATCAGCTACTCCATAAATGTGACGTAGTAGACAAATCAGAGTATGAGAATAATGTTCTAAGCGCTATCATTTAACATTTTTCCTAGACTTTATCATACATTTATTGATTCAGCATTCAATTAGGGGTTTTGATCAAGTCAAAAAGGGTTGTCGAAATTCAAGTCAAAAACAAGCTGAGTCAACGACTTTGAAGCAACTAAAAATTTATTATCAGTCGATGTGTTTAGTTTATATTTGTTAAAAATACTTATCCTATACAAACTTTAATCAACATTTTCTGTGCAGCATTCCCCTTATCTTGAAGTAGGACTTCCATGCTGGAGTTGCTCGAATATGGGGCCATAAGTTGAATCATCGCAATTTTCGGATTCAGACTTCATATTGGAGCGATCACTGGACACTTATCTTCCCAAGTTTTGTTTCCAAATCGACTGGTTTGAGTCACTTCGTTTTTCGCAAGCCTGACACATCATTTTATCAAGCTTTAAATGAAAAAATCACAGGAAAGATGAATAAAATAAAATGCTCCCCTTATCATCCTGGTGTTTCAAATCATAAAATTTTCTACCGCTGATTCAAATGGGCCAAATTCCCTAAAATAAGAAATAGTGCAATGAAACTTAAAGCAATAGTTTTGCTTAGAAATTTACTTGATTTTGGTAGTACTTACAAGCCAAACAAATACTGCTGAGCTCCGTAATCCGTTTCAAACTTTTGGAAATGAATTAAATTTTAGACGTCAATTGAGGATATCACATGAAAATTTGTGATATTACATCACACGACGTGTTCGCATTGTGTTCTTCGTTGTGATGTAAAATTGCAACAGAAATCCCTAATGCTACATCATTTCCAGAAATTACATCGTACATCGTTACATTTTTTTTTTTGCTGTGTTGTTATT
The DNA here is from genome assembly GCF_029784155.1 of Uranotaenia lowii. NCBI lineage: Eukaryota > Metazoa > Arthropoda > Insecta > Diptera > Culicidae > Uranotaenia > Uranotaenia lowii. The sequence continues at coordinate 129,185,206 of NC_073693.1, forward strand.
GTACACGTCAGAAATTTTTGGATTATGTTTATAAATGAATTTAGACCTTTGGATATTCCTCATCCCTCTAAAAATTGCTGCCCATTTTACATCTAATATGCTTCCCCAATTAAAGCACACTCTGACGAACATCTTTGGTATTATTTTAATGCAGCGCTTCTGCCCGGAAAGTTTAATGTTTGCCATGGCAATGTGCAAAGTCTCTGTGCACGGAATACTGGTAAGCTGGACGAATTGCGACAAACCCTAATCGTCACAATCGTGTCTCACAAAAACAGTAACCGCCAAATTGCGATTGATGGTTTTGCTGTGGTGCGTAATGATCGTGTGTATCAACGTGGTGGCGGTGTTGTTGTCTTTATTATCGAAATCATCTCAACTGCAAGCAAATTTACAACACCATTATTTCAAGAAATTCGAAAGACAAAACCGAATGTCGGGCATTCGAATTTAACACAAGCGGCCATCGAATTCTTATGATAATTGTTTACAATCCTCCTACAAACGATTGTTCTTCGTTTTTAACGCAAAAACTGTCTGAGTTTGCATCGAAATATGAAAATATACTCCTAATTGGCGATTTTAACAATGATCTACTGCGTGAAAACCGTAAACGTGAGCAGCTTGAAAATGTTATCGAAAGTTTTTCTTTGCTATCAGTTGGACATGAACCAACGTTTTTCACCAGTCAAAGATGTTTACAGCTTGACTTGATTATTACCAGCAGAGATTTTAAAACGTTGAAATTTGGACAAGTAGCGTTCCCAGCACTATCACAGCATGACTTGATTTATGCTTCTTTGGATTGCGATGTCGTTACGATGCCATCTACTTCCATGTATCGCGACTACGTCAATTTCAACGCGCAGCTGCTTGAGAGCTCTTTTACGGCCAATACCTTGGGATGATTTTTATGGAATTGAACAATCTGCCGACCTCCTGAAGTTCTTTAATAACAACTTGAAGGATGTTCACGACACTTGTATACCACTTCGACGATGTAATAAACGGAAGAAATCCAATAGGTGGTTTAGTTCTGACATTCGAAAGGCTATATTAGAACAGGATCTTGCTTATAAAGACTGGGTAAAAACACCACTCGAATCCAAAGATGCAAAACAACAAATATTCGAAACCCTTCGAAATCGAGTTAATACGATCATTTCTAGAGCCAAAAAGCAGTTCATGGAAAATCACCTGGGAAACCATATCAATTCGACTGAACTTTGGAACAGAGTGCGAAGTTTAGGTGTTGGCAAGGAAAAATCATTGCACCAATGTAATTACGATCCTGATGATGTTAACCGCGTGTTCTTATCTCATCAAACTGCCAATGACTGCAACAGGATGTATGTACCGCCGACAGAAAACTCATATGCTTTCGGTTTTCATCCGGTGGAATGGTGGGAGGTCGTGAACGCCGTTTGGAACGTGAAATCCAACGCAACTGGATTAGATGGCTTACCGATTAATTTTCTCAAGATTGTTCTTCCGATAATCCTACCACAACTTACGCACATGTTAAACAAATTCATCTCTACTGTTGGGACAGTTTTAACGGAGTTCTTGTAGCAAACCAAACAAACTCGTTTCGAGTGTTAGCAGCTCAAAGCTGTAGAAAAATTTTATATTTAGGATAGGTTTTAGACTTATAAAATAAATAAATTCGACTTACAATTCAGTCTCCGACTTCTTATCCAACTGTTCCACAACCGATTTCACTAAAGAATTGGATTCCTAGCCTGTAATTAATCTATTAATAACCGCTTTTTTTCACAGCGAATTCGATGGCCACAATTACCTATCTGAGTCGTAAATTCACTACGAAACTCAACTACGGAATAACGGATAGTTGTACAGTATGTCTAGCCTGTAAGTTTGTGAAACGTTATTTGTTTAAATATGAAGGAAAATACAAAGTTTTTACCAAATCGATGATTTCAATATCCTAACTTTACTGCGATAATCAACTACCTTGTTTACATACTAATCCTTATCTTCACTCTCCCTTATCATTTTGCCAGTCATCATTCTCACTTTCTCATTTCATCCCTAGGGTAATCTGTCAGTCCTACATCTCGGATCAGTCGGAGCAGGTCGCTGTAGTTTGCGATAGCTGTGTTCAATCAAGAGGCTGTTGCGGCGAACATTCTCCCCCCCGTGTCGCCTTAACCTCCGGTAGGGCGTCACCAGATCCTTCAACGTCTAGCACAGCCAACTTGGTACACGGCCTCTTCAAGATCCCTGCTGCTGTCTTCACTACTGCTCTACGCGCAACTCCGTCGCTGCCAGGAACCGTTTCGACCACTCGTCCACGCAACCATCGGTTCCTGACGTTCTCGTCCACCACAAACACCAGATCTCCGAGCTCGATAGGCTTCACATCTTTGAACCACTTCGTTCGTCTTGTGATAGTTGGCAGATATTCTTTAACCCACCGTCTCCAGAAGTTGTCAAGGGTATGCTTCACCATGTTCCAGCTACTCCTCAACGCCATGCCTTCGTCTGTGGGAAACTTCTCCGGCTCCCGTACGCCACTTGAGCTCAGCAAGAGGAAATGGTTAGGAGTTAGGGACTCATGATCCGCTGTCTCTAGTGGGATATAAGTCAACGGTCGGGAGTTCACCATGCTCTCTGCTTCCGCTAGCACCGTTGCAAACGATTCGTCATCTAGCTTCCTCACTACTGGAACTGATCCAAGGGCTGATTTCACTGCTCGCACCATTCTCTCCCAGCAACCTCCCATATGAGGGGCGGCTGGAGGATTAAACTTCCACTGTGTTTTAGCATTCGTGAAGGTACTGCCCAACTCAGCGTGAATCTTACTGATCTCGTCTTGCAGCTCTCGACTTGCTCCGACAAAGTTTGTCCCATTGTCGGAATAAATTTCCTGTGGAGTCCCGCGTCGTGCGATGAACCTTCGAATCGCTTTCTTGCACGCATCGGTGCTCAAGCTAGCTACTACCTCCAAGTGAACTGCTCTAACGGTAAGGCAAGTAAAAAGGCAGACCCACCGCTTAGCCACGCTTCGTCCTATTTTCACTTAATACGGTCCAAAGATGTCTACACCTACGTAGGTAAATGGACGCACGCCCGGCTCCATCCTTACTGCTAGATGCGGTCCCATTTTTGGAGCGACCGGCGTTGATTTGTACACTCGACACCACATACAGCGTTTTCTAGCTAGACGTACCTCCACTCGTAGATGTGGCACCCGGAATTTCTGGCGAACTTCGTTGAATACGGTCTCGTCGTTGGCATGACCGTACATTCGATGATAGTAATCCAGTAACAAGTCTGTTATTCGGTGCTTCTTTGGCAGGATTATCGGGAACTTTGCATCGTAAGACAGAATTTCTGCACTACCCGCTCTGGTACCTTCTCGCAGCACTCCGAACTCATCAACGAATGGTGACTGCTTGACCAGGCTGCTCGATACCGCAATTGGTTTCTGCTGCTGGTCGTTCCTCTCCACATTCTGCTTCAAAATCGCAACTTCGTCCGGGTATGCTTCGGACTGCGCGGTCAACCATAATGTCCTCTCCGCTTTCTGAATATCCGCACTAGTCAAACCAATAGAATCCGTCGGTTGATTACTCCCCGCAGTTCGTAAATTGTTCAAGTAGTGGTGAACGTAGGCCACCGAACGAAGCATCCTTTCAAAACGCGAAAATCTCTCGTACTTCACCATTGGCTGCTTGATCAGATGACTACAGACATATGCTTCTCGCAGCTCAAGGTCACTTTCATCCACAGTCTCCTCTGGAACCATCGTCCAATCTGCTTCGGTTTTGTAGAGGAATTCGGGTCCATGGAACCAACGGCTATCTACGTTGCATGTCGGTCCCTTCCCCCACTTGGTGGCTTCGTCTGCAACATTGACCTTCGTCGAAATCCACTGCCATTCTTCGATACTTGACAGACTCAAAATTTCGTCAACCCTGAAAGCGACAAATTGACGATAACGACGCGTGTCCGACTTGATCCACGAGCAAACCGTTGATGAATCACTCCAGAAACAAGTTTTCTTTACTTTCAGTCTGTGGTTTTTCTCAACCGTTTTCCGCAAACGAGCTCCTAGTACAGCCGCCATCAACTCCAATCGTGGGATTGAAACTCCTCGAAGCGGTGCGACCTTCGTTTTTGACGACACAAGAGCTACTCTAATCTGTCCTCGATCCATGATGCGGAAGTAAGCGACTGCTGCGTAGGCCTGAGCGCTTGCATCCACGAACACATGAAGCTCAATATTTTTGTAGCTGTCCGGATCGTATCCTGGGAAATAGCAGCGAGGAATGCGCAGGTATGTTTCTCAGTACAGTCAGCCACTCAGTCCACCGGGTCGCGACCTCCGGTGTAATTCTGCTGTCCCAATCCGCGTTAGTTCGCCAAACTTCTTGGATCAAGATTTTTCCGTGAATGACGAATGACCCTACCAAGCCTAGCGGATCGTAGATGCTCATAATCAGGCGGAGCATTTCTCGTTTCGTTGGGACTGAAGTACCCTCCAGTAAATGTCTTATCTTTGCGCAGAACTGCAACGAGAAAACCATACTATCTTCTCGTTGTTTCCACTCCGCTCCTAAGACCCGCTCGAATCCAAACTCCTTCTCCGGTAGCATGGCTTTCGAAGGCTTCACGAACTCTTCGCCCAGTTTATTCATCATGCTCTTATCGCTGGACATCCAATTACGGATATGGAATCCTGCTCGCCTGTGGATCTCGATCACCTCCTTCGCTACCTCGTATGCTTCTTCAACCGTATCGAAGCTGTCCACGTAGTCGTCCACGTAATGTCGCTTCTTCACTGCCTCTGCCCCACGTGGAAATTCCGCTTCTTGTTCGGTCGCGTTCAAATTCTTTACGTACTGTGAGTGCGCTGGAGAGCACGCAGCGCCGAATATTGCCACATCGGATACCATAGTACTCATCGGCAACTCTGGAGAATTTCTGTACGGGAATAGAAGGGCACTGCGATCAGGTGCTCGAACGAGCATCTGCAAAAACATTTCTTTGATGTCTGCTGACACCGCCACTTCACGCTCTCGAAAGGCGAACAGCACCGACAACAACGACGTTAGAAGGTCTGGACCCTTTAGCAACATGGAGTTCAGCGATACACCTTCGACCTTTGCTGCGGCGTCCCAAATAACACGAATTTTTCCTGGCTTTTTCTCGTTCACGACGACTCCAATCGGCATATGCCATGTACGCCGAAGATCAAATTTATCAATTTCTTCTGCTGACGCTTCGTGAATGTAGCCCTTGGCTTTGAAGTCCGCAATTTGCTGTCGCACACCATCGTAGAGCTCAGGATGCCGGGCCAGTCGTTTCTCGAGCAGCTTGAAGCGTCGTTCCGCCATCGGTCGGCTGTCAGGGAACTCAATGTAGTCTTGTTTCCATAGCAATCCAATCTCAAATTTTCCGCTGTTGGTACGCCGCGTGGTTTCTTCCAAAATCTTATAGGCACGTTCCTCTTCAACCCCTTTCTTCGCTGGTGCGACTGCAACACCTAGACTGTCCACATCGAAAAAGCGCCGAACGTACTCGTGCAGGTCATCGGTACCTGGTTCAGCGTTCATATGAAACTGCCTGTGCATCATGCTTATTTGCGGTCTCCGGAGACTACCGCATACTGCCCATCCGATCCTGGTCTTGGTTGCTATCGGCTCGCCTATTCTGCCCTCCCGCAATTTCAACGTAGCTAAAAGATGGCAGTTGCTCTGTCCGATCAGAATTCCTGGAACTGCACACCTGTAACTCTTTACCGGAAGTTTGTCGAGATGAGCAAAGCGAGTAGCGAGCTCTGTGTAGTTCGTGGTCTGTTGCGGTAGGCCTAGGTTGTCCACGGTATACACCTCCGAGAGTCTGTAGCGCTTGCTTCCTCCGACTTCAGCTACCTCCATCGATACGACCTCTGCTCCAGAAATTGTTTTGTTGACTCCTCCGGTCCATTCAATATGTAGGGTTTCCACCTCGCCGCTGATACCAAGAGATTCCGCTATCGATCGCTCTACGAGGGTCACCGATGATCCGTCATCGAGAAAAGCGTAGGTGTTGAACTGCCCATTCTTTCCAAATAGCGTTACTGGCAGGATACGGAAGAGCGTTGATGATGACAGCTGACGATAAACGGTTACAACTGCATTGTTGGTCTTCGCCGCCGCCGGTGGATCAAAATGGAGTAATCGGTGATGCCGCTTAGGGCATTCGTTAATTCCACAAACTTCTCCTTTACACGGCCACTTTGCGTGAGATGTAAGACAGCGAGAGCAAAGTTTTTTCTGCTTCAGCACCTTCCACTTCCCGTCTAAATCTAATCCTTTAAACGACGCACAGTTTTCGATTTGGTGAGTATTGACGCTGCAAACTGCACACCATCTACCACTTTTCGTCCAGGAACCTCCTTCTTTCTGCTTTCCGCTGACACCGTTTAGCTCCTCTTCTTGCCGATTCGCCTTTGGTTGCACCGTGGACGCGTGTGTATTGACAAACGATCTCTCCTTCGGTCGACTACGCTCATCCTTTACGGGTTTTTGCGGAATGGGTGCCAGTTGGGTAACGCCGCTTGCTGCCGAAGATATTTTCGCCATGTACTCGCTAAACACGTTGAGATCCACCTCTGCAACTTGTTCTTGGTGTAACGCCCAGTTGAACTTCACTGTCGCTGGCAGTTTTTCCACCAACTCTTGGAGTAGAATCGGATTAGCTAAATGTCTTTCCTGTCCCACTGCCTTCAAGTGGCCGCACAAATTCTGCACTACCAGTCCAAAGTTGACCAGTGTTTCCAACCGATCTGGTTTCGGGGGAGGGGTTGCTCGTACTTTAGCGATCATGTTGTTAACAATTTGTTCCGGCCGCCCGTGCAACTGCTGCAAAGTGGACATGACTTGAGATACTGTCGACGGATGAAGTAGAAAACTGCTCACAGACTCCTTTGCACTTCCCCTCAAACTTCGCTGCAAACGCAGCAGATTTTCGGAGTTCGAGTACCCGCAAGCTTCCGTCGAATGCTGGTAGCTGCTGATGAACAGAGGCCAATCGATTGGATCTCCTGAGAAGATTGGCAACTCTTTAGTAACTACCTGTCTAGCAGCTATTGGCTGAGGGGTTGGTCCTTGGCCGCTTGCAGTAGAAATTACTTGAAGAGGAACACCAGACATTTTGGAAAGTCCACCGATAGTCCAACTCGAAGGAGGAGGAGGAGGGAGAGAGACAGGACAACCTTCACTTAACCACGACGCTGGAGGAGGAGGTAACGGAGGAGAACTTCCGCAATCTGCTGACCAGTGCTCATTCCGATTGATGAACCGCTGTACCTCGTCGTGTAAATCCCAGTACTCCTGCTCCGCTTCGTTTCGTTGACGGATTGATTCTTGCTCTCGTTGACGGCCCGCTTCTAGCTGGTCCTGCAACTCTTCTCCAGTTGCGCGCAAACCCTGGATTTCATTCTCCAGTTCCGCCTGCTGTAGTCGAAGTGCTTTATTTTCCTCGTCACGTCTATTCAGCTGCCCCCGCCAATCTGCTTCTGAAGTGCGCAACTTATGTGCTGTTTCGACAAGTTTCTTCTGTAGGAGTTCAATCTGCGTAGCTCTTCCGCCGTCACCTTGCTTGATCTGATTTCGCAAATCTGCTTCCGAAGTGCGCATCAGTTTCATTTCTTTGCTCAGCGATTCAATCTGGGTCTTCAGACATGCGTTCTCATACTCCAGATGTCGAAGTTGATTCCGCAAACCTGTCTCCGATCTATGCATCGTTCTCAGTTCTTCGGCGTGTTGATCTTGCACACTTTTAATACGATTTTCCATGCGTTTCTCCCGTTGCTCTCTTGTACCGATGTCCAACTGTAGATTTCGCACCATCTCCTGCATGTTCCGAAGTTCTGCCGCCGTTTTCTGTCGCTGTTGTGTATCCATGGCCTTTTGTTGTCGAAGCTCACCGGTTTCAATACTCCACCGTTTGTAATGGGTGGGAATTACCCGCTTCACTTTCGAAACCGCTCCGGTTGGAGCTACTTCATCGAGCTTCAATAGGTCCAAATACGGTTGGACATCAACGGTGGGCAAAACCAGCTGATTTTGTTGGTTTTCTTCCGGTTTGTCGATAGCTGCGATCGATTCCTCAAAAATGTTTTCGAGCGTCAAGCTTCCCAGAGTTTCTGGGATCGATTTTCCGCCTTCGCCGACTGCATCAACTATCTTTAGAGGCGTTGAAGAAGGATGTACTCCCTGCGAATTTCCCAGACTTATATCCTCTGCATTAACGGACGGCAATCCTGGCCCGACAGCTTCACTCACTGTCTTCTCCACCCATTCTTCCGTCCGTTGCACGCTCCGCTGGCTGCTCCGCATACTGCGTACACTTTTCCCTTCTCCGCTGTCCTGTTGATTCAGCAAATCATGCTTTCGCGCAAGAAAATGCTTTTCGAGTTCCATTTTCTCCTTGAGCTCCAGTTCGTTCAGAGCTCGTTCCTTCTCGATCTTTTCGCGACTCAACTCTTCCATAATCCGCTTTTCTTCATCAAGGCGCTGCAGATCACGCTTAGTTTTAGCCGCCCGCGCACTAGCTGAGCTGGAAATTCCACTAATTTGGCTTTTCGCCGGTTCCACCAACACACCAGAAACTTCGCTTCTTACACACGGCAAACATATGAAGGATTTCGAACGTACCGTGGCGGTAGTGACGTTTGCACAAGTGAAATGTAACCAGCAATTACATTTCTGGCACTCCACCATATATTTCTCCGCCTTATTGGGTCGGTCACATCCAGGACATTCCCGTAACTCACCTCTGCCGCTATCGACCATAGAAGGAACGAACGAATCTTCTGAGGACCCATTCGATACCTGATCGTCGACGTCTCTTGGGATGGGGTTAGCATTCACCTGCTGAGCCCTCGTTTTCGACCGGGTTTGTCGTACATTGGCCTGCGAACTCATCCTGCTCCGGTTGAATTCTTTGAGAAATGTTGGGACAGTTTTAACGGAGTTCTTGTAGCAAACCAAACAAACTCGTTTCGAGTGTTAGCAGCTCAAAGCTGTAGAAAAATTTTATATTTAGGATAGGTTTTAGACTTATAAAATAAATAAATTCGACTTACAATTCAGTCTCCGACTTCTTATCCAACTGTTCCACAACCGATTTCACTAAAGAATTGGATTCCTAGCCTGTAATTAATCTATTAATAACCGCTTTTTTTCACAGCGAATTCGATGGCCACAATTACCTATCTGAGTCGTAAATTCACTACGAAACTCAACTACGGAATAACGGATAGTTGTACAGTATGTCTAGCCTGTAAGTTTGTGAAACGTTATTTGTTTAAATATGAAGGAAAATACAAAGTTTTTACCAAATCGATGATTTTAATATCCTAACTTTACTGCGATAATCAACTACCTTGTTTACATACTAATCCTTATCTTCACTCTCCCTTATCATTTTGCCAGTCATCATTCTCACTTTCTCATTTCATCCCTAGGGTAATCTGTCAGTCCTACATCTCGGATCAGTCGGAGCAGGTCGCTGTAGTTTGCGATAGCTGTGTTCAATCAAGAGGCTGTTGCGGCGAACATCTACAGCGATTGGAAGCAAGCCAAAATCATACCTTTGCGTAAAAAACCTCAAATAGATGTAATTACCACCCTACGGCCCATAAGTCTTCTTTGCAGCCTCTCGAAAGCTTTTGAGCAAATTCTTCAGCAACAAATGATTAATCATATTGAACAAAATTAACTTCTCTCAGCGTATCGAGCTGGTTTCCGCAGAGGTCACAGCTGCAAAAGCCCTATTCTTCGCGTTCAACACGATCTGCTTACGGTTATAGATAGGAAGGTACCGGTATCTTGGTGCTACTCGATTTCACAAAACCTTACGACACCGTCGCACACTACAAAATTTGTGAAAAACTGGCGAGACATTACAACTTTGGTTCCGAAGCAGTAAGTTTAATTTCATCGCATTTGCACGGTAGGACGCAAACCGTCTATATCAATGACAAATGCTCAACCAGTGTAGCAGTAAGCTCATGTGTGCCACAAGGATCAGTTCTTGGACCTATCCTCTTCTGTTGTTTCATCAATGACCTTCCAAACGTGCTAAAGTCTTGCTCAATCCAGAAGTATGCGGATGACGTCTAATTTTACATAACTGCAACCGGTGAACCTACTAATGCTTTAGTTCATTTGATGAATCAAGATCTGGAAAGAATTGCCGTATGCACCCATAGAAGAGGTTGCAAAAATCCAATGCCTATTTAGCACATCTCTGTGCCGATAATGCGCTGAAATGTGCACTGTGCCGAAGATGATATCTTTGAAAAACCGTAACTGGCATAAGGACTCGGCTCCCAACTAAAATGATGCATGACCACTACATTCAAGCAAAACAAGAAAAACATTTTATGGGATTTCGTTCCTATTGGATAATTCATCCCAGAAACAAGAAAATAAAAATATAAACCACAGCACCCGTAGGGAGAATCGAACTCAAATCACTAATTAAATGGTCTTGCCAGACCGTCATCTTAACCAGTGAACTATTTGAGCCTCATGCAGGAAGAGGGATATTTGTCATAGGCATTCTGCCACCGATCAATCACAAAAGAAACGCACGACAGTGGCTTCCCGGCGTTTGGCCTCCTTTCAAGGTATTCATTTGTCATGCGATGGAAACGGGAAAGGGAACGGGAGTGGAGGAAACGGGAAACCCATTGAATGAGAACTGTGCTTTGCTTACTGCCTGCTATTACAAACACACGCTACATATACACAGCTGCTAAAGCCGGGCAGCTTGGCCGGTGCTTGTTTGCCGGTAAATTGAAGGAATATATTCTTGTTGCTTTTGCTACATACACACGCACAGCTTAGCCGTGGTTGTTTGCCGGCAAATTGAATTGAAGGAATGTTTTTTTGTTGTTGCTTTTACTGCATACACACGCACAGCTCGGCCGTGGTTGTTTGCCGGTAGATTGAAGGGATTGAATTAGAAGGATGTTTTTGTTGTTGCTTTTGCTACATTCACACGCACAGAGCTCGGTTCGCTGGCTGCCTGGTGTTGGCCGGTATTTATTTCCATCCTTCTTCGTCTTGTGATGCGATAGGGAGGGACGTGAAAGCGTTTTTATTTTGTTTCTTTCAGACATACGCAATTCGGTTAACTTGGGAGATTAATGCCGGTGGGAGCAAATCGAATCAGCACCGATCGCGTTATCTTCTTGTACCAATGATGCTATGTAATTGACTACACGCCATTGGCACAGAGGCTGAATTTTGGGTGTGGTGTAATAGGAATGGACTCTTGATCAATCAAAGCAAGATCAAAGCTATGCTGATTCCGAAACGACGCTTAGACAACAACACTGTGATTGGCAACCTGTTTATGGAAGGAGAAACGATCTCTTGGGAAGAACGTGTCAACAATCTAGGCTATGTGTTTCAAAACGACATGCAGTGGAATCGTCTGGTTGCACAACAATGTGGAAAAATCTATGGTTGCTTGCGTACGCTTCAACGACGTATCTTGCGCCAACAACCACCAAACTAAAACTTCTAAGGCTCTGATTCTTCCACATGTCATATTTGCTGATGTTCTTTTCCTTAAACCGAGTGCAGCTGCCATGGGCCATGAGTCGCAAGGGCGCCGACGGCAAAACTTAGTAGTCCCAGAAAATCGTACATTCATTTTTGCTAACTCCTTTTTCGTCAGAGGCGTGGTTAACTGGAATAGATTACCAGCCAACTTAAAGCGTCAAACGTCAGAAGCAATTTTTAAGAGGGGATGCCTACATTTTTGGAATAATTGTTAGTAATTTGTTGAGGAAAAAGTTCGTAAATTTAAGAAGTGAAGAAATCAGAATTCTAATTCTAATTCTAATTTGTTTATTTAGAGAGGATTTTAACCGACATGGTCATTCTTCCTCTTGTTAAAAAAAGTTTACAATGTTTACCTACCTACCTACCTAAGGGTCCAGCGCCGATTGACCGGCGCATAGGGCTGAGATAAAAGATCTCCACTGCTGGCGATCCGGAGCCAGCGTCTTCACTTGCTGCCAGCCAAGGTTCTCGTCAACTGTGCGGATTTCAGCGGCTAGATTTCGACGCCACGAGCTTTTGGGCCTGCCTCTTCTTCGATGCCCATCTGGATTCCAGTCAAGCGCCTCTCTGCAAATCTCGTTTTCATCTCTTCGCAGCGTGTACCCAATCCATCTCCACTTACGTTCCCGAATCTCGATTTCTAGCGCCTTTTGATGACACCGACGATGAAGTTCAACGTTTGAGATCCAGTTGCCAGGCCACTAAGCGCGGATGATGTTCCGCAGGCAGCGATTCACAAAAACTTGCAGTTTTCGCGTCGTCACCGCATATGTGCACCAAGTTTCACACCCGTACAGCAATACGGATTTGACGTTTGAGTTGAAGATTCGGATCTTAGTTCGTAGAGAGATGACCGCCAGATGTTTCGGAGACTCGCAAACGCAAATCGGGCAATGTTTACAAGAACTTAAATTTTTTTAATCAGAATTAGAAAATCGTATGTAGTAATTAAAAAGGTCAAGACCTTACGCTACTGTAATAAACAAACAAACAAAATGACCTGGTGGAATAAGATAGATAAACGATGAACGAAGAAGATGTCGCAGCCTAATGAGCCGTGTTACAGGAAAAACTCGAGAATTCCTTCGAAACCGTGACGAATAATTTTATTCGTGTTTTTAAGCAAAACGGTACATTTGTTTTGAAAAAGATCTTAAATCGAGTAATAAATAACTGAAATACAAGCAATTGTTTCTGTTCCAATTCTATCGCAGTTCTGTTCTGTTCTAATTCTCAATCGCAGTGATTGAGTAATATGGAGTAATAATCAATGGCATTATCGCAATAACAGTGAACAGGTAATATGGACGACTCTTTGGCTGGCCTTTTACACAAAATTTGATACCGGAAATCGATTGTCCGTCCCTAAAAACATCCTTGCGGCAAGTTTTCAACTCTATCCGATGTTTAACACGTTCGTCGCCACGCTCATTTTGGTAGTTTTGCTAGCCGGGCCTAGAGAAATTTTCAGAGAGAGAAAGCAAAGAGGGAGAACTCCCATATTTGAAACGTACCCCAGCTGGCAGCCCGGTAAATTTGAATCGGCAGAGAGGTAACTCAAATCGCCAGAGGGATCGTAACGATCTCTCTGGCGATTTTGCATCATCACATCGTTAGAGAGGAACACACCATACGCGTGCCTTGGGTGAGTGCCACTAATTAAGCTAAGACACGCCCTCCAGAGAAATACACGAACACAATCCGAATCGTGTTTGTATGTTTCCCTCCGAGACGCGTGTTCGCCTGCCTGAGAAGTCGACAGCTACGATTGAAAGCACACACGGGACACGGGGACAAAATGCGACCACACCGTACGAGTGTACGATTCAAACTGGTTTCGCATGTACGCATTCGTATTTGTTGCCTCTAGGTATCTCGGCAGGACAAACCGAATGAAAATATTTGCGTTCTTGGCAATGTTGCCACATCAAAATCTGTACCGCTCATCGAAAAAATCTTTTTCATCTGTACCGCCAACTCAAAAATCTATACCAAAATCTGTACCGAAAAAACCAAGTTCTCCATTCAATTTGTAGATATGTGAAGATTTTGTTTCCTTTTTTTTAATCTTAAAAAAAGATAGATACTTTATTGCACATAGTACAGTTTTTTAGTTAAACACTTTTTGTGAAACTCATTTAATCATTTTTATTTTCTCTCTTTGAAAAACTGATATTGAAAAATATTTTTCATAATAAACAATGTTCATAATTTTTATACATTGTTTTATTAAAACGATTTTTGAGCGTCATATTTAATACGACATTTTTCGATCTGCCGTTAATCTTAAATATGAACATTTTGTTCTAAGGATAGCGTGTCAACACTCAGAAGACTACGAATTTTGGTTTTTTACTTACGAGAAAATGCATTTACTTACGAGAAAATGCGCTCAACCACTGCTGACGAGTGGGGGATTATAATTAGATATTTAATTCTGTCTGTCAGCGTTACAGTTTGAATTTTAACATCCTTTATATGAGCGTGTACTTCCCAGTAAGGAACTCCTATCGTCAGAATAATAAAAGCTAACTTTTGACTTTTTTTTATAATGTTTTCAATAAACTGGATGAAAGCAAAGTGTAGACACTTTTTTTAATTTTAAATGTCAAAAATCTGTACAAATCTGTACCAAATTTTGAAAATCTGTCATCTGTACGTACAGATTCTGTACCAAAAATGACCTATAAAATTTGTACCTGTCTAGATAAATCTGTACATGTGGCAACCATGGTTCTTGGAGTGTCGCCAAAGTTAACCGTTTTATTCTAAGTTCGGTGACTCAACTCTCAATTTTTTGCATGCTCTGTCGATTTCTGAGAGGACGCGCTTACTGGGAGTAAGCGTGTCCTCTCAGAAATCGACAGAGACGAAGCTGTGTTAGCCGATAGATATTAACCCTTCGTTTCATAAAGTTACAAATATGCAACAATTAATTAAAACTGTTCTAAACTTCACATTTAGCTAAAAAGTAAATTTTTTTTTCGATGGAATAATATTTATAATTTCAAGATCACGTTCAATTAAAAAAAAAATATTTTTAGTGTTTATAGGAACCAAAAAAACCCACTTGAATCTGAAAAATATGGAATGTGGAAAAAGCCTAATTTTTCAAATTTTTGGCCTAGTGTAATTCATATTGAGAATTTTTTTCCGACTCAAAAAAAATATTTTCGTATTCCCACTAAAGTAATTTACATAATAAACAAAATTTGAGATTTTTTTTTTGTTTTTTCTCTGATATAATGGGTTTTCAATAACTGTTGCAAATATGCAACACCATGCAACGGTAGTACCCTAGGTAGTTATATGGGTTCCATAGTGTGTTTTCGAAACTTGCATCGTTAAACAGTGTATTTGTTTCTCGATGACAATGTTTTCGTTATAAATGATTTATTATCATGTTCAGGCCGTATTAAGAGGGGGGGGATGAGAAAAATTGCCCCCCCCCCCTGAATAAAGAGGGCCCCCGAGGTGAAAAAAATAAAAGTTTTGCTCTAAACCGTTATCAAAACTAGAAAAATATTATAAAAAGTTCAAAATTTATCAAACTTTAAACTAGGACGGGTCCGAATAATTAACTTATTTGGGATTTGTAATTCAGCGTATGTAAAACACATTATTTTGATTTTTTTCCGCGGCCCATGGGTATAACAAATACATATTTTGAATAAAAAAAAATGTCGGATGCCTTTACAACTTGCAAAATAAGCATACACCAATTTTCAAAAGTTCTATATTATTCAACGTGATTCAAACTCAAGTACGGGGCTTTATCCAGAGAGTTTAAAAATCTAAAAACAAACAACGAATACGCTTTTTTATTTTTCCACTTGAAAATTCAGTACTATCTGCCAACATTCGATAACCGAGGTTTGAAGTATTGTTTTGCTTTTTTTTTTCGTAGAGATGAAGGAATGATTTGATTGAAAATTACAATGCTCATTTTTTTTTACTAAAGTATGAGCCGTTTCTAATTATCAATTGACGAAAAATGCTCTTTATTTATACTATTTAACCTTTTCCTGGAAGCTCTGGAAGTTGATTTTAAATTGAAACTTTTTGTTCTCGAATTTAGTTTTATTTTTATTTCTTTTTTATTCTTAAACTGATTTCAAGTTTGAATTCTAATTTTAGAATCATGTTCCAAATTCTAATGCTCATTCCGAAGAAATCTTTATTGTTCTTTTAATTTTGCCAACAAATGATATTTAATAGTTTAATGTAATTTGTAATTGGATCATTCCTTCAAAACTAAATTGAGACTTTGCTCTTCAATATCAAGTTTGTTTATTAAAACTGGCATATAGTTATGGTATGATTTAAGATTAAGAATCTTTATCAGAACCAATTTAAATACGTTTTCGGAATTGATATGTGTTGATTTGTTCAAGGTTATGTTCAGAAAAGTTGTATAGGTAAGAAGCTTTCCATTTTGCCGCCGGTCGTGGCCTAGAGGATAGCGTTCCAGCCATCTAAGCCAGAGTCCATGAGATCGAATCCCGATCACGACACATATAGTGCTCTTTCCGTGGTCTGGTGGTAAGATGCTAGCCATAAAATCCTTGAAAGATGTACGCCTTAGAGTTAAGTAAATTAGATCTCTTCAAAGAAACATGAAGTTTCACTGAGCTCCTATATGTGTGTGTTCGTTTTTTTAGCACCTTCAAGCAAACGTAAGAAATAATTTCCTCAGTAGGTGGTATATTATCGCATAACTACTCCTAGCTAATTTCTCGAGAGTCTTTGTAGTCTAGTGGATAAGCTGGTGCGAGTCTGGTTCCGATGTGCCAGGCTGGGTTCGATTCCCGGTATCGGCGAGACAACTTTTGGGTTCGAATCCCATAAGAAGCCGACAGGTAAGATGTGTTTCCTCTTATAACTGATTATATGAATGTTTAACCAGCTGCCAGCTGGCCAGGTATATGCACGGATGCCGGAATACCTCTAAGTAACCTGATTGACTCGTTCTTCCAAAATATACCTACATACGAAGCCATGGGGTCGGTTCCAGAATGCATGAGAGCACATACTTAGGCAGAAACTGCGGTGAATCCGTGCACCCATGGTGGAAAACCAACATACATAACTACTCCCAGATAAATTCTTAACTTTCCGGTGTCCAGAAATCTAGATTTGCGAAGTTCCTGTGCGAAAACTATGATTAGTGCAAAAGAAATTAGGAATAAGCATTTATTTCCAGTTGTCAAGTGTGAAGAAAAAAAGGTGTAACCGTTTCATGTTGTTGCAAATATGCAACAATTAATATTTTTGCTCAATAACCGAATTATGTGAAAATAATATTTTTTCCTTATTTTTCCCTTCATGTATTCATCATTGCGCACTATTGAGAATTTTTTCGAGAAAAAATAAAAAATCATGAAATGAAGGGTTAAGACAAATACGAACGAACCAAAACAGCAACTATTCTCTCATCAAATATTTATTAATTGCATACACGCAATCGTGGCCTTCCAGAGATAATCTAACTTGGTCATAAGTTCGCATCTCGTTAAATTCTTTTCATTTTTCCATTTTAAACTTTATAAATTGTTAATCTTATATTTACATGCTAGTTAAACAATTGTTGAAATTTCACTTGTTAATCTGTTAAAGTGTCCAAACTATTTTTTTATCATTTCTTTCATTTTTCTGGTTGAAATTCACCGAAAACACATCGTAATCATTTTTAAAATATTGTTTATTATGTTCTTTTTAATTTTTGTTAATGTTGCGCTGGTAAAAAAAGAAAGTTTTTCTGATAGAAAAAAAAAACAAATAATATTCCAAAAAAAATGGGCAAAATAAAGTGTCCAACTCAAAAATGTATATAATTTCGATAAGTTTCCATCGCGAGGCCCTTCGAATTTGTTTGTTTTGTGTATTTTGACGTTGCATAAACAACTGGCTTGGCTCTGGAGTATTCAAACAGGTGTCTACATTCGAATAAGTTGTAAAATATGGAGAACGCATAAATTTCTGGTTCCATTCCGTTGTCCATCCGGAAACTGGTTGTTCGTGATGTGAATAACGGTCAAACGCACCGGGAAGTGGCCAAGAACTACGAAATCAGCAAGACAGCTGTATCAAAAATCATGAAGAAGATGAAAACGTTTGGATCGGAGATGGATCGCTCAGGAAGAGGACTGAAGCCCAAGACAGATGCCAGAACGAACAAGAAAATCATTCTTGAAGTGAAGAAAAACGCAATAATAACGATCCGGCAGATACAGGAAGAGCTCCAATTTTCGGTATTGCGTTGTACTATCCGTCGCCGCATCCATGCAAAGGAGTACCATAGAAAGATCGCAGTGAGAAGGCCTTTCATCAGCCAGGTGAATAAGGCTAAGCGGCTCAAGTTCGTCAAGGAACACGCCGATAAACGGCTCGAGTACTGGAAAACATTGTTGTGACCGACGAATCCAAATACGAGCTATTCAACCGGAAGAAGCGGGATCATATGTGGCGCAAGTCGGGTGAGGAGCTCCAAGATCGCCATATCCAAAGAACAGTCAAGCACGGAGGAGGTAACGTGATTGTGTGGGGGTGCTTTTCTCGGGGAGGGGTGGGCAATTTGGTAAAAATTGACGGAATCATGACAGCTGAGTCATATTCCAATATCCTGCGAGAAAACCTCGAGGTACCCCTCATCAAGACGGGCCTCGAAGAGCGCTTCGTTTTACAGCAGAATAACGATCCGAAGCATACGGCCAATCTGATGAAGTCATTTTCCCGTTCCTGCCGCATAAAAGCCCTTGAATGGCCCCCACAAAGTCCTGATCTGAACCCCATCGAAAATCTGTGGGCCATCCTCGATGCTCTGATTGATAAGACTGGTGTGACAAATTAAAAATACTTATTTTGATGCCATGGAGCATGCGTGGGAGGAACTCGACCCACAACACTTGCAAGTATACCGAAGCACTTGTAGGAGGTGTTGAAGGCCGAAGGAGGCCATACACATTATTAAATAGTTCTTGTTTGCCTTCAGTTTGAATCAATTTGAAGCTGTACCAATCTGGACACTTTATTTTGCCCCTGTTTTTTTGGAATATTAACTGTTTTTTTTTCTATCAGAAAAACTTTTTTTTTTAACAGCGCAACATTAACAAAAATTGAAAAGAACATAATAAACAATATTTTAAAAATGATTACGATGCGTTTTCGTTGAATTTTAACCAGAAAAATGAAAGAAATTGAAAAAAATAGTTTGGACACTTTATTTTGCCCCTCACTGTATATACGGCATCTGTTAGCAGCAATCAATTTGTTTGAGTTCCCTTTATCTTCATTTTTATTTATTTTTCCCTTTATCGGTAAAATAATTCAGAAGGTCCTGACATCAATCAATTACGCACACACATATAGGATCTTAGTGAAACTTCATGTTTCTTTGAAAAGTTATAAATTCTACTTTAGACTAAAGCGTACAAGTTTCAAGGATAAAATGGCTAGCATCTTACTAATGCTCAAACCACCAGCCAACAGAAATAGTACTGTGTATGCTGTGACCGAGACTCGATCTCATGATCGTTGGCTTAGAAGACGTAAATGTTATCCTCTAAGCCACGGTTGGCGGCTAATTGATACACAGAAAAAAAATCTGAATCCTTAAAAGCACTGAAATTGAAAACCCTTAATATTACATGACATAGAACGCGATTTCATACTGTAAATTTCCGTCACTTATGATGCTTCTTTTTATTTACATCATATGTGATGTAATTTTAAAGATTGTTTCGTAGTGCGAACACAGAAAATTACATGTTACAGAAAATTGCAAAAACTGAATCCTTAACAACTCTGAAGATTGAAGAATTGAATCTTACATGACACGGAACACGATTTTCTATTGTAAATTAGATATGATTGAATCCTTGACAACACTGAAAATGAAAAAAAAACAAACACGAAAGCAAGTCGTAAGTTGTTTGACCTGTCGGGTGTTTGCGCTGCCGTGTTGTTTGATTGTGCGTTCAATGTGGAATGGTAAGTTTTTAGAATAAGTGGTTAGATAAAGCTAAATATGCTTCAAACAATTTGTTTTAATTCTAACAGATTCGCAAAGTACGTTCCGGGAAAGGCTCCGCCAGATGGAAATGGTGACGATCGTAGCCATGGTTGGCAAAAGTGGCAGATCAAAAAAAGTGGCAAAAGTGGTTTAAAATAAATGTAATCTGGTGTGTACAAAAAGATTGTTTTTTTTATTGAGAGATCTTCTTTGAATCATATTACTAAAAAGTAAACAAAAAAATCCAATTGGAAGTGTAAACATTACATCACTTTTAAATTACACGTCGGCAAATTTTACAGGCGTGTAATATCCAACTTGCACTGAAAATTCCGTCATATATGATGCTTCTTTTTATTTACATCATATGTGATGTAATTTCACAGATTTTTTTGGTAGTGTGTAGACATTCAAAATAATTTTCCTTGAATGTTTATTCATTCTATCACGAAAAACATTTTTTTTTACAAATAAGATATTAGGAAGCTTGAATAGATTTGGTCTTTTTTCCCTATATACTTATTTTCCTCTAAATAATAAAAATCTCTTTTGGAAATCATTCCACTTTTCAAGATGGATGATCTCCCTGTACAATGCCATATTCGAGTTTAATTTACTTTACATGTTGAAGATTCACTTTGAATGTTTTCAATTGTATGAGTTCTTTTTAAACATATTGTTTTGAAGTTATTGAAAACAAATCATCTCTGAACCGAAGTTACCATTATAATGTTATGAAAAAGGTTTTATTTGAGTTGTATATCAATGTTACATACTATTCTTGGACACAATCATTCTATTTTTTTATTTAATAAGAGAGACTTTAAACTTTTTCAGTTAATTCGTTTCTGATCCCAATAATTATTGTGAAGAGTGATCAAAGTTAAAACTCTTGGATATCATTTGTTTGAATTCGCAGTACTAAACGGTTCTTCAATAATTTTTTAAATTGGATTTGGACACATTGATTACCAAAAATAACTCAAAGTTATAAATTGGTTAATGAAATTGAATTGTATAAAACTCAAAATCTCAGATTTAATTATTTTATCAATTCCCTAATCCCCCTTTTAAATCTTCCGAGCGTTGAAATTGTTGAAAACTCTGAATCTCATTACTTTTTCTTTCTCTATGAGGGATTTTAGAAATATGAAAATGGTTGGTTCTTAAAAGCTGGAATTTATGAAAATTTGTTTATTTTTACCGCACTCAGTTACTCAGCTGAAGAAGTCGAATCACTGTTCACTGTTCCGAAATTCACTGTTCCTAAATTTAAGCTCAAATATCTTGTATTGGTACCACGTGCTTCGAACAGTAGAAGGAACAAAAAATACCCGCCAAAATTTCCCTTTTCAAATCTTTAGTCCTCAGCAAGCTTTTTAAAAAATAATTACATATGTTCGTATATGAAAACACAAGATTCAACGGTAAATAACTTTCAATACTCACACTTCAACGGGCTGGTCTTCTTCCGGAGCGTCTGCATTTTCCTATATTTTTGGTACACTAAACTGTTGGTATCAATTCTGAACGATTTTCAATCGACCATGGGATTCCAGAAAAAGATTATTCTCTATTTGCTAGTCGGCACAGCCTTGGAGCTTGATTCCCCGCAGCCGTCGTTTCAACTTCTCAACTCGTAAGATTGCAGCTGCAGACGTCAAACGAGAAGTGCCACCATTTATCCACTACGGGCGCACCATCAGCATCCTTTTTTCCTTCTTAGTAACACCACTCACATGGTTGACGGTCGATGGTCGGTTCCATTTTCAGCAGCAGCTAACGAGTATTGGGGGGAGTAGCACAATGTTGAATGAACAAATGGGACCGACCAACACCATTCCAATCCGGACCGGAACTTGCTCCTATCGATTGGACACTATTTTCCTTTTACACTTCCGTAGAGGGGTTACATTTTTTGCACTTTTTTCCTTCTAATTTTCTCGTTACGATTCACTTGCTTTGCCACTAGCTCTAGCAGCAATCGATTAACTGTAGCGTGCACTTACTGCCGACTGAAATTGACACCCTAATGAAATGGAATGTTACAATTTAGGATAATCCCGGTTACTCGTTTTCACTTAGGTCGCATTAGATTTATCATTTGTCGTTTATAAAAAAGAGAAATGCATTGACCCCACCGAACATTAGAACCCATGATCTACAAAATGGTTTCAACTGGCACGAAATTTAGAATATCAGGAGTTTCCGACGGTATGCTCAATGGTGTTTTGGTGTCCTTTGGTCCTCCACAAATATGTATATTCACTATTCACAAAGCTTATATGAAAATTATCTGCTCGGGTTCCAATTAAACATTCTGTTGATCAGATGGTCAAACTTTGGCGGTCTGATCAAAACGGAAGGATGTTATTTACGGTTCTTATTCAAATTTCACTTTTAACAGTGCTGTAAAATACCATCAAATTGACGTAGTCAGAAAAATTATTAGTTTCACCAGTTAATTTTAAATTAACAAAAACATGCGATTTTCACCTTACTCAGAAAAAAGATAAAATGTAACAAACATTTTTTTTAATGAAAACGTATGAAAATTTATAGTGTTATTTTTTTTTATAGTGTTTTGTTAGAATTAAATTTTTCATTTTTTGTGTAAAAAAATGTTAAAAAAAATATTGTGTTGGATTTGTACCAAAAATTTTACTAGCTGAATCACAAAAAATAATGTTTGGATGGATGAAATTTTAATATTAACAAACGGTTGATGCAAAACAATCATATTCCAGCATATGCAAACGAGATTTAAGAGGTGAATTTTCGATTTGCATTTTGATGCATTTCAGCCTCTAGACTGGTAACTGAATTTCAAAAATATTTATTAAAAAAATATTTTTGGTTATTGCCCAAAGAATATTTGTACACTAACAGCGTTGATATAAGATAATAAAAGCTATAGTTTGTAGACGATATAATTAGAGCGCCGATGTGGTCTAGTGGATAGGCTGGCGCGAGTCTGGTATTGGTACGCCAGGCGTACTGGGTTCGATTCCCGGTATCGGCAAGAAAAACTTTTGGGTTCGAATCCCATAAGCGGGCCGACAGGTAAGATGTGTTTCATTATATAACTGACTATATAATTGGAATGTTCAATCAGTT
Source organism: Uranotaenia lowii (assembly GCF_029784155.1). Lineage (NCBI taxonomy): Eukaryota > Metazoa > Arthropoda > Insecta > Diptera > Culicidae > Uranotaenia > Uranotaenia lowii. Next base: position 129,207,928 of record NC_073693.1, read on the forward strand.
GCCAGCTGGCCAGGTATATACACGGATGCCGGAATACCTGTAAGTAAACTAGCCCACCTGATTGATTCGTTCTTCCAAAATATACCTACATCAACACACGCAATACATTCACCCACATAACAGTTCATACGAAGCCATGGGGTCCGGGTATGGTGGCGCGCTGCATTGGAGATTTGTCGAACTTAATAATCTAAGGAATGCATGTGAACCCATACTTTGGCAGAAACTGCGGTGAATCCGTGCACCCATGGTGGATTACCAACATACAACATACATATAGTTTGTAGACGATATAATTAAGCCAATTCGTCATTCTGGGTACAATTTTGTACGGCATCAAAAAATTGAAAAATTTGTACTTCTATTACTCGATTTTTTTTTGGATTTTCTGTGAGAATCACAAACTTTGAAAAATTGTCTCACGATGTGAATAACTATGTCATTATCATTTTGTTATCATTAAGTGATAACTTTATTACATTATACTAAAATAAAAATTGAACAAGTATTGTTTTTTTTTTTTTTTTGTTTCGATTATAGTCGTTTTACCATCTTTATGGCATTCGCGACTTTATCAACGTTACAGTTGGCGGATAGTTATTGAAAAACTTATCCGGTACAACTGTGTTCGATGTTTACTCTCGGGCTCGAACTCACGGACATCGGCTCAGGAGACAATAGACTTGCCAACTGAGCTATATCACAAGCCCAAACAAGTATTGTGATATTCAAATGATGCATCTAACCCTGCTGTTACGACGGTACTGACGGTACTGATTCACCAACTCTCAATTATAACATTATAAACCGTCATATAATAAGGTTGCCAGAATTTTTTGAAGCATGCATCCGGCGTTTGATTTCAAAATTGTAGCCCAAAAATCCGGGCAAATTATTTCAGAATCCAAGAATTACTCGAAAAAAATCAAGAAAAAAAAACCTGATAATCATATTCTAGGCTTCCAAAAAACCTTCATGGTTAATTTTATAAAACTTGCCCAAACAATTTTGTTTTGGACTCAGGAATAAAAACTTTTCACAACAAAATTTGTTTTTTTTTTGTATTATTTGTCAAATAAAGTGTATAAATCCGTGCAAAACTGGGCTTTTTCAATGAAGTCCAGGCAACTAGGCCGGGAAGGACTTTCCCAATTTTTGTTTTAAATATCCAAGCAATCTGGATACATTAGTCTGTAAAGATAGCAATACTTTTTTTTTTTTTTGGTGAATACTTTCTGGTTACATGGTTTTACTGACCGACCTATATTTTTTTTATGTAAAATCGGGCAATGAACCCGAAAATTAAATTGAAAAAAATCTCAGTAGAATACTTTTTAAGTTAAGCTTCAAATATGAACTTTTTATAGGGAAAGTTCTGTTTCATCGAAAGTTTTGAACTCGATGGTAACGTTTTAGAAATCTGATTCTATATGGGCCTTATATTTCTATTCAAAACAAAGATTTCAATTCACCTACTATAACAGTGATGTCTGAATTTCGAATAATTTAACGAACCGCAGGGTACTCATTTGCTCCAAACTAAAATTGAGAAATAGCTTACCACAAGGTTACATGCCAAATTTCAGCAAGATCTGACCATAGGCAGGGCCCTGTTATTCTTTAAATTTTATGAAGTGCTGAAGATAGTTTTATAGTGATAAAGTGATTGTTGTTTGGAATAGACCAACACCATGGTTCATTTCCCCCTAAAATTGGAGGAGCTCCCGATGGCCTGCCGTAGATCAGCGATGCAGATCCCTTGAGCATCAGAGACGGACCTTTGATAATGCTTTGGTGAGCCCGTTCTTTTTTTGGGGTTTTTCCTACTCTCGATCATACTAAAGGCTATTACATATTTGTAAATCGTGTATCAACGAAACAGACCCATCAGAAGCAAGATAAGTCCCATTTGACGAACATTTTAACTAGAAAAAATTAACTTTTATGTAAAACAGTTAAACAAAACTTTGCATTTTACTTTGTCTTGTTATTTTAACTTGTTTTTGGATTTCATCTCTCAATCATTCAGGAATATTTTAATTAAACCATAACAGTATATTTTCTGAATTATAGCTTTCTACTGTTTTTTCAACGTGTTAGGGAAGCGCAAAGCAATTTTTTACATTGATTGTAGATTTAACAGCGGAATGACACATTCCTCAAGATTTGATTCGCCTTTTTGAGTTTTGAAAAATTCTTGGAAAAGTCATGTCATGACACGTTATTTTCTTCAACTTTCTACTAGAAATGAACGATATTTTGGTTAATACAACTGTTACTAACGAATCGGAGTTTAACAGTTTTCTGGGAATAAATCTGAGGAAATCAATAGACTAAATAGCGATATTTTTTTAAATAGCGATACATTTTTATTTAGATTGTTATGGTGATTGACAGTTGAAATGATGATGAAAGGAGATATCTATTAATTAAACTTACGAATACCTGAAATAAGCATGATTTGAAATCAATTTTTATGTTCATGTATTTATTTCATGACGAAAATGTTATCTTTAAATCTTGTTTGCAGTTTCAAAAATGATTCCTTTTTAAGTTCAAAGGCCCAATCATTTTGAACATCCTTGAAGCGAGAAAACATTAATGATATTTATTCATCATTCGAAAACACGTCGTCGTTTACAATTAAGGCTATGATCATTTAGTATCCGGGCACTTTATTTCGGTGATAGCTACGTTTATAGAGCTCGGATATGCAAAACTTTAGTAGCGTTGTGTTGGTTATGAAAAGGACTATCTTGCCTATTTTTGTTAGATTTTTAAGTTAACGTGTGTTTGAGATATTTACGAAGCAAAAAGACATGGTAAAAATAATTTTGCTCCGTTTACGCATTTTGCGCCTCGAAAATTCTTCATTGTTGACTTGAAAGCTCATGAACTGTTGTTTTTTTTCTGATTTTTTTTTTTTCGAACCAAATGGCTAAGAAGTACATATAAGGAGCCACTCTAGGATTCACACGAAGTTCAAACCAACCATCGGATAGCAACCCATGATCTCAAATATGGTAAAAAGTCTATGGTTATTGGGGATAACTGAATGCAGACTCCTTAAATAATGCAAAAAATCCATTTCCGGCAGGCAAAAAGTGTTGCCTGACTAGTAGACACCAAGTAAATAACTAATAATTATCAGTTCCAAAGATCGCAATCTGAGCATCCGGTTTTTACGCAATATGACAGATGTGTTGTGATGGACAACAAAATTTATGTTAAAACCGGATTTAAGAAATCAAATTCTTCGAGATGCCTACTCATGAAAAGGTTCCAACCAGATTCCAATTGCTTTTTCCAGGTGAGTTTGTGTAAAATATCATGATTTTACAAAGGTTTTGCTTCTGTGGTAAAAAAATAAATCAATACATGACTGAAAAAGGTGAGCAAAGATAAAAAGAGATTTTATGAAAAAGTTAGAGTATTTCTTGAAATCATTGATAAATATTTTTATTAATATTTTTACATTTAATGTCACATTAACACCTTCATTTTCTCCATAGAAAGTGTTTCGATCAGATGAATAGTTTTTAAAATACACACGTTTGTAACTGCCCGGATACTAAATGATCATAGCCTTAATAATTATAGACGGATGAGCTGATGATTATTTTATAAAAGGAAATGTTTCCTAAATGGGTCTATCGGGTTAAATGACCCTACGGCTGTTTGATGAAATAGCTGAATAAACAGCTTATCTGACCAATGCATTTTGAGGGCGATACGCTTAGAACATAAGGCAAGAATAAATTTAATGAATTTATAAACTCAAAAAAATTTAAAAATTCATACAAGGTTTGGATACCTGTTGATGTAATATTTTGACTTTGAAAAATTATAGATAAAGAAGCTCAACATAAAAACTTAGATGGTGTTTGTTTCTTATTTAAATGAACTTAGAAAATAAAACATATTTAAGCTTTTATGGAGGTTTAATAATTATTTTAAAGTGGAATAAGAGAGTGTCTTTGTATGCCCCCATCATGTTTCTAAAATGCCTCCATCCTAAAATAACAGGTTAAATAGGATAAAAATGATTTTTATTGCAGATCTAAAAACAGATTTGATAAAGTTTTTCTCATGGATGAACTGCCTCTATAGTATGGCAACCCTAACTTTTGTTTTATTCCATAAAATTATAATACCAGAGATTTCTAGAAAACTTCAGCTTTGTTATACGGAGGTTATTACTTTCTAGTAGTTTCAATGAAATTATACGGAAATATTGCTCAAAAAACTGGAATTTTGTTCAAAACATAAATAGGCGCATTTAGCCTGAACGGTTTGAGGTTCTGCATTTTAGACAACAGTTATAATAAAATCGTTTTCTCGAATACGAAAGGAAATTTTAACATTAAAATTACTCCTATGTATAGAAAACAGATGCCTGGACACGTGTATGTAGTTTTTGTACACACATTCGATGTGATATTTGATAAAATCAGTGTTCTGCTTAATAGGCGCATACAGCCCGCTCCTCCCCTATAACCAATAAATTTTTGATCAATTCGGCCGCAGGTGGACCGAAGTTAATAGCAAGCTCAAGCTATTTCTTTTCAAGAGTCGTTTTAAAAATATGATGTGTTAGATATTATAGTAAGGGAAACAGCTAAATAAATTGTAGGAAATTTGTATGGACGCTTTTCTATCTATTTGAGTGTTCATACTTTTTTTTGGATATTCAAATTAAAAAAGCTCGTAGATATTAATATGAATTTCCTCAGAAAATGTTTAGGAGCATAGGAGGTGTGGGTAAAACGAAGATCGCACTATTTTCCAAAAATGGCTCCTGATCTAAACCTCTCCCTTACTAACACAACCCTTCCTGAGATACTTAAATATAGATTCGCCGACGTATAGACGGTTTCTATAGCTGGTGATACTGACTTATAATTGTTTCAGAGTTTTTAAAAACAAGTTTTTGAAGAAAACTAGAATAACAGATTTATGGTTGATCCTAAATAGTATCTTACCAAGAACGTGGCCGGCGTCATTATTGATCATTGTTAAAGGGAGAGCATGAGTTTTGTGCATTGAGAATGAATTGTTAATCCCAAGCACCATTGTTTTGGACTTTGTGCAAAATTGATGGCCTCGATCAATCACGAAGTAGCAACCATTGGCAATGTGGAACTTATTCTACTTAGCCGCGCCAGCGATCATAGAGCACGAAATGTATTCAATGGGTTTTTTTTATATTAAAATTATAATGTTTGCAAAATAATGTTAGAGAAGCATTTCGGGTTCAATGATTTAAGGTGTATATGAGTAGTCAAACAAGCTAAGCTAATTTAGCTTTTAACTTAATGATGATTAAAATGTATATCTGGAATCTATGCTAAATATTATTCCTTGATTGAATAGAGGATACTAACAAATAAAAAAAAGGATTTCTCGCGTGAGCTTTCATTAAGTCGTATGAAACAAAATACAAACAAACAGTTTTATTACGAAAAATAATACAAAAACTGACATAAACTAGTCGCAACTTTTTTCCATTTAGGATCTTTGTAGCTTGGACAACATATTCTATATGTGAAATACAAATTTTAAAATTGTTTTGATAACTTTTGCAGCTGTTTTTGTTGAATTCATAAGATGTTTCATACGACGTAATGAAAGTTCACGCAAGATTTTTCATTTCCTGTAGGTTAACGAGCCTATAGTAAACAAAGAGACGAACTGTCACGATTTGAATTTTTTTTTCTGTCAGTGTCATTCCAATCGAGCAGCACCAAGCAGTCTTAAAGGCAGCTCTACAGCAGGGTTGCAAGCTCTTTATTTTGAAAGGGATCAGATGGCGCCTCTTTGTTTACTGAAGTCTCTTTACTGTAGGTTAATTGGTTCATCACTTATCGATGATTTATTTCACTCAAATCTGATCGATTTTTATACTTTTTATTGCCATATCTCCAACCAGAGGTAAACGACAAAATCTGACAGACTATCCGAATTCAGGACGCCAAAATCTACCAAATTAACAATTAAAACATATCGACACCAAAGATGGTGTTTATTAGGTTTAACCTAATAGGTTATCAATTAAATTCTATGAACATGTTCTGGTAAATGGTAAGACATTTTAATCGAACAAATTTTCTTCTAAAATGTTGAGAACTTATCTTTTTATCAATTCTCATTGGTCTCCCCTTAGGCGATTTCAGAGGGTGAAAAAATCGAACCTTTGAGCGCTTTGAGGCACCCCTTAATAAAATCCGATTGAGAAATTTTGCATAGGTCGGTGTTTTGGTCAATCTACAAAATTTTGAAAATCGACCATATATTTTTAAAATTTGTTTATGAAATTCTTTCCGTACATCCATTGCCATCCTATTATACTATACACATTTAATTGACTATTTTCTCATTGTAAATTAAAAGTAAAACTGAAAAACAGATTGATCAGTGCATTTCAAAGCTTAATTACTACCAATTTTGTTTGCATCGTTGTAATGTCTGAGTAATAACATTTTGAAAACCGGTTTCTAAATTGATGGAAGAGCTATGAGATCATCGTCTTCAAAACCCTTCAATGCAATGTTTGTTGAAGAATTTCACTGTTAGGCACACACTAAGATTTTTGTTCGATTTCAAGCAAAACAAATTGCTGGAAACGTTCAGCAATTCAAATTTTTGATAGAGACCAGCTAACATGATACGGTTTGCCTAATTTTCAACACTTGAGCCGGATTGCTGGAAAATCAGTAATAGATCTGTCAAATTTGGAGCTGTGTTTATTTTTGCTAGCTATTTTTAGGAGTGGTCGGACAGTTTCTAGAGAATGGCGGATATCCACACAGCATCTATGAAAATATGCTTTCCTTTAGTGAAAATGTCCGGAGAATCGATTGAACATAGTTTCAGAAGCCGCACAAGCTTACGAACGGAGATATAGTGCAATTTTAACCCCTAATTTCCCTATATTTTATAGGACTTGAAAATTTTAAATCAAATGAGACCCATCTTGTGTGATTTTTTTCCGAGGAATCGAATAAAGTCTATTTTAGCCACCACACGCATCGAAAACTGGAGTTATGGCTGATTTCACCCTCAAATTACCATCATTCATCAATTAATTCAGAAAAAGCTGGTTTTGAATGGAAAATTACGAACCAAATGCAACTAGTCGTGTGTGTGTGTGTTTTTTTTTTTCGAGGAATCGAACGCAGACGAATTTCAGCCACTGCACGCATCGTAAACTGAAGTTATGGCTGATTTAACCCTCAATTCTCCTACATTTTTCAAGTTATTCAGAAAAAAGATTGTTCGCTCAAGGAAATTTTGGAACAAATGGGTACAATATGGTGTGATTTTTTTCCGAGGAAGCGAGTGAAGGCTATTTTAGCCATCGCAGCCATCGGAAAATGAAGTAATGGCTGCTTTACTCTTAATTCCCCTACAGTTTTCAAATATTCCAGGGAAATGCATGTTCGGGCTTGAATATTTAAAACCGAATGAGATTTACCTGGTGTGATTTTTCTTCGAGAAATCGAATGAAGGTTGTTTGGGCCAACGCATGCTTCTTAAAATGGAATTATGGCTTAAGTATTTGAAAAATGTAGAGGAATTTAGGGTTCAATCGGGCATAACTACATTTTCCGATGCTTGCGATGGCCCAAATAGACTTAATTCGATTTCTGAAAAAAAAAACACACAATATAAGTCTTATTAGTCTTTATATCTATACCTTATATGGTTTAAAAAGAATCTCGGCTGGAAGGTTGTTAATATGCAATAAAGATGCGATAAAGATGCTCATATCTCAGATAAGAGGACTTACATTTACAGAAAATACCACCGGAAATAAAATTTTATCTATCTCACGCCAATTCAGATAGCAGAAGCCGTAGTGCGACACCTTTGGAATTATTACTATGTCTAACATTTTTTTTGTTCCAGTCATTGGGAAGTTGATACATGAACTTGTTTATACTAAAGATGATATCGTTTTACGATAGAGCGAACTAATTTTCAAAATCTTTACGGATACACTGTTTCATTTCTGTCAGTTGAACATAGTGCAGACATGGTTTGATATCAATAAAATTACATGAAGTTTACATAAAAAAGTGTGGAGAAACACAAATTTAGTCAGAAAGCATAGTATCCTAAAATTGAACGACGCAAGAAAGTTTTGTTTAAGGATTAAGTTTCAAAAGTCAAAAATCTAGTTTTAATCTGTTGCTTTTGAAAAAAACCTTTTAGTTTTGTTTTATCTTTTACTTAAACTTTTCAAAATATTACTTCTTTACGGATTCACAACTTTTCACCACCAAAACTTTTCCATTTTCGAGAGTTTTTTTATCCTTTGGCTCAGCTGTCACTTTAAGGCTTTGACAGTTCTCTTCTCTTTTTCTCATGTAAAACGGGCACATATTTAACACGTTTGAAGCAGTCGCAATGCCCACAACTTTGCTAGCCCCGAGCAAGACGGCCAACAAAAATGGTGTTCTTTTGATCAATTATTCAAATGCCACTTGAACTGTTTCTTTTTTCTTTCGTTGCGTTTGTTCAACTTTGATGAATACGGTTTGGGTTATTTTTTCGGACTTTCCTCGTCGTCAACCCCCGTTAAAATGTATGGAAGTCGCTAATTTTCCGTCGTCCTTTTCGCAGACCAAAAGCAGATGCAACCCGCTCGGTTCTCACGTGTGGGTTTTTGTTAGCGTAACCGCACCTTGTGAGCAGAATGCACCATGCACGTCTTCCGGTGCGCCTCCACCGGAATGTCTTCTTGCATCCGGTTTGGAGTTTTTTTTTTCTGAGGCTACCTACCGAGAAAAGGGGGCTAAGCAAAGAAGAAGACGACGACGATGATGATTGGCGATGACGACACTAGTACCTACTGATGGTTACCGGTATGTTCAGATATCGATTTTTCCAGCCACTTTTGCGGGGAGTGAAAATTTTCTTCCGAATCACACAGCACAATTTTCCCAAAGACTAGAATGTGTGAAAATTATCCGCTTTGCTTCTTTTATGACTTGTGCTTCCATTTTCTCGTTGAAACGATGATATCCTCCAACCGAAAGCTCATCGACCCAGGGATTTTTCCAGCTTACACAAAATTTTCCACTAGAAGAAAATTCTCCTTTAGACCACCACTTCAAGCAGAAACAGGACACTTTCAGATCCTGCAGACACGATTTCCGATTTTCCACGAATCCAAACCACGAATCCAATCCGATCAGTAATTCCACTACTTTCGAACCGGACCGACCACCGGGCAATCCGGGAACCTAGACTCGATCACTACCACGCCCGTCCAGTGGGGTTGTTTCAGAGTTTTTCCTGCTCGCCAGTCAAAATACAACCACCTCTGCCATTTTTCATTGAATACTTTCGACTTCTCCTTGGTGCCGTCTTTATTGCCGTTGCTGCGAATACCTATGTACGCGCGCGCCCGCCTTTTTGCTGGTGTGCGGGAGCTTTTCATCTGTTCGGCAGCAGCTGTGGGTGTATGGGTGGAAAACTGGAGTCGCCAGCGAAGGAAAATACAACCTGTCCGTTTGACAGAAGGGTGAATTTTCCTATACACAGCAGAAGAGGGTTGGTTCTTCGTTTTGGCTTGTGTGTTTACTTTTTTTTCGTTTTACACTTAGGGCACCTGCAACGGTTCAGGCGTAAATATTGGTTTTAAGTATACCAGTTTTAGCAAAATTTGAAATTTTAGAATCGGCTAAAACACCCACTCCCCACCGGTGTAGGAGCAAATTTAAATCGGAAACACTTTCATTGCAGACACTCAATAATTGAGAAGAAAAAACCCATTTTATTAGAAAAATTGCATAAGTTTTGAGTTTCACGGTTAATTGTCTTAAAATTAACTCTACGAATATTCTGCTAGTTTCATATTTCGTAAGATTATTTTATTTAGCTCTTGTTATCGAGATACCTTTTGAAAATAGGTGAAAAATCATTATACAAAATTTTCACTTGTTTGGGAAAGCTATAAAACATTGTCGATATTTTGAAAATAAAGATCAACTGAATGATTAACTTTCCCGAAGACCGCTAGACATTTTGACTACTTAAAAAAAGTATGAAAATTTTCTTTTCGTATATTTTTTTTTCAAATTTTAGAACGCTGGCTGGATTCACTAATTCGTCGAGCCCAAATGAAAAGCTTTTTAATTTAATTATATTAAATCGAGAATAATGTGACATCTTTTATTTTTACTTGATATGGTTTTTATTAACATCTATTCTCAATTTATGTTACGTATAGGCTGGTTTAAGCGAAAAAAAAAATTCGAATAATATCTCAAAAAGAAACTATTATCACACCCAATGTTACTCAAACATGTGTGAAAGAAATCATTGTTGGCTAAAATTTTCTCACCGTGAACTAAATCGGTCTGTCGTATATTTTGAAATCCTGTTCCAAATTTGCATGAATTTGGAACAAAGGCGTATAACTGTTGGGAATTTTGAAATCGATAACTGTGCTAAAACAGCAATATACGCCACCGGTGCCAGCCGAAATGTTTTAGCGTGGTCGAAAACCGTGTTTTGCATCTACCGTTGGGACAGCCCTTAGGATATGCTTCTTGCATTTCCAGCGATTGCGTGAACGTTCTGCAATGCTTACGTTGGGTTCATTACAAGGTGTTTGGTACACTGTCAGACATGTTTTTTTCTTATCAAAGACGTGTTTAATTAATATACTAGAGTCATTGTGTTCAGATTATTGTATTGCAATGCAATCAATATGCAGCGTTAAAACAATTTTTAAAGCCGATTTATTTATTTTTTAATAGGGGAGATGAGGGCATAACGAGCACCCGAGGCATAATGAGAATTACGCTTTTCTACGAAAGTACGTATTTTTTTGAATAAATTTTCATGAGGATTTGTTTCGTACTTCCTATAGTATTAATTTTTCACAAAAAAAGGAATCTCCTTATCATCTTTACAGAGATATTTAAAAAAAAACTAGCTTGGTTCTCAAGTTTCGAAAATATTATAATTTTTGAGCACCACGAAATAAGCTCTTATGATCTTAAAATAACCTTGATCTATAATGTACGCACTGCAACATGATGTTCACATTGTTTCTCAATTTTTACCATCATAAAATTTTTGATTTTTCATTTTTATCAATTTTAAAACACGATTTTACCTAAATTTGTTGACTAGGGGCATATAGAGCACCATATTATCGAGGCATAATGAGCATTTTCTGCCGTAGAATCTAGCAGCGAATTAAAATTGATTTATAGCGCCACACCTTGACTAGTTTTCATCCGACAATTTAGCCTATTAAGGTGTCGGAGAGGTAATCAAAAGACTAGAGTTAGATTTCTGTTCGAGGTGATTTTTTCCATTCACAATTCATGATCGATTTTTTTATTGTTACATTATACGGCTAGTAGCATCATCCTCCGAACAAAGCACATCATGTATGAGCGTGCGTGAATTGTTTGTATTCTACAAACAGACCTAGATTATTTTGTTATTGCTTTGTTTGATGAATCTACGACTCACCTGACTTCATCGAATTGAATTCGCTGCTAGATTCCCCGGCAAAAACGCACATCTTGCTCTGATTAATGGTGCTCATACTGCCTCAGGGGGGGTTCTCATTATGCCTCCACAGTGGCTGGTTTTCAGCTTTTGGCAAAAATTTTTAAAATGCATTTTTTAACGTTTTCATCTAGTTTTTCACGTCTCAGCCCGTTAGGGAATAGGCTTTCCAAGTGTCTGAACACGAAACAATAATGTAACCTTCATATTATAGCTATTTTCTATGGTTAAATAACCGTTTTCCTTAAGGTGGCCATTATGCCCCCATCTCCCCTAGGTATGATAAATTTGATTTATCGTACAATACTTGTTCTGATTTCTGAAAAAAAAAAAACATTTCCCGTTAAATTTGCAACGTAGATTTTTTTTCGATCAATTTGATCACACCTATTTGGTTGAATAATTTTACTGAATCAATGCAATCGAAAGATTCCTTTTAATTCAACCACGGTATAAGAAAAGTTTGAATTTGTTATTTACGAAATGCCGGTATCTGAACTTTTCTGATACCTTATCGATAGCAACTTTACTATCTTGTTCTGTAAGCGTTTTCGATTGATTGTATCGAATGCTATCGAATTACCGGTATCTGAACTTTTCTTATACCGTGGTTGAATAAAAAGGAATCAATGGATTGCATTGATCAGATCATTTTCTTTTTTGGTGAAGATATCATGTTGCAAAACTTGACTATACTGAATTTTTTCACACCAGTTTCCGACGGTCGCCATAGAACTAAAACAATAATTTTTAATCATTATTGTTTAATAAACTTGCGAAACTTTTCTCAAATTGAATTTATATTACTTATTTACAAATTAAAAAAGATTATACGTCAGAAACTTAATCAAATGTGCACTTCACTACTCAAAAACCATTTAGGTTGTTAACTTTCTCTAGCATTTTAAGCATTTATTGTGTTCTAGTAAAGTCATAGATGCAATCTTGTTTATTGGCATAACGTAATAATGTTGGAGATTTATTTGTCCAGATTACATTTTTCCTAATTATTTAACTATCACTTTCGAATTGAAATTTATGAAAGCAGGTCGTGAGAGTTATCAAAAAATTGTTAGGCTACAGATGATCACAGGCAATTTCAAGTCCGTTTGTGAGATCATTTTTTTTTCGTTTAAAGCAACGATAAAGTTTCATGACGAATATGCTCAGCTGATATTTTTTTTTTCAAAACTGAATTATTTCATTTCATTTGGAAAAAAATGGCTTGTTCTGTTAGCAATCAACTACTGTAAAAATAAAAATAAAACCACATAAAACCATAAAGAAGTGATTTTTTTTTATTTTTTAAATAATAAAGACTCGGAAAACGACTTCAGATTTCTTATCACTATGACTAAGCATCAAAGTCTCTGACAAAAAATCTGAACTCTCGCTAAAAGCAATATTTGTAATTCTGTGATTCGACCCAAAAACTATGTGACCATTATCTGTGATGCTTTTTTTTCGAAATTTCATAAAAAAATCATGCCTAACAATAACATCGAGAAATTAATTTGTTTTTGAAAATAAGTAATCGAAATAACCATAGTCAAAAAATATCACAGTGGTTTACTAAAAATATATTTTTCTCACTAATAGTTTTCGCTGTAATTTAACACCATATACATCCCCCCACAATCATTAGTCACTTAACGTATCCTTTCACCACAAAATGCTTGTTAATTCGGGTGTTAGTTGACCAAATATTAAGCTTTACATGAATTTCAGTCATTAAAATTAATGATTAAATGCTTCCTCTTTGAGTTCAAACGTGTTTTTATTTTCAGTTTTGTTAAAAAACTACATAATTTACCGAAACAATCAGCGTTTTTCAAAACCACAATTATGGGTCATAATTGTAGTCCGTAACATTTATTAGTCAAATTGCTTAAAATTATTAGTCACATAGAAGTCCATGGCAACACCCAAATATCAACATATAAATCAACGCGTTTCTGGAAAACATTCAGGTGCATGCTTTGATTGTAAAATTCAAGAGGCATTTGGGTTGAGCTATAGCAACCAAGAAATGTTTTGCTTTGCTAGCAAAAAAGTGACCCATGGTTGTGTGAAATTTGGTACATGTTGTAACAATTATGGGTCAATTTTATTTTGCAAATAATTTTGAAATTTCGCGTTTTATTCGATCAGTTTCATTTGGAAAACGTAAACTCGTCGTTTTTGCTTATATGAGGCCTATTAATTTTGTTGGAATTTTTCAAATACCCACATAAGAGGCTTTACGGTTTAAGATGTCAACCTTATAACATTGAAAATTTTTGCGATAGATCAACAGAAAATTATTAACGTATGACAAAAACTATTCAAACAGCAATTTTACTGTTATCAACACACATTCTATTTGTTATGCATTTTTATAATATTAGCTTAGCTTAGCTTAGCTTGATTGACTAATCACATCCACCTTAAACTATGAAATCCGAAAAAGCTTCATATTTTGTTTTTATTATGTTAATCAAATCATATTTTTATATGGCATTCAACAGCTTTCCTATTAAAATCACTTCAACGCATTTCGAACTCCATAGTCGCAGGCGTGGCTCAGTAGAACGAGATCCACATTGCCAATGGTTGCTACTCCGGTGATTGACCGAGGCCATCAGTTTTGTTCAAAGGTCAAAAGAATGTTGCTTGGGAAGTTGGGATTAGCAACTCATCCTCAATGCACAAAACAGATGCTCTCTCTTTGAACATCAATAACGGCGCCGGCCACGCCCTAGTAGTCAATTGATAGATTAGAAATGGTAGAAAGGGATAAAAGACCAATTTTGTGCTTTAGGACCGAGGTCACCTCTGCATCCTAGCAAACAATTTTGTTAAGGAAATTGGATAAAAGGATATGATCTGGGGACACTTTGGACTGTGGTGTGATGAATAGACCAAATATTCTTCTGTACTATTGTTTGTGTAAAACGCAAGCTATAAAATCATTTTATTTAAACTTAGCCTAAATAAACCATTTCTAATAAATTAACTAAGAAAAGATTGGATTTGAACGCATCGTTAAAATATTAGAACTCATCGCTATTATCTGCAACATTTTGGAACACTTTAAAGATAAATCAAATTTTCAACATTTCTTTTGTATAAAAATTATGTTTTTTAATGTTACAGAAGGGACTGTTTTCAACCAAGGGCTAACTTTCCCATTACTTTATCGTTTTTTCAAGTCCGCTACTGTTTTAAGTCATAAAGAAACTTAATTATGTTTTCTTCATCGCAACAATTTGAAATATTTTATGATATCGAGTCAAATGAAAAAAAAATGGAATACTATTGCTTTTAAACACGAGAAAAGGGTTGTATTCAACATCACAACCCAGCTTTGCAACAATTTACTTGAACCATCTAACAGTTAAATTTAAATTTAGCTACACTAAGAAATAGATTTTAAAGATGCGATTTAAACAATTTCAAGCTATCTTGAAGCACACCTCAAACATTATCTTCATAAAAAATCCTAGCAAAACCTCGTTACTAGCAACAACAAAAATTGTGATTATCGATCATTTGAGCATAAATTGCAGAAATTCGTGGTCGCCATCGTATGACACATTTTCAGTAATAGCTTAGCTTAGCTTGTTTGACTACTCATATCCACCTCCCAAGTAACACAGATTATGCCAACTAGCATTAGGAAGTTTTATTATGGTTTAATTATGGCATTTTTTTGTGCAGCCCGTTTTATGGCGGTTTTATTATGGTCATGCAGAATGCTTATAATTTTTTTTCGACCATATGTTTTTAGATGGTTTTGAAAACGCTAATAAAACTTTTATTAAACATGCTGTTTTAGTTATTTTGAAAGAGTTGTGAATGCTTTTTTTAAACTATAATAAAACACAAACCTAGAAGTTTGCTCCAAGCTTTCTTTTGCATGTTCTATAATAGCACACAGTGCATGATTATTAAACCGCCATAAAACTTAGTGACAGTTCTCGATCAAGATGTCAAAACAGGACACGCTCAGATTAGATAGCACATATTTGAATTGGAACTCCCATTTTTACACATTTTGGGTAAGTTATGCGTGTTGGTTTTGAGTTAAAATTAAAAAAAATACATCTTTGAAAACTTGAAATCACCGAAAGTGGTATGAATATCTTTACAATATGAGTATTGAGTGAAAGGGCCCAAATAGTAGGAAAAAAATTGTTGCTTGACGCCATCATTAATTCAAGATGGCGGCTTCCGCTTTTATTTTCACAGCTGTAAATTACTGAAAATATCGTGAAACCTTCACAATATGGTTATTAGGTGAGAGTAATAAACGAGTAGAAGTCAAATTTCGTTGCCCGTCGCCATCTTAAATCCAAGATGGCGGCTACCACTCAACTTGAAAATACTGTAAATGACTGAAAATCGCATAAAACCTATATTATAGGGGTATAAGTTGAAAGAAATCAACCGGTAGAAGTTGAATTTCGCTATCTGACGCCATCTTGAAATCCAAGATGGTGGGTTCCGCTAAACTTTAAAATGTAGTAAATGACTTAAAATGACATAAAACCCAGGTGGTAGTGGGTGGAAGGGCTTAACGAGTAGAAGTCGAATATTGCTATCTTACGCCATCTTGAAATCCAAGATGGCAGCTTTCTATAAACTTTAAAAATGCTCTAAATCATTGAATATCGCATGAAACCTCCAAAATATGGGTGTTTGTCAATTGGGATAAGCTATAAAAAGTTTATTTTTATTTTTTATTTTTTAGTACTTGAATTATACTTCAAGATATGGTATTTAGTTTTTTGATCCACCTGCCCCATTTTACCCTAGAAATTCGTGAAATTAAGCAAAAATAAAACTTGAAATTGCGATAACTTCGGAAGACAAGGTCGTAGAGACTTAAGATCTAGTGCAAAATGTGCGTATTGAGTATCCCAATAAATATTGTGAACATCATATTGATGTAAGTTCAAAATTTACAATAGTTAAGTACAAAAAACAAATTTTAAATATTTTTTAAACTAAAAGCTTTATAACTCTGCACTGAACAGAGATAAAGCTTTTGTTATTTCAACAAAGTTTCATATTTTGATGATATCTACAACTTTGTGGAACAAATTTGGTCTCTATCTCTTCAAACAAAAAAGTTGGTGTTTTTATTTTATCGTAGTAGGCTGTGACTAATTTTTGATACTTTCACATTATGGGAAACAATCTTACTAGTAAATGTTCTGAAGACATCTAATAGCTAAAATGAAAGACAAAAGCACCAGGAATAAAGTTCCATTTCAGGCCCTTTTGGACCACTGTGCATTCGTTTTTGGCAACATTCGATTTTGGCAACATCGAATTTGGCACATGTGCCTAAATCAGACGGTAAACAGAAACAACATAACCTTATAGTTTTCGCTAGAATAAGACCAATACAATTTAAACATAATAGCATGATAGGAATAATAGAATTACATAAATGGCAAAAAAATCAAAAACTATAAACAAAACAAGAAAAGTGCTAAATGCATTAGAAACATAATGAAAGAATAATAAAAGTGATTTAAAATTATCTAAATTGTCTTAAAATAGTAGTTTTAATGTAGTATTACGTGAAAAAAATTGTGTTCAAGCGATTTTCATTGATTAACAATGTTTTAAATTCAGTGGAAGCTGCCATGTTGGATTTCAAGATGGCGTCGGAAAGAAAAAAAAACGACTTCTAGTTTAGCCCTTTCACCCAATACCCGTATAGTGGTGGTTTAATGCGACTTTTTGTCAGCATTAAGCATTAAAAGTTGAGCGTATGCCGCCATCTTGGATTTCAAGATGGCGTCTGATTGCTAAATTCAACTTCTACTCGTTTAGCCCTTTCACCCGATACCCATTTTGTTGGGGTTTCATGCGATTTCAAGTCATTTACACCATTTTAAAGTTCAGCGGAAGCCGCCATCTTGGATTTCAAGATGGCGTCAGACAACGAAATTTGACTTCAACTCATGATTTATTCCACGGGTCATTCAAAACCAATCCCTTTTCATTCAAAAAGTCTGTCCTCATTTACTGTACTTATGATTAACAACTCAGAAATGAGGAACTCAACCTTAGCGTGTAATTGGTTGGCTTGCGAGAGAAACGTCAAATGGTAGCTTTTTTTGGGGTCATCATTAAACCATAATAAAACTGTGAATTGACTCACGCCATGTTGGTTGCAAAATCGAAGGGCACAAAATGACGCCATGTTGATGGATTCACAATGCAAGCATTGGAAAATATATTTTCAGGCCTTTTTCCATCAATTCCATCATGATTGACCATCAGATTTAACGAGGCGCATTTATTTTAAGATACTATTTCATATAAATTTTACCTAAAATCTTGACTGGCAGTAGAAAAGAAGCTCAATTTATGGTTAAAACATTGTTTTTTTTAGCTATTAATTTTACCAGATCATATCTGAATAATGCAATCATCATTCATCAACCATTATGGTTGCTGGAAAAAATAAAAAAAAACTCCGAGAACTGACAGAACCGAAAAAAAAAACAAAAATTTCTAACATGTTTAATAATAGCTTTTTAAAAGCTTTGGTGACCAATATTGATGACCAACAATTATATGTCTTGATGACGTTTCTAGGGTAGGGCCAAATAGCCTGATTTTGGCTTTATTAGAGTCCAGGTGATGTTATAGAATGCTCTTTAGCTTTTTTATGAAGATTAATGCGATAGTCCAAACGATATTTTGCTGACCATAATAAAGCTAAAATTGTTACTTGGGCTTAAATCATTAAGCCCGAAATGCTTTATTTAGTCTTCAATAATACCATGTCTCATGGTTTTAATAAAAATATAATATTGCATTGCATCAAATCATCAATGCATTTCGAATTTCATGATTGCTGGCGTGGCTAAGTAGAACGAGTTCCACATCGCCAATGGTTGCTACTCCGTGATTGATCGAGGCCATGAATTTTGTACAAGGGTCAAAAGAATGGTGCTTGGGATAAGCAACTCATCCTCAATGTACAAAACTTATGCTCTCCCTAAAAAAAAAAAAAAAAAAAGATCAATAACGGCGCCGCACAGTGGAACCATACTTTTGCGGTCAAAATTGACTGCAGGCCAGAGGCTTCGTTGTAGCTCATTGGTGTCTTCGACAAAGTTACTCGACTATATTTGCGCTATCTATTGATGGATTTGAACTAGTTCCATTTTTCTCCGCAAGGTGGCGCCAAAATCTAACTTTTTACAGAAGCAAGATACAGGCATGGTTTCTTCTACAAAGTTGTTTATTATATCTTTAACATCAACTTTGTAGAACATTATTAAGCTCTATGTTGTGAACTAACCTTGCAAAAATAATAATTAAAGAAAACCTTGCAAAAAATGGTTTTTTTCACCTATTTTTGTTTTTAGCTATACAATACCTCAAATTTCCTCAGTATTCGATTGGAATAGACTCAAATGAGATATTCTAGTGGAAAACTTTTTCGTTTCGCAGATTTTTTCTGTCAAAATCGCAAAAAATAGGTAAAAATTATACATTTTTCAAATTGCAATAACTTGCTTGCGAGCAGGTTGGCGCACCTCATTTTTTGAGAAGTGACAGTTATGATTATGTTCTAAATGCATGTAAAAAATGTCGGTGGGTTCTCATGGGTTCTCATGGGTTCCTTGCCAAATGATTTAATGAAGTTGGTTGATTTTCTATACAAATACACATATTAAACGAACTTTTTCAAAGAAAACTTCCGCATTTCTAGTAGAAAAGTCGAATTTTCGTCGTTTTATTAGTCGTTGCTTTAGTCTATCTCGATACTTAATTAAGCGATTAAGCACATTTGGTCAAATTTATCAAAAATTAAAAATAATTTAAAACTGTTTTTTTTAATTAGTTTGAAAATTTTTATTTTTACAAATTTGATTAAAAGTGCGAAAAATGTGCTGAATTATTTATTCTAGCATCGACTCAACAAGCAATAGATTTATCTTATAACTGAACGATGAAAGTTCGACTTTTCTACTAGAAATGCGGAAGTTTTCTTTGAAAAAGTTCTTTTAACATGTGTATTTGTATAGAAAATCAACCAACTTCATTAAATCATTTGGCAAGGAACCCACGAGAACCCACAGACATTTTTTACATGCATTTAAAGCATAATCATAACTGTCACTTCTCAAAAAATGAGGTGCGCCAACCTGCTCGCAAGCAAGTTATTGCAATTTGAAAAATGTATAATTTTTACCTATTTTTTGCGATTTTGACAGAAAAAATCTGCGAAACGAAAAAGTTTTTCACTAGAATATCTCATTTGAGTCTATTCCAATCGAATACTGAGGAAATTTGAGGTATTGTATAGCTAAAAACAAAAATAGGTGAAAAAAACCATTTTTTTGCAAGGTTTTCTTTAATTATTATTTTTGCAAGGTTAGTTCACAACATAGAGCTTAATAATGTTCTACAAAGTTGATGTTAAAGATATAATAAACAACTTTGTAGAAGAAACCATGCCTGTATCTTGCTTCTGTAAAAAGTTAGATTTTGGCGCCACCTTGCGGAGAAAAATGGAACTAGTTCAAATCCATCAATAGATAGCGCAAATATAGTCGAGTAACTTTGTCGAAGACACCAATGAGCTACAACGAAGCCTCTGGCCTGCAGTCAATTTTGACCGTAAAAGTGTGGTTCCTGGCCCACTGTGCGCCGGCCACGTCCTAGTAGTCAAAGAGGGATAAAGGAAGGATTGTTAGTAAAATACTTTTTAGGATCAACCATAAATCAGTTATTCTAGTTTTCTTCAAAAGCTTGTTCTGAAAAACTCAGAAACAATGGTTAGTCGGTATCACCGGCTATCCGTCTATACGTCTGCGAATCTATATTCAAATATCTCAGGAAGGGTTGTTTTAGTAAGGGAGAGGTTTAGATCAGGATCCATTTTTGGAAAATGGTGCGATCTTCGGTTGACCTACACCTCCTACATGCTCCTAGACATTTCCTAAGGAAACTCCTTATAATATCTACAAGGTGTTTTTAATTACAAAATTTAAAGTGGATTATGAACTCTTAAATAATAAGAATAGCAACCATCCGAATTTCCTAGAAGCTAGCTATTTCTCTCACTATAATCTCTAACATATCACTGATTCTCGAAACGGATCTTGAAAACAAATCATAAATAAACACTCAAAAAACATAAAGAATCAAAAAGTTTAAGATGATGGAATTTGAAATCAGGTTTAAAGGAGCAAGAGAAAAATTAAATAGAAATGTGTTATCTGAAAAAAAAAAGATATTTGATCATAACTTTTTTGATAAACATTATAAAAACTGCTACAGAAACAAAAATACCGTGAAAATTATTTAAATAAATTATAAGTAAACTTGAGAAAATTTTGACTTGATCATTAAAAGAATATAAGATTTAATGTTACAACAAGCAAAATATTACCACTTAGGGTAAAACTTCTAAACAAATAGTTAACACTTAATTAGAATGTATTATTTTTATTATTATTATTATAATTTATTTGAGACCTTTTAACCACCCGGGTCATTCGGGTCTAAATTAGAATGTATGATTTTTCGAAAGATATTTTTTTAAAAAAAAAAAGGGTATTATATTCAGTTAACCCTCATAAATTTTATTCAGCTATTAAATACCTTTTAAAACAAGCATAAATTGCCAAACGGTATGCAACTACAAAACCTTGTTTAGTTGAGAAAAAGGATTGAGAAGATTTTCGCACCAAAACTGGTCTTCGAGATTGAAATGATTACGATCATGCTGTATGATAACTTAACTTGGGGCAAAAATATCAGCTACAATTTTTTTAATCAAATCAATACTATTTAAATCTGTCAAAGAAAACAGAAAACGGTCTACTTATCTGAGTACCAGCTTAACTTCTTGGTTAAATTGTATGTCGTTCTTTCCTGAACAAATATTCTGGACCTAGTTTAGTCCGGATAGCGTAGCGCCAGCCCTGTTGACTCAATCATTTACAACACTTTGCAAAAAAGCTGAGTTTTCGCGTATTCCCAATTGAACTTCACCTTTCCACGTTTAAAAACTTCAAAAAAAATTCCGCGAACGCAGTCTTTATAATTCACCAAATTTTCAATTCGCGAAAACTAAACAAACGGGAAAAACGCGACGACGGAAAAAGCGCGTCCGTTCTCGAGCACGGATTGCTGCGATCTCCTTTGTTATGCATTTTGATAATATTATTGATAAACTAAAAATAGTAATATGAACAAAATTATTTTAGTTCAGTAGATATCAGCAGTTCAAATGACTGGTGACTAATAATTGTGTTATTACCCATGATTGTGGAGGGACACTTCAAGTTTAAACTGAAATGATGACGAATAGTATCATCAGTTCGAACAAAAAATTTCGAATAAAAAAAGGAAACAAACGATGTTTTTATTTGTTTTTAAGGATCAGTGAAAAAGTTCGAATCGATTAAAAAAATTAAATCATCAAAAATTATAAAGATTTCGTTATGGCTAATGATTAAAGCTAATGTTATATATAGAGCGATGGTAGAGTTTTAGAAAAAATATGACTACAAACTTTATTAAAATTCTAATATTATGCTGTCTTTAGATTTTTGATGCAACAAAAATTGAAATTACTGGAATTTTTCAAAGTTCACTACTTTGCGCATTGTTTTTACAAATTTATATTTCATCTCTTGTTTTTGTGGTCCACCGTCAGGTTGTACCCGGATTTTCAGTGCTTGTACTTTGTTCGGACCGATATAAAGAATATTTATTGGAAAGGAAATTTAATCTTCATTATAATGAAGTGCAACTATTTACGCTGTAAGATTTCACAAAAATATGAAAATTATAAACGTAAAATCAGTCCTGAATTTCTAGAATCACAAGCAGAACGTGTTTGTTTGCTCTCCGAGTAGGTAGGTACGGTGGGTGGTGATTTGGGCAGAGAGCCAAGCCGAGAGCCGAAATAATGAAAATCAGAGTTTCATCATTTGGTACTGTCATTCAATTTCACTGGTTGAATTACGAATAAACAATTAAAGAAACTATTGAAAATTGTTATATAGAAAATAAAAGATTAAAAATTCAAATAAAAGATTTCTAATTAAAGATCTTGTTATAAAATGTCCTTCTGAGGAAATCAGAGTATTTTCAGGTGAAAGTCACTATTTTAAAATAAGATCTGAATTAATTTTTAAGAATAAATTCTTTGAAAAATCTTAATTTTAATTTAACATTTTCCCATAGCATTTCAAAAAGGAAATAAATTTTAAATGATAATTTTTGTTGAGAAAATTTTACTTTTTTTTTGTTTAACATTATTTTTTTTTTGTAAATCCTTTATTTGAAACGGCTCATACCTTAAGGCTTTAAGGAGCCAAACTCGTTTTTTTTTTAACAATTTATTTCTTAGCTTAACACTTTTATTTTTGAGGAAAAGAGAGATAGAAAGGGAAACATGAAAATAAAAAGATTCATAGGCGAAGATCGATAGCTTTAAGGAAAAGATATATTTCGAACATGTAGTCCAAGTCAAGCATAGCCAGCACATCTCTCACCGGAACGTTGGGTGGCATTCCTCGGGCCCGAAGGGAGTCTATAAAATTCGTTCTGGCGATAAGGTGGACCTCACACGACCAAACAATATGCTCGATGTCATGGTAACCTTGGCCGCAACCACACAAATTGCTGCTAGCAATGTCAAAACGATAGAGTACCGCATCTAAGGAACAATGATTGGACATGAGACGGGAAAATATACGAATAAAATCCCGACTCAGGTCCAATCTATTAAACCAGGGTTTAAGGCTTACCTTTGGGATAATCGAGTGGAGCCACCGACCATCCTCATCCTCGTCCCATTTGCGCTGCCAGTTGACAAGAGAGTTTCTTCGAACCAAAAAGTAAAATTCGTTGAAGACGATTTCACGTGGATACGTGTCGCCTTCCATCGCTCCCACCTTTGCCAGAGAGTCTGCCTTCTCATTACCCTGTATCGAGCAATGAGAGGGAACCCAAACAAAGGTGATGATAAAGCGACATCTTGTAAGAGCACTCAATATATCCCGTATCTTCTCGAGGAAGTACGGCGAGTGCTTTCCCGGTTTTATCGAGCGCATTGCTTCAACAGAGCTCAGACTATCCGTTACAATAAAGTAGTGCCCAACTGGCCTTGAAGCGATACTGTCCAAAGCCCAATGAATTGCTGCTAACTCTGCTATGTATACAGAGCATGGTGACTCAAGGCTGTAAGAGGCGCTAGATATTTCGTTGAACACTCCAAATCCTGTTGATTCCTCTATAAGTGATCCATCAGTAAAGAACATTTTATCAGGATCGACGTGTCTATATTTAGCTTCGAAAATTCTTGGAATCAGAAGTGGACGATGTGGATCCGGGATTCCACGAATTTCCTGCTGCATAGACAAATCAAACTGGACAGAAGAATCATCGTAGTCTAGGCTACAAACACGAGCTGGAGAATACGAAGAAGGGTTTACCTGCATTGACATGAGGACATGGTATATAGACATAAATCTGGTATGAAAATTTTGCTCAAGAAGCTTTTCAAAATTTACAATCACCAATGGGTTCATGACCTCACACCTGATGAGGAACCGGAGTGATAATAAATTGAATCGATCTTTTAGTGGGAGTATTCCTGCCAAAACTTCGAGACTCATGTTATGCGTTGTTGGCATACTGCCCAAAGCGATGCGAAGACAACGGTATTGGATACGCTCGAGTTTGATGAGGTGAGATTTGGCAGCTGACTGGAAACAGAAGCTACCATATTCCATCACTGAGAGAATGGTTGTTCGATACAATTTTAAAAGATCTTCTGGATGGGCTCCCCACCAGGTGCCAGTGATTGATCGGAGAAAATTGATTCTTTGTTGGCATTTTCCTTTCAGATACTCAATATGGGCCCTCCAGGTACACTTGGAATCAAACCAAACCCCAAGATACTTAAAACACCTCGATTGAGTGATCGTTCTGCCCAGGAGTTGAAGCTTAGGTTGAGCTGGTCTATGTTTCTTAGAGAAAACAACCATCTCCGTTTTCTGAGGGGAAAACTCAATCCCAAGCCTCAAAGCCCAGGAAGACAATCTGTCTAAAGTATCTTGTAAAGGTCTGTGCAGATGAGACTCAGTAGATCCTGTGACAGACACCACGCCGTCATCTGCAAGTTGTCTTAGAGTGCAGCCTTCAGAGATACAACTGTCGATGTCACTTACGTAAAAGTTATACAAAAGTGGGCTCAAACATGAACCTTGTGGGAGGCCCATGTAAGAGGTTCTTCTAACTGCAATATCTCCGTGAGCAAAGTTCAAATGTTTCTCACAAAGCAAGCTGTATAAGATGTTGTTCAATAGAGGAGGCAGACCTCTGGAATGCAACTTGTCTGACAACACCTCTATTGAGACTGCATCAAAAGCTCCCTTTATGTCTAGAAACACTGAAGCCATTTGCTCACGTTTTGCGTACGCCATTTGTATTTCTGAAGACAGCAAAGCAAGACAATCGTTTGTCCCTTTGCCCCTTCGAAACCCAAATTGAGTATCTGAAAGGAGACCATTTGCTTCTACCCATTTATCCAAACGAAACAAAATCATTTTCTCCATCAATTTGCGTATACAAGACAACATCGCTATTGGACGGTACGAATTCGCATCGGACGCTGGTTTTCCAGGCTTTTGGATAGCGATAACTCTCACTTGTCTCCATTCTTGGGGAACAATGTTGTTTTCCAAAAATTGATTAAATAAATTCAACAAGCGAAATTTGGCGGCGTCCGGAAGGTTTTTCAACAAGTTGAATTTGATTTCATCAATTCCCGGAGCTGAATTGTTACAAGAGAGGAGGGCAAGTGAAAATTCGACCATCGAAAAGCTGGAATCCAGACCACACCTATCTGGAGGCACATTCCGGATTATTTTTTGTACAGGTGTAGAATCTGGGCAGACTTTCCGTGCGAAGTTGGATATCCATCTATGTGTATATTCTTCACTTTCATTTGTAGATGATCGATTGCGCATGCTTCGTGCCACTTTCCATAAGGTACTCAAGGAAGTTTCCCGTGATAAATCGCCCACAAAATTCCGCCAATACGCCTTCTTTTTCCCTTTGATTAATTTTTTGAACTGATTTTCAAGGGTAACATAAGCATCAAAAAGGACGAGAGTTCCATATTTCCGAAAATCTTTGAATGCTTTTGATTTGTCCTTATAAAGCTTGGAACACTGCTGGTCCCACCATGGGTTTGGAGGCCTACGAGGAACTGATGAATCTGGGATGGGTTTTGTTTGTGCGCAAAGTGCTCTTTCATGTATCAAACGTGAAAGAAAGTGGTACTCCTCTAAAGGAGGCAAAACATTCATAGAATCGATGGCTGTTGTTATTTCGTCCGAGTACTTTTTCCAGTCGATGTGTCTTGTAAGGTCATATGTCATATTCGTAGAATTCGAAGAGCTGACCCCATTGGTGATTGTAATTTTGATAGGCAAATGATCACTGACATTGGGATCAGGGATTACCTTCCACTGGCAATCCAATGATAGTGAATTTGAGCAGAGTGAGAGGTCAATTGCGCTTTGTCTTGCAGGAGGTTTAGGTACCCGTGTTTTTTCACCCGTGTTCAAAATTGTTAAATTGAAACTGTCACAAATGTCATAAATAAGAGTAGAACGACAATCGTCTGTTTGTTCTCCCCAGACAGTTCCATGTGAATTGAAGTCACCCAGGATCAACCTTGGCTCAGGAAGCAAGTTGTTTAACATTATTTGAACATAAAAAAACATTGTGTCAGAATATTGTATTCAGTACAAGTTTTTAAGAACGCTCATATAAGAATCTGTTAGGTGATAAAACGAAAACCGTTTACGAATCGATTCCCACAGTCAGTACAGTTTTTCAACATCGGTTGTAGATATTTTTTCAGTGCATCCCTTTTCAAACGTTTTCCACATGATCCACTGTACGAGGGACTCCCTCATGCTCATTGCTCAATGGCTCACACCAAAACATGAATGGAATTGTCCCATTCATACATCGACGGTCGACGGCAAACCGACACCGGTCGGTGAGAGAGCGTAAACCGTGTTTACCAGTGTGTTGTGTTTTGTGTTGTCTCGTCTGGGATACTCTACTCACTTTACCGGAATAGCTGGACTATCTCGTACACACCACAGTGAGCGAACGGTAAAATTTCGTATGAGAAACAGTGAGAGCTAGTTTGTCTGATGGAGAACGTTGAGAGAGGGCTGTGCTGTTGATGAAATTGTATTTTTTTTATTGCTGGAAAAAGAAGGAGAACGAGCAGTGCTGGACTGGACTTGGACTATATGCGTTTGCTTCCAGGGCTGCCAAAAGAAATGTGTAGTCTGTATTTGATAAACATCAATAATGGTTATAGAAGCTCGGTTAAAGTCTTCCCGCATAAATCAGTATCATAAAATAACCGTTCCTGTTAATGGATCGGATTATAAATGGGCGAATAAATAAATTGTTTTGGAATCGTTTGGGCACACTTGACGATACAGGGAACGGGTCATTAAGTAGAGTTACGATTAAATGAAGATTAAATTTTTTGGTTCCGTTCGATCGTAGGTACATGTTATCTTTATCTAATGATCCAATCATCCAAAAAAGACGATACAGCTTATCTTCCAATATGTAGAAAGACTCAAACCCATACTGGGGTTTTGATTATTTTACCATATTCAAATTCAATTTCCGGAAACTAAAAACAAATCTTTATTAACCCAATTAATTTTTTTCGAAATTTTTTTCAGTAAATACAATTTCATTCGTAATTTATCATGTGTTCCGGACCTTATGGAATGTTCCGGAAAACATCTTCCGGATGTTCCGAAAAACACTTTCTTTTCGCGAATGCAGATTTTGTTTTTTAACCTTTTTTCACTCGTTCTACCAATGGGTATGAACTTTCGTTATTTTCATTGTTTCAAAACACCTCCATAATGTGCAATAAGATGGAAAGAGAGGTGTTGAGAAAGAAACGTTGCAGAGATAGAAGTAAATAATAATAATGTCTGTTCAATCAACTCTAGTCGAAACGGGTCGAAACAAGTAGAAATGGATTGACAGTTGATCACCTGTCTCTTTCCAATTGACTTCGACCGATTTCTACCAAGTCGAAACTAATCCTGCTGCCGAGCTGGATTGGTTTCGACTAGTTTCAACTCGCTCCATTGAACAACGATCCGACTTGTTTCGACCAAAACATTGGCTCGTTGAACATCTATCAGTTGACAGAAACCAGTTGAAACCGATTTTTACTAGCGATTGAACGAAGCTATAGTGTGCGAAGACCTGTGCCACCTTCTCAAAAGTTTATACAGGTTGCATAATGTGACTTCGAATCGTTGACTTCAAACGTTCTTTGAAGTAGGCGAGTATATTTTAAAGTCATTAACCATCGTTTAAAAACATTGTGAAATAGTTTTTGTTTTGGTTTGTTTGCTCGGGTCGTAGAAAACGGAACTCCATTCAGCCATCTTGGCATCCCTGTCGATCTCTGGACGATTCCCGGTAATCTCTCTCCGCTCGCAATGTAGGTCCTCCTGCAAAACGGTGAGTTGTTGATGCACCGCTCTCCCTTCGGAAGACTGTGTAGGCATATTTGTTGGGGAGGAATGTTTACTACGGATGAGGACAGGCCAGGCCACGTGAACGTAGGTGTTGCGAAGCTCCTCGAGCAGTAACACCACGCATTGTAAACAACAAAAACGAAGAGTTGTTCAACTAACACAGATAAGGCCGCCGCTGGATTTGAACTGGACTTGAACATGAGGACAAAACTGACTGACGGCAGCCTAGTGACTCTGCTCCAGTCGCTGCGGTGTGGCTATTTATGGAAGTATTATGGGATGATGGGATGTCTGTCTATAGTGTCTATAGTACACAACAGCCGGATTTAGAGACTAGTGCGTAGTGTGTTGAGCGAGGTTGTCCAGTTCCAGTCGTTCCAGTCTACCTTCATACGTATAGGTATCTCCATCGAACTGGAAGACGAGAGAGATGTTCCGTTCTCTTTTGGCTGTGCCGTTTGGGAGTGGAAGTTCCAGCAGTTAGCTGAGCTGGCTCAGCTCAATTCCGACTCCGACTGAGCCAATTGTGTACGAACTGTCGTTACGAGGAGACGTCGTTACATTGCTTGATCGGTCGAGGTCGTGTCGCTATAGTTTTTTTTTTGTATTCCAAGTAGTTCTGAGTGTGTTTCCAATTTGTTATAGGCGGGTGGTTCGTTTTTTGGGGGTTTTAAATGCGTTTTCGCTTTTTTTTGCTACCGTCTGTTCTGCATCGCTAATTTTCGGCAAGCTTTTCGGTGTTACTAATCCCCGGGTAGTTATCCATAACTACATATTTCGTGGTGCTTTGGAGCGAGAATTTCGGATGAACTTAGCTGTTGCGTTCCTTTCTCCGTCCGTGCTAAGTGCGCTTATTGGGGAGCCCTGAATTGCTACTGAGCAAAGTTGTGTGCGCGGTTCAGCGATCGGTTCCACTTAAGGAATTTACACTGTGCGCTCGGAATTGGATAATTGATTAATGGTGCCTGGTTTCCGACTGGAGAAGACGAGAAAGAAAATCATTCCAAAGTGCAGTTTATACATTCAAATTTCGTTGTTCACTTTCTGTTTGGCTTCCGCAAATCTGCTTAACCGCCCCCAAATTTCGGTGCTGCGAAATTTCTTATTCTGATCTGCGTTGATCATTTTCAGTAGTTATTCGAAGAAAAGGTTTCTTTTTGTTTAAAATTTATTGATTTGATTGAGCAACTGCCAAGTGTGGTGAGTGAGAGGTGCAGTATCTGGCAGCTCAAGAAAAGTGGATTACTTCTGGAAAAAGAGAAATTCCGTAAGTGCTATCGAGTCGAATCATTGAAGCGAAGTGCAACCTCAAGTGTAAGCAAGAAGTGAGCGCCTGTTTGAAGGTTTCCCGTGTGAATATCCTCCAAGTGAATAAGTTTGCTGCAGTTCAGCTCACCTGAATCGAGCCGTTTTATTTATTTTTTTATTCGGAAGAAATCACCCAAATCAGTCTCAAAATGAATAAATCCTGCGCCCGCTGTCAGAAGGTGGTTTATCCCATCGAGGAGCTCAAGTGCTTGGATAAGGTCAGTATAAAACTAGCCACAATACTAATTCCTCTCGTTCAAAAAACCAAAAACCGCTATTTTTCGGGTTCCCTCATTTGCGATATTGAAATTGTCTGTTCATGTTTTCCCCCTTTGCTTGCATTCGACAAAACTTGCTAGCTAGCCAACCCGAGCTAGAGCCAGTTGACCTTCGGCTTAAGCAAAATAGAAAAGAAAAAAAACTTTAAGACACACGGGAATCGAGTAAAACCAAGATGGAGGAGAATTATCTGTTGAATGAGCGGCAGTGCTGCCAGACCTGGGCACAGATCTCTCATGGCCCAGGCATTTGTTGAGTCAAAGTCGATGATGACCGACCGGTTTATTTCGACTGCTGTTGTTGTTGGATGTTATTTTCTTTCTTCATCATCATCATCACATTTGCCAGTCGGTCAGACTAATCCGATTCCAATTGGATCTCGGTTTTAGACTTGTGTTGTGGTGAACGCAATTGCTGCGGTCGCTGCAAAAAAAAAGTATGAATCAACTTCTGATAAGCTCCTCTGGTCATAGGTTGATTGATATGTTAGAGACGGTACCATGTGGCGAAGATGATTCAAATCTGTCCGGCTCAAAGCCATCTGAATTCGAATTTCAAATTGAATCTGTTTTACTAGAATTTAACAGCTCAGTGCCATCCTCCCCAATAAGTTATATTAAATATTAATCGGAACTTTGAATTCTAAACATATATTCTGCTTTGAATTTCAAATTATAAGTGAAAAATGATCGATTTTGAGTAAATAATGCTTTTTTATATTTCAAACTTTTTTTGATATTTTGTTCAGATTTTAGAATTTTATTTACATGTTTTAACATTCTGAAGAAAAACACAAACTTTCGAAAAATATATGAAAATGACCAAACACAACAACTTAAAAACGTGTTTTCTCGAAATGCACTTATACCCCTCCAAAGACTTCACATGTCGAAATCATATTTTTATTGCTAAATTTGAAATGTAAGCCTCAAAGTTTCTATATACAACATCAGCCAAGATTGACGTGTTATCATTTCAAGAATCATTCCACAATCAACCAACAAGATATGACTAGAATCCGTTTTTATCTTGCTGCAGTTCCAAGTTCTGCATTGACACATTCCGTCTGATGCTATGAGCAAGGTACCTATCAAATATCTTACTTCTCTCTGCCAGTTGCCGGCAGCCACCCAAAGGCAATGAATCGAGTGCAAAATTTACTAAAGCTGTATGACTTACTCGGTTTCGTCGTCCCGGTTTATACAAAAACTGCTGAATCAAGACAATTTATTGTTGTAGTATACTGGTGTTGTTTGTTGATGGGAATCGCAGCCACATCCTCATCCCTACTGGAGTGGAGTGGGCTAGAAAGCGTTTACCCGAGAACAAATCAAGCAAAATAGAGAACCTGGCCGTGGTTAGGCTTGGTCGATTTTTATTCCTTGATTTATAAAAAAAAAATCGGTGTTTGATTCCTCATTTCCTGAACAAAAGTTATCGTCTTTGCTTGATGCAATAATAGGGAGAAACGAGTTGAAGTTCTTAACTTCAAAAGCCCCCTAAAAAATTTGAACTTTTTTTAATAAAAAAAATTGAATGTTGAAATAATTTAGAGTAGATACAACTTAATAAAAAAAAACATTTTAACTTGACCGTTTTCATAACAAAAAAATTACGAATGAATCAATTTTTTTAATTGAGGATGTGCACCATGATCGGTCTTCTATAAAAACTGAGCAAACTGTATAGTTTGATTATTGATTTTTATTGATTCATGCACAATTTGAGAATTTTTGCCATCAAATGTAAAGTGTATCGTCATATTTTAGCCATAAATTCTTAGCCTAAGGTCATAATTCTTACTTGAAATTTACGGCATATTTGAATAGCTGCATGTGAGAAAGCTTGTTGTATCAATACATTGATTTGAGGTCATTAAATTGAGAATAACTTTAGAGTGGCCCTCAGTTATACGGTGGTATTTAAAAGCCAAAATTTCACTGCTCTCATCCCCTAATTTTGATTCTTTCGTGACTAGCTAACTGTGCAAAGTTTCATTTTGATGGGACAACTCTAAGACCCTCAAACGCACGCTAAACTCAGCCAACAAAGCTTGTAGTTATGACTTTCCCTGTATTGTTGGCAGTTTATTCCGGGTAGTTAACCTAGAATATGATAGTATTTAAGGAATGATTCAGAGCCAAGAATCACTTAGAATAAGCGACAAGATTGTTCTAAGTTAGCTTATAAGGGCTTGACAAACTGAAATGAATAAACGATATCTGATTTCCCAACCAAAAACCTCGTTGCCGAACCATTGAATTCAAGATAGTTTTATCTTTTTTAGTTCGGAATAAACTTAAAACCGGTTTCGATATTATCGTTTATCTATCAGTACAACGGTTACGTAATTGACAAAACACATCTATCTTGTACAGTTGTGATTTGTTATTATTGTAATCGTTGTTGTATTTTTCAAATTTAAGGAATTTTTTAAAGATATCAAATCCCAAAGGAAATATATTAAAAGAAATTTTATTATGTTTCAAAGATGTTTGATCGTTGCTCTTCTGCCTGATTCTGCCACATGTAATGGGTACTATGTTATGATCAACACATTAACCTTGTAATTCAAGTCTTAACTTTTCAAATGTAACTTAAACTGTAATATTTTATATCTAGCAACACTGTAGAACAGTAGTTTTTAATTTAAAAAGGTTTATCATTGTTATAAAATTAAGAGAAAATATCGAAGATAAAAAACAACTGAGAACAGCTGTTAAATAGTTCCCGAGATTTAAATTTTACTCTAACCTTTCCATTGGTCTTGTATGAAAATATATGAGAAAGTAAAATTTCTGTAACTTTTTTCAAGTGCGTCAAAATTATCAAAAGTATGTCAAAATTCGATTTGAAATGTTTTTCGCAAGGAGTGCCCGTAAATGAATCATGAAAAACACTCAGAACAAAAATTTATACGATATCCATACTAAACGATTTATGTTATCATTTCTCTTGCGATTTCGTGTAAGCTGGGACACTAATGTTCACGACTCTTTTCTAATGTCTGCCGTCCAAAAACACCAAAATGTTACTCTAACTATTTGAAAGCGCCATAATCCATCCGAAGCACATTTTTTACTTGTATTACACCTTGATAAACAAAGTTCAATAATTGGTACTAACCATTTGACGATTTAAAAACGATACTATTTTTACAGATGTAAGTGACCGTTTACAAATTGTTATGTGATAAGAGGGAAACAATTCTGAAGAAAGAACCTATTGATCATTCCAAACTGAACGACTTGTTTCGAAATTATTTAAATAACATTCAACTACCAGAAAAAGTCAATGATGGCCTACAATTTTTCTCTCATTGTCTACTTAAACACTCAATAAAAAGGTAAAACTAAAAGTCAACTATTGTCCATGGATATCATCAGACCTTTGGACACTTATTAGAATTAAGAATAACCATTTGAAACGTTGTAAAAGACATCCCGGGGGATGCTGGGAGCTGCTCGGAAATTTAAAAAAGAACATAATTATAAATACGTTTGGTACGCTAATGGGAAAGTTTTGCTTCGCAAAAATGATGCCACCGGGACTATTAGTGTAAACGATGTGCGAGATTCTCCTGCCTAAGTTTCATTGAATACGCCTTTAATTTTTTCTAAAAGAAAAATAATATTTTGATTAGTTTAAGGGTAATCATTTAAATATAATACACTCTCATCATCCCATTGTAAAAAAAAAGACTTAAGCTTACACACTGTATGAATTCTCTGTGAAGGTAGTTGGCAACAGTTTATAAGACTTCTTCAACTGCAAATCCATTAATAAATAAATAAATAAATACACTCCTTGGTAAAAATAAAATCACCATTCCAATAAATCTTTCTGATGAAGAAGGCGCAACAACTAACAATTCTGACATTTGTGAAAAAAATTTCTATGATCTAATAGTAGCTGATGAAATCCCATCTGATCCCGGAAGTGATACTTTGTCGCATATTAACAGTGTACAAAATACAATCTTTTTACGTCCAGCTAGTTTAAACGAGGTTTAACTAGTATTTCTATTTCTTAAAAATAAAAAAAAGTCATGAGCCTGATGGATTTCCTGTAGATGCTTTAAAAAATAACGAAATTTTCTCTGGTATACTCATGCAATATTCTAATAACATCTTAGAGACAGGAGTTCATCCGGGTTGTCTCAAAGTTGCAAAAGTTACTCCCATTTTTAAGGCATGTGATCTGCCTGATGTAATTAAATAACTACCGTCAAATTTCAACCATAAGTGTTTTGAAAACCTTCTAATTTATCGGAAAGGAAACAATTCGTAGCGATCGAAAATACAAGAAGCGAGTTGAGAAACATTGATATTGGTGTACCCCAAGGAAGCAACATTGGTCCGTTACTTTTTCTTTTGTACATATGTAAAAGATCTTTGTAATTTACCACTTAAAGGCACAGCTCGATTATTTGCTGATGATACAGTTATTTTTTATTCAGCGGCATCAACGAATTTTGTAACTCAACAAATTGAACATGATTTTAAATAACTATCAAAATATTTTAAATGCAACTTGCTTTCTCCAGGGTTGCTAGCGAACCGGGAATACCGGAAAAAACTTTGGAATTTCATCTCATCACCGAGAAACCGGGAAAAACCGGGAATTTCGGCACATCACCGGGAAAATTGTCATGATAG
Source organism: Uranotaenia lowii (assembly GCF_029784155.1). Classification (NCBI taxonomy): domain Eukaryota; kingdom Metazoa; phylum Arthropoda; class Insecta; order Diptera; family Culicidae; genus Uranotaenia; species Uranotaenia lowii. The sequence goes on from NC_073693.1 coordinate 129,242,288, forward strand.
GAAATTTTTCACGGAGTTTCAAAATTATTTTTAAATTGATTTCTGAATTTAAGAGCAGGTTTCGACAATTCCGGTATACATTTACATGGAGTAACACTTTTCATGTTCTCTAGTTTACTACCAGTTTTAGTTTTCGGCGTCAAATGGTTCAGTATTCGATAAACACGTTTCATTAAATTATTTCATGCAGAAACCAAATATTTTGGTAGCGTTAGATTTTTTTAAGCAGTTACATTTTTCTTACGAAAGAAATATCTTTTTTTGCCAGAAAAAGATATTTTTCTCAACGTTGTTGTTTTTGTTGTTCTGTTTTTTTTGTTTAATTGGCCTGAGGAGCAAAGCCTATGTAACGTTTTGTTTTTTTTTATTCTCCAACGTTAAATTTTTGCTTAAAGTTTCCTGAGCTGGAATATATGTTTTATTGTAAAAAATCTGTCGAAATCTGAGGTCTTTAGTTCAGCCCTGTCTTATTCATAATTTTCATTATTTTCACCAATCAAAAGTTCAAATGACTAGGGCAATACTAAATTTATTTATTGTTTTGATGAAGAAAATTATTTTTGTCTATAACCTATCTTTTGATTTCTATAAAAAAAAATAACTGCAGTAAGAAAATAACTAGACATTTCCCTGCAATCTGATGATTTTAAGTTTTGTAAGACAAATTCATATTCAAGTTGACAAGATGAATTAATATTATATTTCGATATATTTTCTACAGATTTCTATATAAACTGTACAGTTTTTTTTTCAACTCTGTACAAATTTTATGAAAATTTGAAGATTGAGTCAGCTGACAGCTGACCTTTCTAGACAAATTGTTCAAATTGTGGAGCAAAACAATGAATATTCCAATTTCGTTGGATTTGTCTAAAAATCAATGAAAACCTGTCAATTTGATGCGAAAAGACAACGTGTTGAAAGACGTTGAAGTATTTGTCATGATTTCATACGGGTTAACAAGTTTAAAAAAATTGTTGGACATTTTAAGCCTTTATATTGAATTTTGTATAAGCCTTGATTTTATATTCAAAAACGAGTATAATAAGTACCGAGAAAATCGTCATTTTTAACCGGGAAAAAACCGGGGGAAACCCGGGAAAAACTTTGGAATTTTAAAACGAAAAATCGCTAGCAACCCTGTTTCTCTTAACTATACAAAAATCAAATATATGTTGTTTCGTTCTTCACATAAAAAATACTGTCAAATAATGACCCAATTATGGATGGATTTGTCATTGAGAGAGTAAATTACTTTAAGTAGGTATTTAGGAATTTACTTGGATGAAACACTTTCTTGGAGTTGTCACACAGAGAACCTTGTAAAAAAAATCTCCTCTTTGCGGTGTTTTGTGGAAATTAAGAAACTTAGTGCCCAATATGTTCTTTTCGAGTTTTACTATGCATTTATTCAGTCTCATCTAAACTATCTTATTTTGATTAGGGGACAGCCTCCTTCACAGGGGAGAGTCACATCTTCACATCTTCAAAAACTTCAGACCCTACAGAATAGATCTTCAGAATTTTCCTACGCAACAACTATAATCTCATAGAACGCATAGCATTCTTCCAATAACCGAACCCTACCATAATACCGAACCGTTATATTTGTTCATGATAATATACACTCGAGTAGCAATAACCAAAACCTTCATTTTACTACGGGATTACGAACCCACAACACTCGTCAAAAAATAATTACTTGCAACGAAGCCGATCCATGACATTTTCAAGGGCAAAAAAGAATCTCTTTTATTGGACCTACAATAAACAACGCCTTACCTACTGAAATAAAGACCATAAACAACCGTTCCATGTTTAAAGTCTAAGAAGTACAGTTATTAAAAGAAAAATTGAATTGTTAAAATCTCGATCAACTACCAGTTTTTTTAATCGAATTTTGTTTGTTTTGTAGCATCGTATTTTTCACTATTTATAAGTAAACTTAAGTAAATATAGTAAAATATTTGGTTAGTTTATCATATTAAAAAAGAAATGGATCTCTTTAAAGTATTTTTTTCCATTGAGATCCTTATCGTAATATTGTTTAATTTTAGCATACATTTCCTCGCACTTAAAATAAACTTTTGTGTTCTCAGCTTTGTTAAAATTTTGCTCGCGTTGAAGTTTCTTTGTTTTGCTGCCAGTCGTGCTAAGAACAGTAGCGTCCATTACTAAGGGGCTCAATTAAGTCTCTTGGTGTGGGGGAGTGTGGTGGGCCGCTACAATAATTAAAAAAAACCACTGACATTGTTTCGTTAATCTTAAAGTGGATTATGGTGATGAAATATGGAAAACAGATGTTGCACGTAAAAAAGGACACTTTAAGACACCTAATGAAATAGTAGAAGGCCACTTCCTGATTTTTTAAAACTTTTTGCAAGTGTGCAGTTTTAAGTTGCTTCCTGAGTCGATGTCCGTGAGTTCAAGTCAAAGAGTAAACATCGAACGCAGTTGTACGGTTGGTACCGGATAAGTTTTTCAATAACTGTCCGCCGCGAATGCCATAAAGATGGTTAAACGACAATAATAATCAAAACAAACGAAAAACTTCAAATCTCGCCGGTTGAGAATTGGGAGAAAATTTCATCTGGTTGGGAAAAATTGGCACTTTTCGACAATGGTTGAAAAAGTTTCTAGTCTGGATGAAGGTAAACTTACGTCCCTAGTATAATACGATATACGATGTTCATCGAAGTCTCGCTTCAAATCGACTAAAACTTAGCTTTTCACCTATCCTCGAATTCAATCCTTTTCTTTATATTAAGAAAAAGTTTACATCGTTTTTCATAAAAGAGATGTTTTTGAAAATTGGCTACTTATCTTAAATTAAAAAAATAAAGAACATATTTTTGTTTCGCAACAATCGACCAAACCTAGCCACCAGTTTGTTTGCCGAGTCAGGGTACTCTGAGTGAGGTGCCCTGAATGCCGAGTAATTTTCCCAGAGTGATTTATCGCGCTGGACCGGAAGGATGCTTAAATGCAAATCCTTTCGGTCGGGCTTAAGTATTTTGTGCACACCGAAGCTGAATGAGACTCTTTGTTTAACTTCCAGCCAGCCAGCCAGCAAGAGTGTACCGACTTTTTTTTCCACATTCGCTGCCTCTTCTTGATAATTACGCTAAAGCGGTCCTGTCAATGTAGCCGAAGATCGTCGTCGGTGGCGATGTCGACGTCCGCGGCCCACTCGCGGGCAGGTGACCGACATTTGCAATGCCCTGCGGGGGTGGAATGCAGTTCTTATGAATGGCTAAATGAAATGGTATTCAAATATTCTTTGAAGGCTTTAAAGAAAGCAATAAAATGTTGTAATTTTACGACAGTTTCACCATCGGTGACAAAATGCACTTTATTTGTGCAACCTATCTGAAAGAAAATTACACTTTTTTGTCTTTATTTAAGAGGTTTCAGCGACAAGCTGGTTCACCTCTAAAATAACCCTTATTTTTTGTTTGAAATTGTCATAGTTTACGTTTTTCAAATACTAGAAAATATTTTTCAAATTCTCTTGATTTCTTTTGTTAGAATGTATGACAATGATAACACTAAAACATATCACTGTCATACATTCTTTTTTTCTTAATTTTTTTTTAAGATTCACATTTTCTTAGCGATATCTTTAATTGCTGTACCTTCCTTATTTATAAAAATACACTGCTAAGCGCTTATTCGAAGCAGTTGCATTAATTTCATATTCAGCTAAACAGGTTGAATGAACCATTAAATAAATGTGCTAATAAGGTCGCGTTTAAGAAGGTAATTTGTGGGTTTCTACCCAAAGAAAGAGAGGCACCATTGAAGCAAAGCTCGATTCCCTAATTAACACATTAAACTTAGCTTGGAAGTGATGTGAAAATACCAAACTAGCAGCTGCTAAATGATTGGTTGTCTAGGAAAAACGAACCCCAACAAGAAGCTGCAGTGAATGTGCAAAAGTAGAGCCATATTTGTACCGAATCTAGAGCCAAACGACCTCTTATCAGTTGGCATTAGTAATCTTATCTGGGCGAAACTCGGGCACATGATGCTTACACAGGGTGGCCACAGAACCGGGAAAACCGGGAAAACCGGGAAAAAACCGGGAATTGGAAATCGAACCGGGAAAACCGGGAAAAAACCGGGAATTCAGACCCAAAACCGGGAAAATTAACAAAAGGAAACCGAAATTCAGTTGTTCAGTTCTAAGATCAGGGATCAACCAAAAATTTCAAATTCAATGTCCAAATCAGAATTCAACATTTCAAAAATATGTAAGAAGAATATCATATATTTGGAAATTTTTAAGCAACTCTCTGAATTGTCTTAAACTACCTCTAAATTGAAAAAAAACTCACGAATTTTTCCGGAACCTAGAATTTAAAACTGCCTCGAGATGAGAAATCAAAAAAGTCTCTTAAAATTTGTTCAAGTATCGCATCATTACAATTATTAAAAAAATCTACCAATCATATAAAGCAAACAAATTTAAGGTAAATTTCGAATCTAGAACTCTTTGTTGCAAATTTGGAAATGTAAAAAGATACTTATATTATAATTTTCCAGTTAAGTGTTAGATTTAAGAGTTAAACACGAGACAATCATCTTTATGCACGACACGGTGTTTTTTGTAGCCTTATAATAATAAATTCGACATAGCTGAAACCATCTCCTACCAAACGCACTGTTTAGAAAATTAACTTTTTTCGATCACTGGTCATAATTTATCCAGAAAATTTCAAATTACACTTTTCAAAGCTTGAATATGTTAAGATTCCTTTGAAAATTTACGAAAATTTCGAATGAACTGATCTCTAACCTGATCCGTAACAAAAATTGAAATAAAATTTAGAAAAATACAGAGAAAATTTTTCCTTTTTCATGAGGGTGTGTTTATGTCGATAGACGACAATATATAAATTCTTCAAATATCTTAAAATGATTTAACATTGCATGGTACTTTCCTTAAAATATATATGTATTTGTGTTTTGAGTGCAGCATTTAAGAAAAAAAAAATCCTTGAATTCGAATGCTAAAAAAGACCCGTGTTCAAATAACAAATTTATTGCAATAATATTGATTACCTTTAGTTTATTTCTTTTCGATAGCATAAGTCAACCAAATTTACGTTCATCCGTTTGCCGGGGGGGAATGAGAGCAAATTTGACTAATTTTTGGGCGACATTTCCAAATTTGCAGTTTGGTTTTTTTCTGCTAGCTCTGGTTTTCGAGATTTCAGAGTTAACTAAAACATTTTTAAGCAACATTTTAGAACTTTTCAAAGATACTTAAATCGTAGGTTTCGAATGGATGATCAACTTTTACCATGATTGCGAATAGTTGACACTTTTGAGAAAACTGAGGCGTCCTTTAAGTTTATTTTTCACAGTCTGGTAAAATATGACAATTTAAGGATATTTTGGAATATTTTTTTAAATAAAAATGAATCAATTTTTTTAAGGCATATGTCAAAAAATATTTGAAGTCTTCAATAAAGTTCTAAATAGAAATAAAATCTTTGATATCGAAAGCTTATAAATGTTCTTCAATGATGTCACAAATAGATACATTTTTTCTTTTGCATTTTTAAAACTTGAGGTTTTATAAAACATTCATAATATCTTAATCCTCTATCAAATGAAGGATATTAAATAAATTAGAAATCTGTTTTTGTTTTTATATAGGGTTGTCGGTTTATTTGTTGTCAATGATTTATTTAACTCAAAACTTAATAATTTTTGAATTTCAAAACCTAATATCACCAGAACTAGATTTGACAGAATCTGACAAATAATTCGAATTAAGGACGGCCTTACAGATTTAAAAACATGTACATACCATGTTTTTATTGTAATCTGTTTATGAAGTGTATGGAAATTTTATGTACACTGGTGAGTCTCTTTGATTTTTCAAACCTTATTTTTCCGCTTTTCAACATGTTTTTTGCATAAATCCTTAATGTTAGTCTTAGCTTAGCAAGTGTTTGAAAAAATTTATAAGATTTGTTTCCCTGATAAGGGGTTGTTTCCAAGCAAAAATTACAAAATACGATATAACTCTATTAGTCATCGGAACAGTTATCTAATTTAAATAATTTTACCCCGAGAAATTGACTGAAAATAAAAATATATGTTGAACAATTAACTGTTACTTTTTTCATTTTAATCTAATCCACATTTTTCTGCATAACAAAGCTAATCCTCTACTGAATGAAAAATGAAAACGTTGAGAATTTTTTTTTAAGGAAATATTTTTTAATTGTTAAAATCAAGTACGAAATAAGTTTTTTTTAAATTATAAATATAGTTTGCAAAGTTTTACAGTACTAAATCATGCTAAAAATATTTATAAAAAAAGGTTCGAAACCAAATTTTGAATCGTATGCAGTAGAGGATTCAGACATGTTTTTTTTTTACTTTTTATGGCTATTACAAAAATAAATTACATTGTTCCTTTTTAAAACTCTTTCAAAATTTTCAATTTTAATGTATTCTTGAACTCAAACTATGAGTCCTGAATTTGAGTTTTTTTTAAATAGTATAGGTAGTTCAAATTTATTGTCAATAAATTTAATCTGCAAAATTTTAAATTTCAATTCAACTACGCTTTGAAAATCAAAAATAAATGTTTCTTATTTTTATTAATTAACGATACTTTTGATTTTATTATAATAAATTAAGATATAATAATTTTGAATTCCTTTTGCACATTTTTTTACTTTCATTTCGAAACTGAAATTCTTTAGTTTAAAATTAATTTTAAAAAAAACAATAGGTGAATCTGAAGTGAATAAATGTTTCAAATTTAGTCTATATCTTAAACTATTATATGCTGTTGAATAATCCTTGAAACTGATTAATGACTCTGTGAATTGTTGCCCATATTTTTTTAAAACTTTTGAAGTTTGAATTCAAGATGCAAAAACAATGTTTAGTGAATGGTTTCTAATTATTTATTCATTGAATCAAGTTGCAAAAAGTTAATTTCTGCATCTTGCAAATAACCACATGTCAATGACTATGCCAAATGACTGAAAATTTGTGATGAAGTAGATCGTGGACTGTACTTTTGCAGGCAAAAAAAAAACAGTTTGTTTTGAAAATTACCGCTTTTCGATAATGTTTTCAGTGTCTAAAAGGTAACTTTTTAGCACTGAATTGCTTAAATACAATTATAATAACGATCCAAAAATTGAATAATATTTTTTGCAATCATTGACTTTTTGTCCAATATATAAAAACATGTATTGAATTCTAAAGAATATATTTTTGAAACTTAGCTAGAACAGACAACAGACAAGTTCTTCGGAAAGTTCTAGGGTCAACTAAAGTTATCATGAACAAAAATCATTATTTTTTTTTGGAATATTAACTTTTTTTTTCTATCAGAAAAACTTTCTTTTTATACCAGTGCAACATTAACAAAAATTGAATAGAACATAATAAACAATATAACGTGTCTAATGAAGTCATTTACAATTACAATTACAATGTTTTGCCGCAGGATTTGTTGAATACCTTCAGCAAAATTCCCCGAAGAATATCATAAAATAATAAAAAGATCTTGCGTGGAACAGCCCATTTTTATGTCAAAGAAACCAGAATCGTTAACATCGCAAGAATATGAATGCTTGATAGATATGGCATCGTATTCGAAGCTTTAGGAAAGCTTCGTATCCAAAAAGTCGTTGGAGGAATATTGGTGTCAACTGAAAAATAAATTTTTAATTTTATCCGATAAAGCAAAACTTATTCTTCTGCCGTTTTCCACAACTTATCTATGTGAGTCTGGGTGTCCCACATATATCGCAATAAATTTAACAATTTTAACCAAACTTGTTACAGCTTGAAAAATCGAAGCAAGCGCATTTGTTTTATTGAAATCATTAATTTTTGATGACACATATTTTGTCAATAAAAACAAGACTATTCAAAGAGTAGCCATTCATTACTGATTTTATTGACTACCATGATAAGGTACATCTTATTTGAACGATAAATACTATCAAGTTTTCAAAAATCGGGCTTTTCATTCTTTCAAAAATGTAGGTGCTCCGCAGAAACTTTTGGTTTTAAAAAGTGCTCCGCCCAGCAAATGATCTGAAAACCCCTGTTCTAGAGGAATCTAAACACTGTGTCTAGATACGATTTGTGGTCTTTAAAAATTTACCCTAAATTAGTCATGGAGAATTTTTGTATTCACAACGGAACAAGGAATGTTGTCCATACAATCTCATACTCACAGATTTAGAAACTGACAAAATTATATATAACGGTTTATTTTCAAGATCTTGACGGTTATCGGTGTTTTAAACATTAAAGATAGATAATCAAACAATGCTTAAAAACAAGTTCATAATTGCTCCGTGTTTTGAAAAACATGGGCAGTTATAAAAAATCCTCTTTGAATTACACTTGAAGATGCATTTATTACTGACTGTAAAACGTCTGAACATTTTTAATGAATTTACTGAGACAAGTAACTCGATTTAACGCCCTCAGAACAATTTTAGATTCAAAAGACGTGGAATACTGCATGCAACACATTAAAAAATGATAGAATGTCATATGACGAATAATTGACTAAAAAGTCCTGTTTAACACACCATTTATACATGTTTTGTAAACATGATTTAAAACCCCATAACGATTTTATGTAGGATGTTTTTCTATCATTTATATAAATGTGAAGAAAACCTTAAAATGGAATTCAATTCGTCTAAGTGTTCAATTATTTGAGTGTTTTGAAACAACCAAATCAATGAAATATGTTGAAAATTTTGCTATATGCCGATGAAAATGGCAATCAAAGTCTGGAAAACCTTGAATTTTTGTCCGGGAAAACCGGGAAAAAACCGGGAATTTCAAAATGAAAAAGTTGTGGCCACCCTGTTACAGCAACACGAAATGGGAACCGGCAGGCGACTGCCTCAAAGTTCCGTCAAAAGTCGGGATGGGTTTCATTGCGCCAGGCAGCAGGGGAAGGGAAGATTTTGATGAAATGCTTTATTTAATTTTTGATCGAGTGATATAAAGTATGTATGTGCTCGCTCATGGCGGGAAATTGCAAAAGCTTGTTAAAGTATTTCAAATTATCAGAGGAATCGATCATTGTCCAACCTGCGTTGAAATTGTGAACGTTACTCAGGTGTTTCTCCCCTAAAAGAATTTGAAACAGTTTCAGGGTTAATTCTATATGACGTATCGACTATTTGCTTACGAAACTTATAGCTGAAAGTTGAAAGCAAATCGGAATTATATATGGGAGAGTGGGGTATCGTGGGCCACTTTTTTTCGTTGTTCCATAACTTCTTTATTATAAAAGATAAAATAAAAATAAAAAATGGTATGGTTTTCTACATTTTCAAGGTACCATAAGGTATTTTTTTAAATTTTTAATAAGTTATTTTCCCCAAGTTCTGACTGTTTGAAAAAAAGCAATATTTTTTGGATTTTGAAAAATGATGGGGAATCGTGGGCCACCAAATCCAAATTGACCAAATAACATGCAAAGTTCATGAATTGACCCAAAACTGTGATTTCCTAATTCATTTCGTTATTTAAAAGCAATTTCAGATGATGAAATAAAAAAGAGAGCTGTGTATGATTGCATAGATTCCAAAACCTGGCTCGCGAACGTTTTGGAAAAATTTCTTATATAGAATGGACAAATTTTTTTTCATAACTCTTCATTTGGCATAAGCAAACTTTGCAGATAGGTAAAACGTATTTTAAGTTCTGAATGTTTATAAAAACATAAAAATATAGGTGATTCAAGATGTGTGGCCCACGATTCCCCACAAGCTATGATTTGCAAATTGGTTGCGTTTGTGTGACTTATTGATGTTTCATTAAAAAATTCCTTTTTCACGTGAAAGATCATGACAAAACTAAGATCATAAGCGTATGAGCATATTTTTGTTATACACTTTAGGTTCCCCATCGATGAAATTAGCGGGTGTTTTTTTAATTATGTAAGTAAATTTTTCTAACTTTTTTTTGCTTGATAAATAAAAGAAGCATATGATGCGTATTTCAGTCAACAACATATAGGAATGCATGCTCACGCAAAGCGACGACGATGACAGTTGGTTTGAGATTTTTATCTCAACACACATCTGAGATATTAAAAGTGGCCCACGTTTCCCCATGGCCCACGATACCCCACTCTCCCCTATTATCTTAAGTTTCTATAATACAATGTAACCTTTTTCAGATGATTGTTTAGATAAATTGTGTTGGAAAATATAGTCGGTACAAAAGCTTCAATATTAGGATGGTTTGTGTCGCACGATGAAAGCAGCTAATCGATTTTACTCATATTAAAGTGAGCTCTGGAAGATGTAAACAAGTCTTCCATAAAAATATGTAAAAACGTTTTGATGTAATTAACCTTCTACAGTAGAAGTAGAAGTTCTACTGCATGAATCAGGTGTTGTATTTTTTTTGTCGATGGAAATTACTTGAGGTGCAACTCTATCTGTTTTTACCACTTCATAGTGGTTGGCCTGTACTGAACAAGTATTTCGTATGTGATGATAATGCCTCAAAAATAAATTCTGCCCGCTCATTTTCTTCACCATTCTTCATTTCTTCTAGATTCATTAGAAAACTACAATCAAAACATTTAAAATGACTTAAAATCAACCTAAAAGCATTCATTGAGTATGCTTGGATGTGTGTGCATACTGATGTGCTTAGAAACAGATGAAAAATTATTACTTTTCGACTTTTTTTACACGGAAACATTGGAATAAATCAAGGTGGCCAACGAATCAGAAAAAAACTGGGAATAACCAGGAATTTTACATCAAAACCGGGAAAAACTTTATACATTGCTAATCACTTTTCTGTATAAATCCTACGTATAGAAGAGGTTGAAGTTAATCAAGAGTGAATTTTTACTGAAAATTTGACATATGTAGATGTTAATTGTATTTCTTTAATAAAAATACGAAATGAAAAAAGTTTACGCGTGTTTCCATTCTTCAATGTTTGCTTGTCCACCGAATGTTAGAAATTAAAGCCAGAATTGTTCGAGATTGTAATTCCAGAATCCAAAATTTGAATTCAAAATTGATTTAGAAAAATTTTATTTAAAATACAAGCTTAGTGTGATATTTCAAATTTAGATTTTGAATACAGATTTAATTAAGAACTCAGAATTAAGAAGGTCGAATTAAGTTCTCGATACTAAGACTTTAATCATGCATTCTAAAATTGGACTGAAAATGCAGATGAATTTTTAAAAGACATGGTATTATTTTTCAAATTTCGAAATTTTGAAATCGACTCAAAATTAAATTTCGAAAGGTAAACATATTACTAAGCTTGAGAGTCTAAATTTGGACTCATTATTTAGATTTAACATTCTCATTTTAGAACCAAATCAAGACTAAAAACTAATAAAATCTAAATCCATAATTCAGTAACCAGTACAAAGTACTAAGATTTCATAATATTTGAACAACACTTGAGAATCATACATTCATATTCGAAATCAAACATAGAAAAAAACAAAACAACAGTAATGCTATTTATGTAATTAATATTAGTGTAAATTTCTAAGTTGAAATGTTAGGATTAGAATTCCAAAATTAAAATAATAGTTCGAAATAGCAATAAAGGTTTGAAACTAATATCGACATTAATGGATCAGAATTTCAATACCAAGTTGGTATTTCAGAATTTGAGTTCAACTTTTCAAGTCCGTGTTTAAAAGTGAAATACATTAACAGCACAAAATAAGCTTGTTTATTTACTTAAATTCTACTGATTTATCAGAATTATTTTAAAAAATAAATTTAGTTTATTCTTGCGATTTTTATAAATTTTATTTTTTGAGATTTTTGAGATTGATCTCCCCTTTTTCAAATGCACATTTACTATAGCTTCATAATTTCCCAAGTGAAATCAAATAATAGCATTGAAATTTTACCAGGTTTTGAATTAAAATATAGTAAACTTGCTAAGAATCTTGCTAAGAAAATACCCGTTGAAACTGAATTTGATGTCTTGTCCAACATCAATGAGGTTCAGAAAAGCTGCAATCCTTGCAAAACAAATGTCTAAAAAATATTTACAATCTCCCTATTTTACATCCAACCAAACTTATTTACTCCTCCAGTGCTCATAGCATCTTACCATTAGAAGACCTTTGTGACTTCCAAACTATCATGTATGTTTTTGACAATATGTACTCATCAAATAACATCCAAAATATCAACTTTAGAGCTTTAATAAGAACACACAATACTCGTCATTTAAATTATTTACAACGCTGTCGGTCATTAACAACTTTAGGACAGAAAAGAATTTCTTTCATCGGACCAACCAAATATAATAACTTACCCAATGATCTGAAAGAAACTAATCGTCGATCCATATTCAAAAACAAACTGCTTCAAATGTTTAAAGAAAAAATAAGTCGTTAAACAAGTCGAATAAAGCTAGCTTTTAGTGTAAAGATTTATAACTTTGTAGCGTTAATTTTGTATAATTTTTACTCGAAGTGTTAGTTTTTTTTCAAATTTAGTATAGTTTTATTGTATAATAAGTTTAACTTTGATTCAACATGAATCTCTTCAAAGGAAACTTTTTCCATTGAGATTCATAGTGTAAATTAGTGTCAATAATATTCATCACATTTCCTCGCAATTAATTAAATAATTTTTGTGTTCTCAGCATGAGTAGAATTTACTCGCGTATTAATTTTTCTTTTTCAATTGCTGCCAGACGTGCTGAGAACAGTAGTGTCCATTACCAAGGGGCTCAAATGAGCCTTTCGGTGTGAGGGAGTGTGGTGGGCCGCTACAAAAAATACTTCTACATGAGCAATCTAAAAAAAGTATCTATCATCATATATTCGTCAAAATATATCACTTTCCAGCTCTTTTGATGTTGCAGCTTTCATTTTAAGACATCATAGATCAGCCGTCAAGCTCTTCGTTCCTTTTAGAGTTATTGAGGAAATAATGATAATGAATCCAAATTCTAACAAATCGAACATAATTTTTCGAAGGATTTATAAACTTTTTCAATAGAATACCCTAAACTTTATTAACTGTCCCCGCACGAAAAAAATCTAACCTTAAATGTCTCTGAAAAAATATTTTTAAGATTTTTGAAAAACTTGAACCAAGAAATTGTTTTATTGACAAATGGTTGTTTCGGTTCTGATTAATTGAACGAACTTTGAAATCTCCCAGAGAATTTGAGGTCCAGTACCCAGCTTAGGGTGTACCACATGATATCATAATGTGATTTCTAAATGATGCAATGCGGTTCTTCAAGATTCCAAGATGACAAAAAAAAATCAAATTAAAAAATAAAAAAGTTTCCGTAAACAGTTGTCAAAGTTCGGAAAAAAAATGTTGTAAAAGACTTAGACTAAGGTGAAGTTTCGTTGAACATATGGAATACTAAAATTATTTTCTTACCATTCTTTATTATCGGTACGAAATTCAACGAGTTTCACCGCAATTTTTACAGTTGTGAATAACTTTCAAATCACAAAATTGATTCACTGAAAATTTCAGTTTTCACACACTTTCACTTACAAATATGATAAAATGTCTATTTGTTCGGTCAATAAATCTTGTAAAATGTATTAAGCAGTGTATTCTGAAACCGGGAAAAAACGGGAATTGAAAATGGAAATCCGCTGGGCCACCCTGAAAAATCCTTTTGAAAAAAGCAATTTATGTCTTAGAGATTGGACACGATAGAGAGTAGTTTCAGTTTATTATAGTGTTAGAAATTGACATTCTTATCAATGAAATTAATTACAATGATGTCTACAGGCACTTAGATGCTTATCTTAAAATGCAGGGCCAGATAGACTCTCTCCTTTTTGTCATTCTATCAACTTGGCCATCTTCTTCTACTCCTTTTTCATGGATAACGAAACTCAAGCAACCAGAAATTTGATATGAGGTAAATTTATTTAGCCTTAAATGGGCTGATTTAATTTTCAAGAATCATTCTATAATACTTTTGGTAATCTAAGGGGAATTTAACTCAAAAACATTTTTCTGCATTCCTAAACTTTTCAAATCAATTATATAAGGCCAGTATTCAGAAAAAAGCTACACATCGTTTCCAAATAACTTATTTTCAACAAAATAAGATAGTAATGTTTACATTTTGGAATTATCTAACAATTTATTCCACGGGTCTTAAATCTTCTCAAAAACTTGGTTGATTTTTACGACTTAAAACACACGTATTTTTTCAGATTTCTAAAGTTTTTATTTACCAGTTTGATTCGGAAAGATTTTTTTGCAAATCAGATTAAACCATATTTCAAAGCTACATAAGTCTGTTATTTTTCAACAGAAATCATTAAATAGCACATCAAAACGCATTGAAATTTTATCAGATTTTCAAATCAAATATTCAAAGAAAAAAAAAAAAAGTAGTGACCTTTAACATGAACCCCAATGAAAATGACTCCTCTTTTATCCAAGATTTCAACAAGAATTACAATAATCTATTTTTATTGCCTAAGGCATCAATTAAATAACTCTCTAAAAGTTGCTGTTCCGAGTAGAATGTTGTTAAAAAATAAACCAAAAAGGATGCTTCCTTCCTCCCCTCTTCCTCTACATCATGCGTTTTAGAGGTCATTCAAGTTGAATGACTTCATTTCATATTGTCACTTTTTTAACGACGACGCAAACATCTCAAAATGATTATAAAACAAAACTTTTCGTCTGATGGGCATTTAAAGGTTTGATGAAGAAATCTTCGAAGATGGATCTACTAATGTAGAAAGATCTAAACGAATAATTATCACGTTTTTCTTCATCCCATTTATGTAGGCAGCTCTATTGAGAGAATTATACTGTTGACAGAAGGGCATAATTGCATATCCTTGGAGCCAGAGGGTATTAAGTGCATGTTTTTGGAGCCAGAGGGGTCTATGTGCAAATATTGAAAATATAGAACCGCTTTAATAAACGTTAAACGTGCATCGTTTTTTGTCAAAATTCGTCAAAAACTTTGTTTCTATTCACAAAGTCGTTGTACATAAATATTTTTCCAAAAAATGGTTGTAGCTTCGAATCGATACTGGATTGTGCTGCACTTCAGGAGGACATCGACCGCTTATTACTATGGTGCGATATACATTTCTTCTTATAGAGAAACCTTCGTTAAAGATCTCGGAGTAACGTTTAACCAGGAACTCTCATTTGTTCAACACACTGCAACCATTGCAGCCGAAGCCTTCGCTTTACTCGGTTTCTTGCGTCGGAATACAATCAACTTTGAAGACCCGTATGCCCTGAAAAACAGTTTTCTGCTCATTGGTACGCAGTGTTCTGGAATATGTGGTACCAGTCTGGGTACCCTAACACTCTGTCCATAGCGAAAGCATCGAAAGGGTCCAGAAAAACTTCTCCACTACGCATTGCGTCGATTTCCCTGGCAAGATCCCGTGTGGTTACCACCCTATTCTGAGAGGTGCGCCCTGCTATCAATGACGTCTTTGAGTCGAAAAAGAACTTTTCTACAAAGCACTCTGGTCTACGATATATTGACAAATTTCTGCAATTGCTCCAGAGACTAAATTTGTACGTACCAGCTCGTCAATTGCGTAAATAAACCATGTTTTGGCTGCCAAGAAGCAGGACAGTCTTCGAGCAAATCACCCCCTTTTACAATGTTGTCAATGTGATGTTTTGCACTTATTTGACTATCATATAACTAAATCTATATCTTGACTACTAGGACGTGGCCGGCGCCATTATAGACGGTTCAAAGAGAGAGCATCAATTTTGGACAACTTGAATGTGATGTCAATCCCAGACCTTTGATCAAAATTGATAGCCTCGGTCAATCACGAAGTAGCAACTATTGGCGATGTTGAACGAGTTCATGGAACTCGGAATGTATTGATCGTTACAAAATTTTATTTAAGAACCAATTTAAAGACATCTTTTATTTCATTGTTCAAAAATGAAATATGAAGCATTTCAATGATTCAAGGTGGATGTGTGTAGTCAATCAAGCTAAGCTAAGCTATCAAGTAACTAAATCTAAAGCTTAGTTCTTTTATAAATGGGACAGTTACGAATGCGTGTATCTCAAAAACCTTTCGTTTGATCTAAATACTTTCTATGAAGGAAATGAAGGTAATCTTCTGATAATTCATGAAAAAAATTGAAAAAAAATATTTATCGTTTTTTGTGAGAATAAATTCTACTTTATTCTTGGTACCTCCCATAGGCCAGCGCACACTTTATTCAGTCATGATAATGATCAGTTTTTCTAACTAATACTTCGTTTAATCTGTATTTTAGGTGACTACGTCCTTCTCCTTCAAGTTCTGCCACTTTTCGGACCAATACTTCTTTTTTAAGAGAAACTGAGGGCAATTTAGTGGATACAGCTGTTTCGAAATTAACAAATTTGATTATTTTTGAGCCACTTTTAGAGCGTTTTTGATGGAATTTCTTCTGGCAAAATTTGGCAATAACGAAGTAAAATCATCAGGAGATTGAACTTTTAGTATAATCGGTTAGTTTAGATCGTAGGTTGCGAAGGGTACATACAAGATTACTCTTTTTAGGCTTTGGAAAACAGCGAAAACCATAGTTTTCGTTTTGAAAATTGTTGTGTTTTTTTTCCACAGGAGCAGAATTTTGGCAAATCATTATATTAAAAAAAAAAGACATGGTATAGGATTCAAACGCTGGAATTTGTTTAAAGTAGGGTATTTCATAAGTTTTGTCGTTCATCAGAAATCAGCTGTCCCATAGCCTCGGAACCGGCTATACAGCTCACGAGCTGTGGAACTAGCAAAAATTTGTTGTTTGAGGTTAGGTTTGAATGACACTTTCAGCTTATCGGAGAAATTTTTTTTTTGGAAATTTCAGCGATCTGAAAATTAAAAATGCTAGTATGAGACTTGACTTCCTTGATGACCCTTAGCCGAAGTTACCGATCATGTGCTTCACTCCAATGCTTGATTTGAACTTTGTGAATATTTTTGATAGTATTTGCATACTTTTCCATACCTCAAACACAGTAATTCTTCGAATAATCAACGGTTTTGTCAGCTATCAATTTGATGCTGATGGATTTTGAATGAAACTGTGCAAAATTATTTTTTTCCTTTTTCTCTTGCATCGTAAATATCTCAAAAACGAGTAAATTTTAAATTTTGAAAAAAATTAGGTCGGATAGTACTTTTTACAGGTAACAAAATGCTGTCAAAATTTTGAATGCCCGATTACTAGTAAACGAGCTATTAGCAAAAGAAAGTGTCCCATTTCTAAAAGAAACAAGCTTTATGTTTGAATGTGCAATCCGTGACGTCGCCTAACTGTACTTTCTATTGTTATAAGCTAATTTTAAACAATCAATCTTCATGACAGCCTTCAAAGACTTCAGAAATAAACAAAATAATAAATAAATAAAAAAATCAATACAATTCAGTGTTGGAAAGTTAACATTTCAACACTGAAACAGTATCGAATAGTGCTTCTTTTCAGCACTGCATTCAGTATCAAAAAATACATTCTACGACCTACTTGATCATAATTTTTCATTCATTGGCATCCACCAAAAGCAAGCGAGGTATTCTACTCTTCACTCAAAATTTGTCTTTCTTAATCAAATTTTAATGATGGAGTAAGGTTATTCGATAGTAACAATCTTGACTCTGAACTGATTTCAAAGCCACGTAAACTTATTCTAGGTTCAGAATTCGGCTACAGTTTTTCAAAATTTTCACACATATTGATGGTTATTAATTTTCAATACAAAATTTTTAGTAAGATTTAACTCATTTCAAAGATTCTGGTTCCTTATAATCAAAATTGAAAATTGTATTTGTATTTTCTTGTCTCGGACTATGAATCCAGTTAAGGATTCTTGATTTTCGGTTTGAATCATCATTAAAAATTTAAATGAAAAGCTGTGTTTGAAATCGTCGTTTAAATTTGGTTTTACAAAATTCATTTCTACAAAAAATAATTTTTACAATAATTCGACTCTTTTTTTTTTTTTGTTTCGATTATAGTCGTTTTACCATCTTTATGGCATTCGCGACTTTATCAACGATGCAGTTGGCGGATCATTATTGAAAAACTTATCCGGTACAACTGTGTTCGATGTTTGCTCTTGGGCTCGAACTCGTGGACATCGGCTCAGGAGACAACAGACTTGCCAACTGAACTATATCACAAGCCCATATTCGACTCTTGATTTTGCATTTTATACATTTAGTTATTATTTTTCCGAATATGAAAAAAAAACTTAGATTCCATATGCAAAATTTAAACATAAAAAAGCTTTAAAATGCCGATATAGATTCAGCATTCCATATTTCAATTTTTGCAAGTCGGATTAAAAATACATAATTGGAATAAAGAATAATCAATGAATCCCAAAACATCCGAATTTTAAGCATGGATTCATGATTGAAGGCTCTGATATGATTTTCAATTCTTGGCAATTTAGAAACCGTTTTTATGTATATTTCAGAAAACACATTGAAATTTCAAAAGGGAAATTGCAAGAGATCGCAGGTTTATAATTCTGATTGTTAGTTCGATTTTAAAAATTTAACCAAAGTCTGTTCGCTTGCACAATTCAGCTGAAAATGACAAAAAGTAAGTAGAATTTGAGTTCCTTTTGCAAGTTTTGACTTATGAAACCCTTTTTGAATAATTCATCCACAGAAATTGATTTTTAATGACAAGAAATGGTAAAGACACTTGTATCTTTTTTCAAAAAAATTGCAGAGAATTCCGTATGGTTTGGTATATTGTTCAACATTATTAATGTTGCAGTTTTTTCTAGAACCAAATTTCCAACTTAAATCTTTTGCTAGAATAGAGTTCGCATATGTCCTATTTGAACCGCTAAATTTCAAACTTTTACTTTTAATTTTGAAAATTGGATTTATTCTTAGGAATTTTAAAATATTAGCAAAAAGGCAAGATTAAGCTGGCCAGATTACCCGGTTTTACCAGAACTTAACCGAATATTTGATTCAAAAAAATTGAGAACAGTTCGGCCCGGCCCGTTTGTCCAAATTTTGTTGAAAAATATCCTGATTTTTTCCGAATTCATTCCCCTTTTATTTGAAAAATAAAACAGAAAAATCAAATTGCATCATTATAACTCTAAATTTTGTCGCCCGAAAATAATTTTTTTTCAAGCTAGACTAAAATAAACAAACATAAACGATTTTTTTGGGAGTCTGTAATACACTGCCGGCCAAAAGTTTGGGATCACCCCCTCAAAAACATAAAAATTTTGATCGGCCATATCTCAGCCATCTTTTAACATATTTGAATTCTTTTGATCTCATTCAAGAGATCGTGAGCAAAATCTTCTTTGTATGTATTTGACAAAATGTTAATATTGAGTTTATATGACTAGAATTTAGCTTAACTTAATTTAACTTAAAATTCAAACCCGATTATCTCAGGGTGGGGTGGACCAAATTTCAAATTTCGAGTGGCATTCGAATCCTTTTTTCGTACTTATTAAAATATATTTATTTATTTTTTTTTGTGCTAAATTTGCAATGAACTTTGAATATATAAAATAGCTACTCAAGTCATCGTCCGAAAGTTTGAGATCACCCCGTAGTATGGTGTAACGGCCAAAAGTTTGGATCAGTCTTCTAGAACATGTACTCTTATTTCACGCGTATCTCTGTTATCAAACAACGTATTGTTTATCTGGTGAGCTGATTTGGAAGCTAATGAGTTCAACTTGCTCTATGGATATTCAGTTGAAATATTTTTGAAGACTAACTTCTTCAGAACTTTAGCTAAAGTTTCATCATTTTATGATGGTTTTAACCAAATAGTACGACCGTTAAAAAAATATGCAAATTTGTTTTGACCAGAACACAGTTGTCTTACAAGTTATTGCAGATCGAATTGACTTTTTTGGCTATATGTAAAAAGATGGCTGAGATAAAAAATTTCATGTTTTTGAGGGGGTGATCCCAAACTTTTGACCGGCAGTGTACAATTCAAAATCTGATTACGTTTTCGATGCAAAAATTAAGATTCATTTTTTTTCTTATTTTTGTTGAATCGTTCCTGGATTTTTGTCTAATTTGTCGGGTAGTGCCCGGATTTGGCTTAGCTTAGCTTAGCTTAGCTTGTTTGACTACTCATATCCACCTTAAATCATTAAGCCCGAAATGCTTTAATTAGTCTTCAAAAATTCCACAATTTTCTCATGGTTTTACTAAAAATATAATAATATATTGTATCAAATCTTTCAATGCATTTCGAATTTCATGATCGCTGGCGTGGCTAAGTAGAACAAGTTCCACATCGCCAATGGTTGCTACTCCGTGATTGATGGAGGCCATCAATTTTGTACAAGGGCCAAAAGAATGCTGCTTGGGATTAGCAACTCATTCTCAATGCACAAAACTCATGCTCTCACTAAAAAAAAAAAAAAAGATCAATAACGGCGCCGGCCACGTCCTAGTAGTCAAAGAGGGATGAAGGAAGGATTGTTAGTAAGATACTTTTTAGGATCAACCCCAAATCTGTTATTCCAATTCTCTTCAAAAGCTTGTTTTGAAAAACTCTGAAACAATGATAAGTCAGTATCACCACCTATAGAAACCGTCTATACGTCTGCGAATCTATATTCAAGTATCTCAGGAAGGGTTGTTTTAGTAAGGGAGAGGTTTGAATCAGGAGCCATTTTTGGAAAATGGTGCGATTTGGTTGACCTACACCTCCTATGCTCCTAGAGATTTCCTAAGGAAACTCCTAATCAAATCTGCGAGGTGTTTTGATTAGAAAATTTTAAAAGAATTATGAACTCTCAAATAACTAGAAATGCAACCATTCGAATTTTCTACAAGCTAGCTGTTTCCCTCACTATATTTTCTAACACATCACTGATTCTCGAAACGACTCTTGAAAAGAAAATTGTAAGTCTAAACAATAAGCTATTAAAAGTGGTGAGAACTTTTTTTTAAATTAAATTTTTATAATGAATATCATGATCTTCAATCTACAACGGCCCATACAGTACTCTCATGAGCAAATCCGTAACTAGTCACTGGTCTGTTTCTGTCCTCTGTTAGTTTACTGTTAATATGATATTAAAAGACATTTTAATAAAACTATTAACTTCATGAAACAGTAATATATTCAGATTGCACTCTGAACATTTTTGTTCAGTTGTGCCAAATAAACGCCTAAATGTATACTGAATATTTCTTTAAAATGTATAAGCTTCTCAGGCAGTTTACCTACTTACACGTAGTGGTATAAGCTTTCCCATGCACTTTAAGTTGTATGCAAGCTTTCAGGTGGTTGAAATCATTCACGGCTTGCTGCAATTATTATAAAAAAAAAGTCGAGGAAAGCAAGGCGAATCGATTTCAAAAATTATGGAACATTGTTTTTCATTACTGTCACTCTAAACAGTATACTATTTTACTTAATAATCCTAAACAGCTTTTCATTTCCTAAACTTTGAACCTATATTATTATCAAAGTATGTATTTGGATAAATACTTATCCAAAAATTTATCATGTTCATTTCAATCATATGTTCTCAACACCACATTATAGAATTACATAAATTTATGATCATATTAAAAAAAATGAAGTTTTATATGCGATGACCTAGCCTTTTCTGAACAAATATAAAATTACTTTTCTATTTTGCGCACTAAAGATCCCAAACACTAAAAATTTACTGAAGAAAGCCCTTCAAACATTAATTTTATCTCTCCATTCAGAACCTAGAAATTTGAACACTGTTCTAGATAACAAGTTATAATTCTTCATTCCTAAAATAAAAATCATTCAATGTACATCCATTGACGTTCGTTAAGACATTGAGACTAAAATTAAACAATTTACATGACGTCAATATTGATACGGAAGTGTTCCAACAACTAATTAAATGGCATAAAATTTAATGCTCAATTCTCTTACATAGATAAAATGAGTTCATAATTAATTTCTTGATAAAATATTGAAGATAAATTGATAGTATCAAAATGTAAATACAGCTAATCAAACCATGAAGCGTGATGTGTATATAATTCTTATTTTTTTGTCCAAATGGTAATAAGATAACTTTTAATTTGATGACAAATATAATTTTTCAATATTCTAAGTTTCTTCCTACAGTTCAATTCTAAGAATACGTATGGAATAATGGAATTGTATATAGGCGGAAAAAACGCCTGTATATATGCTACATCATAACAGCTGTTGAAATTATGAAGCTTCTTGAGTCGAATATTTCATTAGAAAAAGCCTTTTCGAAACTTTTCTTTCAACAAAACTTGTATGCAAGCTTTGATATGATTGAAATATTTCACATCTTGCTGAAAACTGCCTAAAAATGAAAATTTTAACCATGGTAGCTTCTTTCTAAATATTTAAATCTAAAAATTCACAAAAAAGGAAAGAATGGAACATGTATACTCATCTTAGACTCGTCCCAGTGCTCTCCTCCAGTTGAATGTTCGGTAAAATAAACTATTATCCTGCGTTTTTTCCGGAGGGCGTAGAGCTAGCCCCTCTTATCCAGCCTTTTATGCTTTGCTAGAGATCCGGCAATGGTTTACTTCGGTTCATCCGGAGCTTTCTGCCTAATGGAACAGCCGACAGAATTCCGGGAGGAATGAAAATTGGCATGGTTTGGAGCTTGGGCATCAGGTTGAAGAAGCTGATGGAACGATTCTTGATTCGAACTTTTTCACTTTTAACTATTTCATGAATTTTCCACTTTTTCGCTATAAAATTTGGCAGGAACGAAAACTTTCCACTTCCTAGTCAAGCAAGGCCTACTAATCCTCTTTTTCTTTGCCGGGTAGTGCCCGGATTTGGGTTTAAAAATTTGAAAATAGAATGCCCGATTTTGGCCAGGTTTTAAATAAAACTAGCTGATCCGGTAAACTTCGTTTTACCTTTAAATTAATGAATCGTTATAAATGTTTAACTTCATCCACACGTCCTTCACTTTTCCGTGCTCGTGAATAAATTTTCATGAAAATCCTATAAAAATTGTTCGACTAGTTTCCCATTCTAAATTTATTTTGTATGGGAAGCCCCCTTCCATAAGTTGTGAGATTCTTGAAACTATCATACAAACCATCTCTGACCCGAAAAACCCTCGGATACTTAATTTCACTTCATTACGACAATCCGTTGTTTATACGTGATGGTGTTACCAAGAAAATAGGATATAAAATAGAATATAAAATGGGATACGTGCGGGAGGACTCCTGGCAATCTTAAGCGAAGTTCATCAGATTTTGATGCAAATTTTAAGATTTCAACCATCGATGAAAGTAGGTTTCCTATTTTGTTTCTAAAGGATTCTTTATACAAATCCTGACCATCATATGAGAGATTTAAAGTCGCGAATGCCATAAAGATGGTAAAACGACTATAATCCAAACAAAAAAAAAAAATGAGAGATTTGAGGATGGATTTTTAAAAGTTTTTATTTCACACGAAAAACTTTGTATGTTAAAGAACTTAAAAATGGAAAATCAAATAGTATTTAAAAATAATATTTTTAATTGAAAATTCATACATTGTTGGAGCAAACATGTCATAGAAAAAATTGGTCACCAAGCCCCCCCCCCCCCCCCCCCCCCCTCATTCCATCCCAAAAGTCAGTTCTTCTTATGGCCCTGCCTACAAGTATCAATTTTTGACACTCATAAACTGACAAAGGTGGAAGTTAAGGATTACTGGAACATCAAAACAGTTATTTATGCAATAAGTTTCGAAACAGCTTTTTTTCGGTACGAGTAATGCATTTACGAAAAATGTAAAAAGAAATTAGTGTCAAAAAGCGGTAATCAAAAAATATCTTTAAATGCTTAGTGAAAAATAAGTTCTAAGTTCAACTAGCTAAGCATTTACTGAGCAACATTGTTTCTTCATTTTCAAACTTATGGAAGTATGTATGCATAATCTTCGGATGAAGTGCAGCCTCTCAACTAGCATTTTCATAAACCACGATACAACAGAGTACCTCTCTAGTAAAATAATAAACACGATTCAACTTGCTTTTTTAACTTACAAAGTCCAGAGGATACACTGATAAAAAATATGGAACGTTTTAGGTATATTTTGTCACAAAAAATTTGAAAAATAATACCTTTGAAGTTGAAGGTGGTCTCAATCGAAGTTGTCCAAAAAAGTTTGACTCTATTTTTGGTAGCCAAATTTTACAGAAACATTACCAACTTCCACGATGCTAATTTCTCGGGGTGTAACACAGCTTGCCGTCGCGCATTGGTTCCGCGCCGTTGTTTTCCGAAACACAAAATGTATGCAGATGCTTTCCCAGGGGAGTTTGCGCTATTTGTACACAAATCTTTGCCAGCGCTGCAATTAATCTCCAAGAGGCCAGAAGAAGAAAGATGCGTGAGTGTCCGAGACTGAAGCAGCGAAAAAAAAACCTCCAGCCGGATCTTCTCGGCCAAGTAGGTACCCTACCCCAAGAGACTCTCGAATTCGCATACATCCACACTCGGCGGGTGGGAAGAAACAATTCCCGCTTCTTTCCTCGATCGCCGGGGCGGAAGAAGACTTTTTCCTTTGCGCGTAGCCTAAACAATAAACCCATTTAAATGGAAATGGAAAGCACTTTTCGGTGGATCGCCAACACTCACAGAATTCTAGATACAGGGCGAAAAGGCAGGGGGAAGGTTAAGTCACCATCATCATCATCATCTTGGTTCGGAATGCTAGAACAGCTCCCGCCTCCGCGCATTATTCAGTCGGAACGGAAGGCGGTGCAGAAATATTCAAGTGAATGAATGTTTTTTTTATGTCTTTCCCTCCTCTTCAGCGGGGATTAAAGTGTGACTGTTTGGAGTGCCTGCCTGCTAGCCGGAAGTCTGAGATTGATTCCAGAGATGCTCCGTATGGCGCAGGGTTAGCTTGAAGCTGATATTTTTTGTTAAATGAAAATTCTAGCACAATGACTAATTATCGGTTGCATGTGACTCAAGGTTCAGAGCTCGATATTTCGGATTCCCAATTTAGAATTCAGAGGTCTATGGATTGAATTAGAGAGAAATTGACTTAAAATTCTGTCCAAGCTTGGGAATGTTTATCACATTTTTTGTCAGTTGATAGTCAGTTAATTTTTCGAAAGGGTACACTTCGCTAAAAATGTTCGAACAACAAATCGCAATCCATAAGTTACGGTTTGTTTATGCGATTCATTAAGTGCAAGCTACATGCAGTGCAGCTGGTCCTTAAGCGATAATTGCACTCGAGAGAGTGGAACCATCTGGTCCTATTTATCCGAGTTTGTATCTGAATCCGTTCAGTGTTGTTTATCCACTAAACCAAAGCCTCTCTAATGAACTGCAATTGGATGCAACTGCTGGCTGCGAATCTGCCCCAATGATATAACCCTTCCTTCACTGTAACTTTAAAAGCTATTTGAATTCTTGTTGACGAAAGTTTAGTCTAAAAAATGTACAGCTTTGTTACCAGGAATTCTTCTCACTCTCATTTGAGTAAACTTCAAAGGCTGCAAAAACATCATTCAGCTAAATGGAACAATTTACGTTATTTGATTCCTCACTCACTCGACAAACATACTTACATATATGGGCCTACACCTCCATCGTTCCTACGTGCATCTCATCAAGGAATGTGTTGTTATGGAGCTGTTCGTCTTCAATAGAGATCTTTCTCACCCTTAAGATTTCGTTTGTTTCGCGAGGGATTTTTTTTTCGTTGTTGTAGCTGAAGTGTTTGTTCGCCATCAATTACGGAGCCCATAGCGTAAACCTCTTTCTCGCTTTCTTTCTCTCTCGCTGCTCCCATCTCCATCTCGTCGAGCTACAGCAGCAATTAAACAATTAAGAAAACATGTGTTTTCATTACTTCACACTTGGTTCGCGTATGGATTTCTTGCCCCTCATTTTCCCTTTCACTCGCGATCACTTTTTTCGCCACCAGTCTCGCCTTTTGTTTCGATTCAAATAAACGTCCCGAGATATTTGGATGGATTCGTGCAGTTCGATACATTCATTGATTACTGCAATTTTTGCTAGTTTTTACAATAAAAACTAATTTTTGACGGTCGCCATGGAAACAAATTCTTTCCGTGTTTTTTTACTCATCCCCACCCCAGAAGAAGTTATTTGAATTACCGTCCAAGTAAGAAATTCAAATTGCAGATAAATTTTCCATTGGGGTGATCATTTTTTCATTAGGCACTTCAAAAGCGTAAAACTTCTACTGGCAGTCTACTGCCATGGTAATCAATCCATTTTTTTTGCTGAAAAATTCACGGAAGTTTATTTTTACCACTTCAGTTTGACGAAAAACTTTATCGTTCAGACATTTTTTACATTTTTTTTAAACAAAAGTCAAATAACCACATGTGCTAAATAACTTAATTCAGTTCTTTTTCGGTTGCAAATATTAAACAAATTTGACGATTTTTCGTCGTTTTTCCAAATCTAGCTTTCAGATATGATAACTTTAGAAGCTTTTTTTATCAAAAACACATGGATCAAGCATTTCGGACGCTACCTAAATTAGAATTTTTCGAAATAATAGTTCATTTTCAGTTCTTTTATGTTTTGAAGCTTGAGCGCAGCTTTTGAAAGATGCTTGTCAATGAGTTGTCATGAGTACGAAATGTAAGATTAACATATTTTGAAACATTCTGCGCAAAAAGTTAATTGAAATAACGATTAATTTTTTGATGGTTAGAAAAATACAATTTTTGATTTTTTTTATAAAGTAACTTTGCCTGTTAAACATAATTTAATTAGAAAAATAATAAACTTTGAAATGAAGGATATTCATTTTTTGTGATAACCTTCGAATAAATTTCAATTCAGAATTTATTGATACACCTTTAATTGCAAGTACCGATTTTGACAAAAAGCATCTCATAACCCCAACTCTCAATACAATAAAAGTAGCTAGACAATTTCAAACGGAGATGCATTTGAATTGAAGAATCACAGAAGTAGTAAAAATGTCCACAAAACAAAATCCTTAGCTTACATTTCTCACAACTATTCGATGAATCTAAATTAGCACAGATCCAACGAGTATGGTTTTGAAAACTGGTAGAAGAAACTTCGAGGAAAATGCAAATACGAATGAATAAATCATTCTGTTGTGGTATGAGCCTACTTGGTTGAATGATTCAACTGAATCAAAGCAATCGAAAGATTCCTTTTAATTCAACCACGGTAAAAAAAAGGTCATATACCAGAATTTCGATAGCAACTTACTACCTCCTTCAGTGAACGTTTTCGATTACAACGTTTTCGAAAACGTTCACTGAAGAAGGAAGTAAGTTGCTATCGAAATACTGGTATATGAACTTTTTATTTACCGTGGTTGAATTAAAAGGAATCTTTCGATTGCTTTGATTCAGAGTAAATCATATATTTTGAGTAAATCAAACCAATAATCATGCAAAAAAATATCACAGCTGTCAATATTTTTTTTTATCAAAGTGACTTTTATTAGCTTCTTTGTAGTTGGAAATATTTTAAAAATCGAAGGAAAATCATTAAGTCAATATCAAATTCGAAATATTGTAGCAAAATTTTATTTTTAGATTAAAAAGGAATATATTAATTTGAAAAAAAAAAATAGAATTTTGTTTTTAGTATCATAATCCAGATTTTGAATTCATAATCATCATCATCATTGAAAAATAAGTAATGAAGCTCAAAAATGAATCATTTCATGAAATTCATGTAAGTGAGTGAGTGTTCGTTTTAAATTTGAAAATCATATTTAAAATTTTGGTTCTGAACTCTGCTGGGTTTCAAGATTCACGCCAATTATATCGTCAATATTGTTTCCAGATCATTCATAAAACGAAAATTATAAGCTGTAATCAAATTTTAGATTTGACAAAAAAGTTAATTATTTCAATTGCAATTGACTACGTCTCTAAATTAAAGAACAATTTTAACTACACAAGACAACATCACTTTTATGGATGTGTTTTAATAACTGATTTTGAAAGATTTTGATACCACGAATCGAATATTTTATCAGACTCTGTCTACCGTCTTCAGTTTTAGTGCTATGGATCATGGAAATTTTAAAAATTCACCTAGTTTTAGTGAAATTAGTCTATATTTGATGATCAACTACATGAAAACCAATTTTAAACCTTTTTATTATGCGCCGCCGACCGTGGCCTAGAGGATAGCGTTTCAGTCTTATAAGCCGGAGGTCATGAAATCGAGTCTCGGTCACGGAATACATACAGGGTGGCTAGCGAACCGGGAAAACCGGGAATACCGGGAAAAACTTTGGAATTTCAATGCGTCACCGGGAAACCGGGAAAAAACCGGGAATTTCATCACCTCACCGGGAAAATAGTCATGTTTGAAAATTTTTCATGGATTTTCAGAAATATTTTTAAATTAATTTCGAAACGTAAGAGTAGTTTTTGACAGTCTCGACATTGATTTACCTCATAAACGCTTATTTTTGTTCAATAGTGAACAAACGGAGTTTAAATCGCTTTTTTAACTAATTGCGGTGCAAATTTGAGATATCTGTTTTTTCGCTCTCCGCAAATGTGCTACATTCACAAGTATAACTCAAATGTTACAAATTGGATAATGAAACTATATTCGCCAAAACTAAATAACTTCGGTAATTCAATGATACCAAATTTGTACAATTTGGTTTGGTTTCTGAAAAATATATAAAGTGCCGAATTTCTGTATTTCTCGTCACTGATTTTTTCGCGGTCTTTAATGTGTTAACTCTAGTTAATAACCTTTTATGTTATCTAGTTTTCGACTATCAGTTTTAGTTTTCGACGTCATATTCATGTTTCATAAAATTATTATCACCAGAAAAATATATATTATTTTTAATGTTGTTGTTGTGTGTTTGAATTGGCCTGAGGAACAAAGCCTTATATCGCCAGTGTTTTATTTTTCATTTTCCTACGTTAAACTTGCTCAAAGTTTCCTACACTGGAATATACGTCTTATGTAAAAATTGTGTCGAAAACAAGCTCCTATTAAAATTGAATGTCTTTACCCTGAAACAAAATAGTATCTTAAGGATACAATACACCTCAGGTGAAATGAAAGAAAAATTTTATTTCGACAATTGCTCAAAAAATCGACATAAGTTTGTTGTAACATGGTGGAATCGATGGGGAATAGTTAAAAAATGAATTTTGAATTGGTTTTGGTGTTTAAAACCTCTTCAAAATGTTTTAATTTCGATTCCCCCGATTTGCATCGCGGAAATTTCCTCATATTGTTGGAATCAAATTTAAAACATTTTCAATAAGTTTTAAACTCCGAGACTGGTTCAAAATTTATGTTTTCACTATTCCCCATTGATTACATCATGTTACAAAGCCAGTATTTGTCGCTTTTTTGAGTAGTTCATAAAATAAGATTTATCAATACCATTTTAACGTGAGGTGTACCGCGACCTTAACATTCATACGATTAAAATTCAGCTCTGTCTTATTCACCATTATCTATATTTTCACGAATCTTTAGTTCAAGTACCTAGGACACTTCTAAAGTTATTTATGTTTTGTATACAAAAAACTATTTTTTCCTAAACATGTGCTTAGATTTGTACAAAAAAATATAACTGCACTTTTAAAATAACTAATTTTTTTTCCTGCAAACTGGAGATTTCAAGTTTTGTAAAATAAATCTTTATTCAAGTTGATCAGCTGATTTTATTTTATTTTATTACACCTCTATACAAATTCCATAAAAAATTAAATTTTTCGGTGGCTCAAAAGAAACACATTATAATTTCAAGATCAAGTTAACCGGAATTGTTTTTTCCAAAATTGTTGAAATTGTGGCCCATTTCGTTGGATTCGTTCCAAAAATTTATAAAACCCGCAATTTACACGAAAACACCACAAATCAAAAGACATCAATGTGAATGTCATGATTTCTTGCCGATTAACAAGTTTTGAGAAACAAGTGTTAAAAATTAGGGGGCCTCACATTGATTTTATTCACTATGATTTTATATTAAAAAATGAGTATAATAAATATTGGGAAAATCATCTTTTTCAACCGGGAAAAAACCTGGGAAAAACCGGGAAAAACTTTGGAATTTCAAAACGAAAAAACGCTAGCAAACCTGTACATAGTACTCTTTCTGTGAACCGGTAGTGTTAGCATTAGTAAGATGCTAGCCATTATATCCTTGAAAGATGAACGTTTTAGTCTTAAGCTTAAGTAGAATTTAGATCTCTTCAAAGAAACATGAGGTTTCACTGAAATCCTATATGTGTGTGTTCGTTTTTTTATTGTTTATTCAATGAAAGATCCATATATTGTCTAGATATTCTAGTTTCAGAGAGGCAATGCTATAGGAAATAAAAGGATTGTTATTTTTTGAAAATTTAATTGAAAAGAAAATAACTTTTATTGGCATCACTTAAGAGTGTTTCATATTCCTGGATTTTCGAAGAATTTGGGAAAATCAAAAATAAAACTTATGTAATTTTTTCTTCAAAGTCAGAGCTACTTTGATTCATCGAGAAAGTCGATCATTGATTTAATCTTTATTTTTAATATTTTTGTAACATTTTACAGTTATTTTCAAAACGGGCACAAATTTACTAAATTCATTTTAACAAATTTCCAGTATGTTAGCCTTTAATCTCCGAATCGAGAGCTGAGCGTAGCGGTCTAGTGTTGACATATGAGTTGGAACATGGCCCTAGGCAAAAGAGGAAGATTTAGAGGTGTACAAATTTGGAGGTAAAACCCTTCATGAGCATAATATGAGTCTACCACTCTATATTTTGCATCTGGCGAAGGATTTTTCCAAGAAAAAATACAGTTGTTTGTCATAAGTTTTAAGATTAACTTCCAAAGCTGCTCGGGTCAATATGAACCGAAGCGCGGATTCAAAGCATTAAAATCTTCATTCCAATATAATGAAGAACTGAGATTTTTCAGAGACCAACTAAGTTTTTTAAAAATAATAATCAAATTAACGAAAAAAACTTAAATTTTAGTTTAGAAAATCGGTTGATTAAAAAATGAAATACAGCTAAGCAACGCCAAATTCGAATGCCTTTGTTTTCAAGTTAGATTTTTTCCTACCGGAAAATCCGGGATAGAGGTCAAAATTTTTATCTGACTCCAACATATTTATACATTTTTGGATAAATGTATTCTTGAAAAGTCAAAAAATCAAAGAAATACTCAAATACTGTGAAGCTTCTAAAAAACTTAAAAACTAGAATAAATTAGGGCTAGGTGGGGTAATTATGAACAAAATTTCTTCATTTGGCACACTCACAGCCACCATATGTTTATTTCTTATCATAAATTCTGTAAACCTGCCAATATTGAATGTTTCCGTGCTCTTCATCATTCTGTAGAGCAACTTTTTTTTCTTGGTCGCAACCCACGTCCTTGAGACGTCTGTTCATAATTACCCCGTCTGTTCATATTTACCCCCCTGTCTAGGGGGTAATTATGAACACGGATTACGGACTTGGTATAAAATTTTTGAAAAGTAACAGTATTTATACGTTACATTTACCCATAGTAAGCAGTGTATGGTGATTTTTTACTTAAAAAAATATGTTCATAATTACCCCAAAACCTGTTCATAATTACCCCGAGACCTGTCCAATATGATTTATATGGTGTCAGAAAATCTCAATTCAACACCAAATAATGAAAATAATTAGCAGTAATAAGAAAATGGATTGTTTTATAAAAACTCAATTCAATTCATGTATTAAACTTTTAAGTTAAAAAAATGTAATCAAAATTTAGAGGTCAAACAACGCAAAAATAGCTATTTAGTGTTCTTTTGTATTGATTTTTTCTATCTTTTGTTTCGGTAGTTAAATTTTTTGTTGTATCTTTCACGTTTTGGTTGGTTTCTTTTTCTTTCATATCTTTATGTCGTTGCAGATCATTTTTATTTGATAGGACCTCTCCATACGTGTGAAATTTTAGGCGAGTTAGGCTACTCGATAGTTTTTACATCCGTTTTAAATGTTTCACTTAAATGTCGTAGGTTATGCTTTTCACGTACGTGCGAGATATCATGAAATCGAAGCCTATACATATACAGAAAATTCTAATTTTTTTGAAAGATGGTTGTTTCACAAAAACACCCATTAAAATCTTCTTGGATCAGTAAACAGTCATATTTTGCAAGGCTTGTCAATTCTATATGAACGACTGTTTTTAAAAATATTTACACTAATTAATTTTTTTATCACCTGTACGAAATTTCACATTAGTAGCTCTATTTTCTCAAAACAAAATTATTGCTACAGAAGTTTTCATCACCAAACTGAAAGAGAAAATCTTTAAACAAATGATTTTCATTTTGTTCTAAATTTTAGAAAAATGTATTCGAACAAATAAAGATTGAAAAAAGTAACTAAGTATAAAAATAAGACTGCAAGAAAATAGATTTTGGATCTTTGTTAACCGAATGTAACTCATAAACAATTATTATTTGCTGTAATTCTAATGCTCTCAATTGCAGCACGTTGTTCAAACATACAAGAAAGTTTTTATTTTTGATCTTTGTTTTGTGGACTTATTCATCTATTAAATTTATCGTGGTTTTTCATATATTTTACTGTTGACCACAGAGATTTAAGGTTCATAATAATGTTAAATTTCACACGGTAATATATAAAAGCTCGAGCAGCAAACCTTTTGTTAAAAAATGGTGAATTTTATTTTTAGTATTATAAAAAACTTCTCCAAGTCTAGTTTATAACCTTGTTATTTATTAATACAAAAAAACTGGTTTTGGAAGGACTTAAAACCTTTATTCGGTGTTAGAAAACTATTCCTGGTATATAGGTTTTCGGTTTCGGTATTACTATCCGTACGCACCACTCACTAAACCTGAGAAAACATTTGACTGCTTTTTTTTCTATCAACAAAAAGCAAGTTCTTACCACTATTTTTTAAACAAAATTAAGACTCGTTTAGATGCTGATTTAGTTTTTTTTTCAAAATTTCTGTTTTATAAACTTTTTTCACTCTTGAAGTTTTATTAAGTTTTGATAAAATTGTGTTCAAAACATTTTTTCAAAGACTGATAAGAACTGGCATAGCTTTTTTTCTAAATCCGAATCTCGTTTTTGGAAGAAAAAAAAATCTATTTCTCAAAAATTCAAAACTTAACACATTGCGGCCTTAATTTAATTATGAAATTTATGAAATTTGGTCCAGTAAGTTCCTAGGATATAGAATGCCGAGTGTTGATTTTTCCTGGCTATGATTTCTTCACGGTCCTGTTTTAAATTCTTACAGAAGGGGGGAGGGGTATTTATTTGAGAAATTTCTTACAAGGGGAGGAGGGGGAAGGCGGTCTGGAAATGCTTGGGTAATAAATGAATGGCCCCCTAAGTTATTGAATAAAACATTTGACCATCAAAAAGCCAAAGAAATGTCAGGAAATGTGTGTTCATAATTACCCCATAGGACGAAAACTATGGGGTAAATATGAACACTCATCTGTGCACCAGTGCGAATAAAATTTTCCAAAAAATTTTCAAAATCAAGATAAAGCATCATAAACTGGATGTAAAACAGGTGATAACAACATTTCAGCTGGATTTCCTAAGATCAGATATTCAAAACATTGAACACTGTCGAAAACGATTTCCGTTCCTCGAGGTAATGGTTTTTTAAAACCTCTGAAATGATATCATAAGGATTTGAAAATAGATCGGAAACAGCTTATAGCTATCAATTTTATGTTAAACTACCACTTTTGGAACTTTTTGTTTTAATTCATCCCCCACAGCAGCGCGTATGGCACTTGTTCGGAATTACCCCGTGTTCATAATTACCCCACTTGACCCTACCTGTACAACGAATCTAATATCGTCCAAGCCGGTCAACATTTGCGGCCACGGGAACAACAACAAACTACAGGTCAAATTTCCCCGAAACGGATATCTTGCGAACCGCTCTGGAGGGTTAAGATTAAGCATTCAAATTTGGGTTCTTAATTGCTATATCAGAACTCACAAATTATGTTCAGAAATATAAAGGATTTTTTATACCTTATTTTTGCCATCAATTTCGGCTTTCTGAATTCAACAGAAATTTTCATTCAGACCGGTTTGTCTGTTAGTTAAATCAAACATAAACATAACGATGAACATTTTTCTCAGATCCAGGATTCCAGGTTCATAGGGGAGTACCTTAAGGAGGGCCTTTATTTAACCATAGAAAACAGATGTAATATGTGAGTTACATCACTGTTTCGTTTCAGACACTTAAAAAAAGTCTATTTCCTAATCGACTGAAACTTGAAAAAGTAGACAAAAATCTTCAAAAATGCATTTAAAAAAAATTCCGAAAGCTGAAAATCAGTCACTGTAGGGGCATAATGAGAACCCATTCCTGGGACATTAGAAGCACCATAAATCGGGGCACGATGAGCGATTAATTAAAGAATGCACGTGAACACATACTTAGGCAGAAACGGCGGTGAATCCGTGCACCCATCCCCCCCCCCCCCCCCCGTAGAATATAAACTGTCTCACTCATGCATTATATGTTTCTGGTGCTTTGTTTGGCGGATGATGCTATTTACTAGCCGTATCATGCTACAATCAAAACAATTAATCATTAATGGTAAATAAAAAAAAAAACACTTCGATCAGGAATCAAACTCCAGTCTTCTGATTACCTCTCCGACATCTTACCAATAGGCTAAATTGTCAGATGTAAACTAGTCAAGCTGTAGTTCCATAATTCAGTTGATTTCATTGAGTTGAATTCGCTGCCCCGATTAATTTGTGCCCCGATTAATGATGCTCTGTTCGACCCGAGTCAACAAGTTAAAGTAAAAACGCGTTTCAAAATTGATTATAGTGAAAAATCAAAAATTTGATGATGGTGAAAATTGAGGAACAATGTTGCAGTGAGAACATTATAGATCAATATGATTTAACGATTATGAGAGCTTATTTTCCGGTGCTCAAAAATTATACTTGGGAACCTAGTTGGTTTTTTTTTTAATATTTCTGTTAAGATTATAAGGAGATTTCTTTTTTGCTGAAAAATCAATACTATATGAAGTACGAACTTATCCTCATGAAAATTTATTTAAGAAACTACATACTTTTGTAGAAAAAAGGAGTGCTTACTATGCCTTGGGTGTTCGTTATCCCCATATGTTCCCTAATTGGTTTCAAATCTCATCTATATTATTCAGATGGGCAATTAAATAATTTAGAATTTAAATTCAAAAGTTACCAAAAATAGTTAAATTCAGTAACAATTTCGTATCCACATTTAGATTTATTGAAATTTATGATTCAGATTGAAAATCAGAAGCAGTTGAGAAACATTTTACAAAACGAGAAATCATGTATATAAATTAAAAAGTAATGATTCTTTTAAAATTGAAGTTTTTGCTAGAATTTCATACTGTTTTGCTATTTTTTTAATGTATTTATTTTTACCTAAGTCATTCCACTAGCTTTTGTGTATTGTCTTTGCAGAAAAATTCTCAAATACTTGAATATTTGTTTCGAAGATCCAAACCTTTTTTGTCATAATTAAATATATAACTTGATATGAAAGTCTGCAAATGCAATTCCAGCTATTTACCATTTGTATGGAAGTTTTGTTTTTATGTTGAATTAAAGGTTTTCGGCATATCGGTGTATTTTATTCTTTGAGAAAGTATATTAGAAAGGAAAATTTTATAGATTGACAGAAAGATAAAAAGAAAGTAATAGGTGTTGAAAAGAGCGACTGGCCCGAAAACATTGAATTTTGAAAACCGCATGTCACCGGTTCGAATCATGCGATTTTGCGCTGCTTTGTGGCAAATCAAAGGTGAAGAATAAGAGAACACATTACAATTTTTTGGTAAACTCACCCCCGCTCATTTTCCCTCCAGCTGGAATGTTTTAAACGCCATGTTTTCAAACGAGTCTAATTGAGTTTTAAAAGAGTGTTCCAAAAAGAGCAAAATTTTCTTTTTTTTTTGGATAACTTTCGAAATTGTGAATTTTTAGTGATTTTGTGGGGATTTGTCAAGTGGTTTTTGAGATAGCGTCTATATAATGTTCAATGATCAAATTACATGTCCGGGCGAAGCTCCAGACAGTAAAATAGCGGAGCTTCGTCATGCTGCTGCAAGAACGACAAAATGCGCTTCTCGAGGCACTCAGAGCAGATGGCCTGCCAAACGAGATATTTAGAGGCGATCTTCGACATTTTCTTCTTCTTAAATTTGTCGTCCACATCGAACTTGCTCTTGCCGGTTAAAAACTCCAACCTCGGAATTCGATTTAAATCGGCTTTTATATAAGTTTCGTCGTCCATCACACAGCAGCCATATTTTGTCTGCATCTTCTCGTAGACAGCATATAAACCATACACATCAATGAGGAAGTGTGCAAAATTTGGTTGATTTTTACCCAATGGTAAAAAAGTTATGGCCTGTTGAATGTGTCGCAATAATTTCGTGTTCGCTCTTTAACAAGGATTATCATATCTTCAAATTAAACCTCTCTGTGCTAATTTTTATATTGATATAAAAAAAATATTTCGACAACAATATCGCGAAAACAGTGAACTATTTGTGAGGATAACCCCTTAAATCCATAACTTATAACAAATCAATGTCTCGCATAATTTCTCGGTATCAGATTTAACGAAAATCTGCTGATATTTCCCAAAGGAAATGAATTCAAAATGATACTATGTATGTTATAAATTGTCCAAAAATAACTTTTTCATATCTTTGGGAATGTTTAAATTTTTGATGCTGGTCAAGTTTGTGCCCATTAAAGTTTCTATCAGTGCTGCAAATTATCTTCAAGCACGAATGATACTGACTGTGATTTTCTATCAGTGTAAAAAGCTTCATCTGAAATGAACGGAATAGAAAAGTCAACAAATATAAAAGCTTCTGACCGGCTCGGTCATCCTCGTGCCTACAGAAAGCTGTGTGAGTGTGTCTATCAGTCAGTAGAAAGCTCACTCGTAAACCCGAACTAACTTGTTTCACTCGAAAGCTAC
The DNA here is from genome assembly GCF_029784155.1 of Uranotaenia lowii. Taxonomy (NCBI): domain Eukaryota; kingdom Metazoa; phylum Arthropoda; class Insecta; order Diptera; family Culicidae; genus Uranotaenia; species Uranotaenia lowii. The sequence continues at coordinate 129,279,288 of NC_073693.1, forward strand.
GAAAGCGTCTTTCGCTTGGGCATTTCTGTCACTTACTGTTTTTGATCAGTGACTGCAGCTTAAGCATTCAATCAGTGTCAGCGAAAGTTGCTGATAATTTCAGTAAGCATTTGTTTTTGCCATTTTTGCAAATTATGAATTGGGGTTCAAAAAGAAAACGCGAATTGAAAATCGCTGAGACTATACGTTTACTTGAAGGGGGACAAGAGGATGGATGTATATAAAAAAAATTGAATTTATGGTAATTAATAATGACAAAAATATGATAAAATGAGGTCAAAAAATGACAAAATTATTACACAATGTGATAAATATGTTGAAAACATGATAAAATTTTGACAAAAGTATGAGAAAAATCTGACAAATATGACTAAAATTTGACAATAAAATGACATCAGTCAAACAATTATGTCATAAATATGATAAAAAATTGACAATAAAATGACAAAACATAACAAAAATAAGATAAAAATCCGACAAATGAGACAAAAATGTGACAAATTTGATAAAAATATGAAAAATGACACAAAAATGAAGCAAATTATTTACAATACAATGACAAAACATGACAACAAAATTATAAAATTATGACAAAGTCTGACAAAAACGACATAAATTTAACAATAAAATGATTTAACTTTGAGAAAACTTTGTCAAAAACATGTGTTATGTGATGAAAATAAGACAACATTATGACATAAATCTTATTATTAAAACAAAATTATCACAAAAAATTGACAATAAAATTATTTATGTGGTTAAAAAATGACAACAATCTGGAAGATTTGTAATATTTAATCATTTTGTCAAATTTTTACATAGTTTGACGACATAGTCGTATTTTTTTTTCTTTTGATATCAAATTTTCAAATATATAAATTTGTCTGACTTCACAAATTCATGTCATGATTTTGTCAATTTATTGACATATTTTTACCACGCTTGTCATAATTTTGTTATATTTGTCATATTTTTGTCAATTGTTTACGAAATTTGTCTTTTTTTGCCATGATTTTGTCTTTTTTGTCATATTTTTGTTAAAATATTGTCACATTTTAATCAGATTTGTCATATTTTCGACAGAGTTGTGTTAGTAAATATTTTTCCATTGTATTGTAAATTTCATTCCTATTTGTCAGATTTTTTTTGTCATAATTTTGTCATACTTTTACCACATTTGTCATGTTTTGTCATTTTATTGCCAACTTTTTGTCATAATTTTGTCCCCATTCGTCTACACGCTCCCTCGCCAGCGTTCGTCTCGCCAACCCGAACACTCATTTCTAAACCTTCCCACCTCTTCACACCATTTGAAACAGACGTATTTTTTATCAGAATTCTTCAAAAATAGCGATCTCAGCAGTAATTCTGAAATTTGCGAATGTCTAGCGAGTCGAACAATCTTTGTCACCATTCTTTTAAACTTAATGATAATAGAAGGAAGCTTTTTTCACTTTCAGCAATGTTCGCTTGAAACTGAAAACGAAGATTGGATAACCTCATGAACCTGCAAAGAGCCTGAATGTATACTAAGCACCGATGTTGCCGATTGGTGAATGAGTGTGCAGAGAGCTTTCAGGACTGAGCTTTCAGTTCATTCTCGTATGAATCTAGTTGGAATTGAACTGACCGATACACTGCAATAAAGTCAGCTGATAATTTCTCACTGACACTGAAAATTTGCAGCACTGGTTTCTATTGCTGCTTATGGTATTTTTAACTTTTAATATTTTAGACTTGTGGTTTAAAGTTTTTTTAAAAACATTCTAATGATTTTTTCTCTCTTTTTTTCAGGTATGTTTCACTACTGCGACCATATGTTCAATACCCCTTCAACAGTTGTGATGGCTACCCCCACAAGTTCATCAAAGGTAATCTGTACGAATCAGATGGTCAGATTTTGTAATCGCTTAGCGCTTATGCAAAATGTGCCACCGGCTGCTAGCTGGCGCCATTCAGCAAGCACCCATTCATTAATCGTGGACCCTGAAGGGGTATACAGACAGACAAGACACTAAGCAAAAATGGCAAACTTCGACCACCTCAGCGGGATTTGGTCATGCACCAGATGAACTTTACAAGCACGCGTAACGAACTTTACATCGCGCTCATGGTAGTAGGGACATGCTAAAAGGCTGCACTTAATAACTCGTTACGCCAAGAATCGAATTCGTTCGAAGTTGTTCCACTGGCTAGGGCTGAACCAAACAAAGCGTTACGTCGACGTGGCGTTACGGTGAATTTGTTTAACATTAGCACACCCCGAACGGGTGGCAGTTACGCTGGGCTGATTGCCTCGTTCATTTATCATTAACAATTAGTCGCTGTTTTGATTTTGATGTCGATTACCTCGCAGTTGGTTGATACAAAGTTGCTTGAGGCGTATGAAATTACTAGGTGTATATTAACACAAATGGAAATTACTGCGATGTTAAGTTGAAAACCTAAACAGAGATGAACTTGTGATGGATAATTCAAACATCAGCTGATATACATAGAATTGACTTAAGTATAGATATTCAAACTTGTCAGAAAGCTTAGACGAGAAACAACGAAGCAGAAATCTCGAAAAAGCATGTTCGGTCAGCTCGGCTCAACTATTATGCAAACATTGTGGCGACCGTGCCACGTTTTTTTTTTTATTTCTTTCGATGAGGCTCTCGGGAGTGGAAAGGTCGGAAGGGTACCTTGCCATAATGATGCCAAAACAACCTCCTGTATACCTTCTACTCGCAATGAGTGAGTGACGATGATGATGATTCCATCCAACCGAAAACCTGTTCGTGCTGTTTCGAACAACATCGAAACGTAAAAAATGCGTATCATCCAACTTCTCCAGTTAACCCCCCCCCCCCCCCCCCCCTTCAAAGCTTGCCCGATGTTATGATGAATAGTATAGTGATCAAGAAGGACGTCTCGCGTATCACGTTGCATCTCGTATGGCTACTCAACTGGGACCAGACCAGCCTTACAGAGTACCAGAAAATCAACTCACTCTCATGGACAGCTTTCGTTTTCATTGCGTCGTCGTGCACTACATACAGCAACTTCACCGGCGAAGACCCAAGGAAGTACGTAAAGCTTGTAATACGAGTAGGGGTCTCTCGCATTGATCAGTTTAGTGAACGTCGATTGGTTGCCACGGATCGGTGATTTCTTTCTTTCTTACAACAGTCCCAAGAAACACACCTCCAGCAACCTCAAAAACTCATAAACACACATACACAACAGTGTGTGTCGCCTAAACTTGGGTGTAAGCATTTGTGTCGTTCAACTTTAAGTAGCCTGCAGCAGCCTCAAAAGAGCAACAAAACCGGAATCGGCTCGGCTCGGCTCTGCCAAAGCGCAACGTCCGACTCTAGAGCGAGTTGCAACCGAGAAGGATCGAAGTTGTCTTTATAATTCGATTTATAAATAGCGCACCCTCTCGCGGCAAAGCCCACACCAACGACGATTCGCTTGGAGGAGCCCCCCGCTGTCCAATTTTCGGTTACGACATACCGACAACATTCGCCAAGGTGTCACATGGGTGTCTAATTTTTCTGTTTCGGTTTCCCTTCGATTGGTTGTATCGGCACCTACTAGCAAGGGGCCTTTAATTGAAGTTGATGAGCTTGTTCAACTGAATTGAAGTTTGAGTTCTCGTATAGGTACGAGTTGCCGCGCGATCGTTTGATATGCAATGCGGTTACAGGGATTGCTCTTGGTAAATGACATCTCAAGGTCAGGACCCCCCCCCCCCTCCCGTACCGATTTCGCTGAGGGGGGTGTCGATTTGTCGCCATTGATTTTCGTTGAGATTCAGCTTTTGTAAAGTAAATATAGGGATTCTGATTATTCAATTTTGATTCAGCACATTGATTGAAAATCGTAAGTATTGCATTAGAATGAGTCGAATTGGGGTCATTTTCGAATTTCTTCAACTCTGGGGTCTTAAATACTTCATTTTTTGTTCAAAACTCATGCATGATTTTTTGCAGAATTTTTAAGTAACGTTCACATAAGTAAATTTGAACTTTTTAGTTTGTATAAGAAAATAAAATATTTTTTTTTAAATTGTCAAAATTTTTGTTGTTTTTCTGTGGAATCGAGCCTGCTGATGGTTCTTGTGCCAATTTATAAATTCTCTGAAGAAAATTTTCCGCTAAGCAACTTTGTTGAAGACCGTAATTTCGCATCTTATTACGCAAAAAAGATAAAAGTTGTTGAATAGGTGTATGTCTTTTGGCATTGAAAAACAATCAATTCAACTGACATCACGGCTGGGGTCCTAGCAGGTATTGAATGACTACTTTTCATGCAATACTTCGCGAGGCATTAGCAGTGATGTCAGTTGAATTGATTGTTTTTCGATGCCAAAAGACATACCTCTGTCAAACAGATAATAACTTTTTGCGTAATAAGAAACGAAGGTACGGCCTTCGACAAAGTTGCTCAGCGGATTATTTTCTTTAGATAATTTACAAATTGGCACATATTCCAGTAGCATGCTTGGTTCCATAGAAGCATGGGTGGCAAAACTCCTCAGATCGGCTTGTCCAGTGAAAGAGAGTGCAATTTTTTTCGTCTGCTCCCCCAATCGGTGCGGGGAGCAGGGTTGCCAACTATTTTTCAGAAAAGTCTGGAAGATTTTGAAAAAATGTTTGGAATTGTCTGGAAATGTCTGGACACCAAAGTTTTGAAGGTGGCTCCCTTTTTTTTGGTACGCTTAAGGGGCCGTTCACATACCACGTGGACAGCTTAGGGGGGGGGGGGGGGGTTGGTGGGAGGTGGTATGAAAATGTCCACGCTTGTCCATGGAGAGGGGGGTAGGGGTTTGGGACATACTTACTTTCAAAATATTTTCAAAAGGTAAATAAATATTAAGATGTTTAAATCAAAATCTTAAAATAGCATACCTTTCCAGTTTAAGTTTAAACAATAAGCAGCTACTTGGAAGCAAATAATAAATATGGTAATTACGAAATTTAAAAATTTTAATTTTAAAGGAAATTCTTATTCGGTTTTTCAAAACCAACCATTTGAATAACAAAAAGGCAACTGGTGGTGTTTTCTAACTTTTAATCATAGGTATTTAAAATAAAAACTTTCAAATCTGTCCACGTGGACATCCGGGGAGGGGGGTAGGGGTTTGCCAAATGTCCACGATTGTCCACGGAGGGGAAGGAGGGGGTCAAAAATCTCATTTTTCTGTCCACGTCGTCCACGGCCCCTAAGATCAATTTTGCAAGTTGCAATACACGCAGCGGAATAATTTTTGATTTCAAAGAAAAGTGCCAGATTTTTTCCTTTGATTTTGGTGTAAACAGATATTGCTTTGGTTAAAAGGCATTTTCCTTGGTTTTAATGAATATTTCTTTTCAATCAAAATTTTAATGCTTTGAAACAAAAAACATCAAAAGAGCAAAGTTGTTTTCGTTTGCTACAATGTTATTTAGATTTAGATTTAAAAGGATTGGTTCATTGAACCATTTTCCTTTTATTAAAATTTTAAGAAATATTTTCTGTTGATCCGAAGTTCCTATTAGGAGTTTTGAATAATAAAATCAAAGAAATTACTTCTTAAATTGATTCACTATAATTGAATCATCCGATCCTAATTTTGGCCTGAGGGCATTCATCTTGGGTCGATCAATAAACTTCCGGAAACAACTCCGGTTGCTAGTAGAGTGGTCATTCAACTAGTGAATGACGCTGAAGATCAGGCCAAAGATAATCAGGATTTGGGGTGGAATCAGTCGTGGTCCTGTAAAAATGCAAGATTTTATATGAAATCTTAAATATTCACTTTCTGATTAACGGATTAACACACACTTACCATTCTTCACCAGGAATCCTCCTAAATAGCTGTCTCTGATTCAAATTATTCGAATTCCGGTTCTTGCTCAATCCAAAATATCTTCTAAGTTTGAAATTTCAAGTTTCAATTTAAAGAATTGATTCCTTTCTGTTGAAAACATTTTTTTTTGTTGAAAGAAAACTTACTTTGTTTCAATAGAAAAGTGCAATTGGACAAATATCTTTTGAATCAAAGAATTTGTTTAAAATCAAATTCCAAAATTATTCAGTTCAAAAACTTAATTCTTTCTTTCCAAAATTATTCTTTCGAATCATAACGATAGTTCATTGATTCAAAGGAAACAGGAATTTGATTCAGAAAACTGAATATTTTGAATCAAAGTCAGTTTTAATTTGTTTCAAAATCCAAGTTTTCTCTGCGTTTCGTATTTTTCTGTCACTATACCAGTCACGTGCTCTGTCTGACTCTCGATTTAACATTCATCAAAGCATTTGCCATTATTTATAAGTTTCGAACACTTTTGATTTCATAATTCATAAAAATTTTCATTTCCTGCCATATTACACCATAGCCAATTTGAATGTTCATAGTTTCTTATAATAATTTATGTCCAAACCCAAAAGTCTGGAATTGTCTGGAAGAAATGTCAAAAGTCTGGAAGTCTGGAAACCTAAAAAAAATGTCTGACAAAAGTCCAAAAAATCTGGAAGATCCAGACAAAATCTGGAAGGTTGACATCCCTGGCGGGGAGAGATAAATCGCACTGAAATGAAGAGTGAGATTGTCAACACATAAGAGTGAGCGAGAGCATTCATATCTGCTGATGAAGAGAATTCCCTTCTCCGGAAAAATCTGTTGCGCAATGTGCTGAGGAGAGTTCGAGAGCTAACTCAGTTTATTCTTGGTACGTTCACGAGAAAAGATGCTTCTCTCCGAATCAAAGCTCCCAGCGGTGTCCTGATTTTCTAGAAGCCGTCCTGATCTTAATTGCAATTGATTTTGCAATCAAAACAGTTTAACCTCTTAAACCAATGGTAATCTTCGGTTCAGATGATATTTGAACGATGTTTTTCGGTATAAACTAAAAGCCACCTAACTTCATATCTCTTCTGCTGCATAAATTAAGGCGTATACTACACCGCTATTTCGCCTTAATTTATGCAATCTAAGAAGAGCTGCATTTCATTCCCACCAATCTACTGGTGTCCTGAAAAATCCTGGTTTTTGTTCTTCGCGGTGTCCTATTTTTTTTTAATGAAACCACCTGTCACCTCTTCTTTGAACGCTACCTTTTGCAAAAAAAAAATTCAAAACAGCTAACAGCAGTAAGCATGGTAGCGGAGTAGAAATTGTTTATATTTTTTCTACGTTGTGTGGTGGGAGTCTAAATAATTTTTTCCTTCTTTCCTCTGAGGTGTATGACTGAAACACAGGGCGCTCTTTGTTTAGAATTCTCTTTCTCCCACTCGGATGCAAATGCTTTCACACTTGCCGTCCGAGTCACTTACAGCTCGTGTAAACTCGGGTAACGAGTGGAGCACGATCAGCGAAAGAGGATTACACTCGGAAGCCGAACTGAAAACAGTGTAGGTTTCTCCCGGCTCTTTGTTGTTTGAGAAGAGCCGACCAACCCTGCATAGAAGAATCAAAAATGTTATTGGTTTTTCAGTACAAACTATTCAGTTTTCCGATACAAAACATAAAATTTAAATTTACTCATGTGAACGTTACTTAAAAATTCTGCAAAAAATCATGGATGAGTTTTGAACCAAAACGAAGCTTTTAAGACCATAGGGTTTGAGAAATTGAAAATGATACTAAAACAACTACGTCTTATAAAACATGCCTCTATTTAACTGCTAGTAAATTTTTTGCCATTTAAGAAACAAAGTTACGGTCTTCGACAAAGTTGTTCAGCGGAAAATTTCCTTCAAAGAATTTATAAATTCGAACAAAAATCAATAGCAGACTTGGCTGCACAAAAGAAATCAAAAATGGTGATGATTTTTCAGTAGAAAAAGTTCCATATTCCCATACAAACCTCAAAGTTCAAATTCACTCTAGTAAACTTTACTTAAAAATTCTGCAGAAAATCATGGATGAGTTTTGACCCAAAACAATGCATTTAAGACCCCAGGGTTTGAGAAATTCAAAAATTGCCCTAAATCGACTCAGTCTCTTATTGCATTGACTTTCAATTCTGGCTCTAAATAGTTATTCGGAGTTTTAATTTCGTATCCCGAATTCAATTTTTTTTGTCAACTGAAACATGAGTATAAAAAAAACAAAAAAAAAATCAAATTTATTGTTCTACAATCCACCAAGAATGCTGATTTTTGTTAAGGTACCTCGGGGCAAGTGCAAGCACTCAACTTTTCTCCGTTAAAAAAAATTTTAAAAAATTTCCTTTTCTAGAAATTGTTGTTTAGGCCCAAACAAACAATCTTACATATAAATTAACTAAACTTTATTCCAATTATTCGCAAAAAATACTGCACTGTTTAATAACAGACGAATTCAATTACGTACAAGACATGAAAAGTATGTTTTTGTTTCGCATATTTTGGCTACAAAAAAAGGCATTCAAATCCGATTTTTTGTTGAACGGTGAGTGTATGGGACTGATATTCAAGTAAAAGCAGGAAATGTACGATGAATTTTCAGTTCACCCTGAAAGTTGTGAATAAAAATATTCACACTTGTCAATCCACACTGCGGGGTAAGTGCAAACGCAACTTTAAGCCATGTAGCATTAGCCATTTCAGAATTTCATCTAAAAAATGGTTCAGCATAATATTAGAGTGGTCAGAAGGGGTATCCAAAGTGTTGTATCTGAAGCGGATATTCAAAATTCTGTATTGCCTTGGTGAATGAAGGTCTTTGCTTAAATATGCTTATGCTTATATGCTTATGATACAGACACAACCAGATCTTGTCAGCATCCGGTGAGTAGTAAAAATACATTTACTACCCATCTTAACTCGGCCGGACCCACTGTGCAGTATTGGACGCAGAGACAACTGGAACCCAGGGAGGAAGAAACGTGGACAACAGTACCATACATTTCCATGGTTATATTTTTTTAAATATTCACGCTGGAAGCACATTTGCTAAAATTTTCTGTGCTCTTGAGAGTTCGTCCTTCTGTAGATGTAAATGAGGTTTTTCTGCACTGAAATCCAAACAATGCGGTGTAAATTGAATCAATTTTTTTCCTTTCGATTATAGTCGATTTACCATAATTATGGCATTCGCGACTTATTGAATCAATTGATAAATTGTAATTGTATCATATCTGTGTTAAACTTTTAATCAAACCACTTGTTTCTAGGTTTTTGGTGCACCATCATCTCTTGTCACTGACTTTGGATATAGCGCCTATACTCGCTCTTGAAAATAAGTATTGGAAGAACAGAGATAAAAATTAGTACCATCACAAAATCTTTCGAAATTACCTGCTCCAAAAGATTTTGCGGTTTGAACATTGATATAATCAATTACCAGTTTGTGACTCTAACTACACATTCATGACTGACACAGTAACCCGAACAATTCAAATGTGTCGTCATAGCAACAAATCATAACGAAGAAAAATTCAATATTGTTCGGAAACTTACCTCTGATTTACCTTTAGCAAAGAAAACTTTGGTGAATATCGCAAATTTTAAGCCTGGAACATGATTCATAAAACAAGCATATGAACTAACTTTCTGGTTCAAAGGCGCAACATTATTTGAAGAATCATTTTATTTGTACGACCATTTCATGTAAATTCTTATGCGCATCTCACTTCGCTCCCAACCACTTGTTTTAAAAACACAATAGTAATTGCAGCACATCATTATAAATTAAAACCGAAACTGTTTCCGAAATTTTATCTCTTTAAACGAAGATAGCTAGAAATAGAAAAAACTTCCCTGCGCTCCTCGCAAATTGCGGGGGTCACCTCACATCTCTTTATAAACCAATTAACGGTATTTAAGAATTTTTCCAATTTTGAGAGTTCTCAAATAGAAACTCCCGGATTGGATCATCAGTTCAGAATAAATGAATAAGAAGGACCATGGTGTGTTTCCTCTTGCAGCTCAGCTACTGGAGGTGGATGAAATCAACGGAGAATCGGGTCGGACACATACAATGAACATGTTGTTATTGATCACTATGCTTTATCGACTAATCCCAAAAAAAAATCACAATTTCACAAAGACAAACTACTTAAACTTTAAAATTTTCACCGCGACGGAGCGAAAAAAAAACACGTGCGTTACCGACAAGCCATCGCCTACTCGTCCTTGGTTGTTAAATGAAGGTCTTTTGATTAAAACAACAGTCAGCAAAAATGAAGTCCCTAAAAGTAATTAATTTTGCAGGAGAACAGCAAATATATCTATAAAAGTTAATAAAACATGCCGGAACATGTATGAAATTCATTCAAGTACCACATTGACACATCTTGAATGAAAAAAAGCATTGCGTTTGCACTTGTCTCCATAAACGGGGCAAGTGAAAACTTAAAAAAACGATAATTGATCATTTTTGAAGATGTACATATTTTTCTATGACTTGTGAAAGTTGAACTATGGGGAAACCCGTTTGCACTTGAGGTGTTTTTTAAGAAATCGAATGAAGGCTATTTGAGGCACTGCACGCATAGGAAACTGGAGTGATGGCTATTTTACCCTAAAATTACCAACATTTTTCAATCAATTCAGAGAAAGCTTTTTCGGACTGGAAAATATTGAACCAAATGAGACTTATCTTGTGTGTTTTTTTCCGAGGAATCCAACGCAGGCTTTTTCGTAAACTCGAGTAATGGTTGTTTTACCCTCAATTTCCCACCATTTTTCAATTAATTCAGAAAAAAAGCATGTTCGCACATGTAAATTTTTTAACAAATAAGTACATACTGTCTTCTGTGCTTATTTCTGAGGAATCAAATGGAGGCTATTTGAGTCATTGCACGCTTTGGAAAATGGAGTTACGGCTGGCCCTCAATTTCACTACAGTTTTTAAATATTTCAGAAAAATGCATGTTCGGAATTGAAAATATAAAACCAAAAGATATTTATCTGTTTGAGCAACCGCACGCATCTTAAAATGGCAATATGGCTTAAATATTTGAAAAATTTAGGCGAATGGAGGGTAAAAACGGCCATGCTAAAACAGCCTTCATTCGATTTCTCGTAAATAAATCATACAAGATAAGACTTATTTGGTTCAAAATTGTCAAGTCCGTCATGCTTTATCTGAAATATTTGAAAAACGTAGGGGAATGGAGGGGAAAACAGCTATAACTCAATTTTTCGTAGCATCCCGTAGCCAAATAGCCTTCATTAAATACCTTGAAAAAAAAACACACACTAGATAGGTGACATTTGCTCTAAAATCTTCCAGTCCGATCAAGCTTTTTCTGAACTATAGTATATTAAAAATGTTGGGAAACTAAGGGTAAATTGACCTTTACTCTATTTTCCAGTGCGTGCTGTGGCTCAAACAGCCTTCGATTCCTCGGAAAAAATCACACCAGGAATGTCTCATTTGGTTGAATTAATTGAAAAATATTTGGGAATCGAGGCTAAAATCAGCCAAAATTCCATTTTGCGAAGCGTGCGGTGGCTCAAACAGTCTTCATTCGATTTCTCGGAGAAAAAATCACAAGAGAGGTTTATTTTTGTTCAAGATTTGCTAGTCCAAATCAGTGTTTTTCTGGATTGTTTACAATATATAGGGAAATGAGGGGTTGAAAAGACACTATATCTCCGTTCGTAAGCTTGTGCGGCATCTAAAACTTTGTTCAAGCGATTTTCCGGACATTTTCAGTAAAAAAAAGTTTATTTTCATAGATTTTTTTCGTGTAGAAGGGAAGATATTGAACTTTTTTGCGGTTTATACACTTTTTTCTCCATTGTGTATTGTTTGAAATCCTTTAATTTGAATATATAAGTAACACTCCTCCACAATCCTACCAAAATAAGTTTACATGTTTTTTCAAATGGATGTTTACCTATTTTCAAAAGTATGGCGTAAAATTTGAAAGTCCGGAGCTAATAGAAAAAATGCTCATTACATATTCAAATTCAACGCTCCTCATGAGCTCTTAAATTGTTGGCAACTCGAAAAAAGTTGAAAAATAATTTAAATACAAACTGTGCAAAAAATACTATTTTCCACACTTAGTGTTTTTGTTTTGTTATTTATTGGATTCAACAAAGGAACAGCAATTTTGGTACCTATTAATTACTGATTTTGGAAGATTTTGGCTACCTGATTTCAAATCATTCGTCAAATATTGTTTATCAGTTCTAGTTTTCGTGATATGGTGTGTGAATGTGTTGAATTCGATCAGTTTCGAGTAAAATAGATATTTGACAACTGATAAACTAATAAACCTATTTGAAAACTGAAAACTAATTCTGAATTTATTTATCATCCTTCATCGAATCAAGGATTCAAATCTTGTCTATATATTCTAGATTCAGAAACACAACGCCTTAAGTCTCATCCAACTCTGAAATTTTTATTCGTTACAGTTCCTGGAGTGTCAAATTGATACTTCTGACTAAAACCTAGGACATATCTCTCTTGTTTCCCAACTGATTTTTACCGAATTTATAGTTTTGGAAACCTCTCTATTCAACTCAAATATGTTTCCCAGTTTCTTCAATATCTCAATATTCAGCTACAACAATTCAATTTTCCGTTATTCAAAGTCTAAAAAAAAAAAATCAGAAAAAAACATGCTTTGGAAAAAAACTGTAGATCAGCTACGGAATGCTAAAAAAATCACTTAGTTTCCAAGAAAGCTGAAGTTAGAAGCTATACATTGCACATAATTTTTTTTTGAATCACATGATTTTTTTAGATCATGAACACAAGAACTGTAAAAAAGTGGTGTAAAACCGTACTTTTCAATCAAGGAATCGTCAAAATTGTTTAAGTCACACCAGATAGATTTTGAAAAAAGGGTTGGAAAGTTAACGTAATTTGGTACATTTTAGCATTTTTAGATTTTCAAAAGATAAACACAGAATTCTTGACGAATTTTCAAAGGTAGCTGTTTTTCGAACCTTTTTTCTTGATCTTAAATTTTTTTTAACAAAGTAGGTATATATTTATGTGCAACGTATAGCTTCTATCTTAAACTTTCTTGGACACTAAGTGGAATTTTTTGTAGCATTCCGTAGCTGATCTTACAGTCTTTTTTCCGATGCATGTTTTTTTGGATTTTTTTTAGACTTAGAATAACGGAAAACTGAAGTGTTGTAGCTGACTTTTGTCTGAAAAACATATTTGTGTTACGAGGTTTCCGAAACTTTAAGTTTTGTAAAAATCGGTTGAGAAACAAGAGAGATACAGCGGTTTTAAGCGAGGATTGTCAAATAGACACTCAAGGTCTGACTAGGGATTTTTTTTCCTGGGCTTTCAGGGTGCGTCCATAAAAAAGTAATGATGCAAAATTAAAGATTTCATTGAGGGTTCCCGGAAAATTTTGCAAGTCGCCAAATTTTTATAGTGTCATATTGACGCTCAAGAGCGGATTAGGGTTAATCGGAGTGTTATAATCCAATTTCTGTATTGTTTTGGCAATATTAGAGATCAAAACTGTCTCTTTTTATTATTAAAACGGACCGTTAAAGCATCTTTAACGAACGATTTTCCGAAAAATGGCTGAAAATAGTGCCGAAAAGTCGATTTTTACCAAAAAATTTGCTTTTGAGATAAGACCAGATCTCGTCGTTTTATGCATTTCTTAGTCATTTGGCACCAAAATTAAAATTTCGATTCTACAAACCTCCCCTTTTTGGTGATTTTTGACGAAGAAAAATTTTTCGTGATGACTCCACGGCTCGACGTTCATACATTTTTAAGTCATTCGGCATCAAAATTAAAATTTGAATTACCCTTAAATCAAGTCCGATTAAGTTGTAATTTTGCACAGGTTAGGGCCAATCTACAAAATGAATAGGATCTGTTTTCTATAGATATTCGACATGACCCATTTGGCAGCCACCCTAAAGTATATTGGTCATTCAATGCCAAATGACCATAGAAAAGCATAGACCCTCTCCGATTTGGCCCTTAATCAGTAGAATGGTTAGTTGTAATGTAAATGAGAAAAATCCAAAATTTTGGATAAATCGGACCACCTCCTGTTTAATTTTGTGAAGCAATGAATAAATTATCCTTAAGTACAATTTTACGTTGAACATATTGGCGCCATAAAAATCGAAAAGCGTGGAGGCATTTTGAGAAATCGTTACTTAATTTATCGGCCCTATCGGTGAAAAGTGATGTTCTTTTTAGCAAGATTTATTTCGTCTTAAGATTATGAAATTTTTATAGACGGAGAGGAAGTTAGAAAATTGCTGTTCTAGAAAAATGTAATTTTTTTTTAAAAGGTGGGAGATTTTTCTTATCCACATTACAATAAGTCGTTCTTCTGGTTCAAATTTCCAGCAATAAATTATTCAAAATCCCGACATGACGCAATTTCAAACCTCTTTCAATCTCAACTTTGTAACGACGATAACCGTCAAGTCGGGGAAAAGCTTAAAGTAACAAATTGATCCAGCTGTCATCGTTTTCATCTAGTCAATCGCGCAAGAGGTGTTGGGGTGGTGTTATCCTAGTTGCTCAATCTGTCAATCTCCTGGCAATTGAGCGGTTAGTTAATTTCGCGCCAATTTCCGAGTGATTTCATCGTCCAAGCCGGTCATTAACACACGGCATGGAGAGATGTCGTCTCCGTCATCAGCAAAGCACTCCAGCCAGAGTGGAATTTGTTTCGAAAAAAAAAACTGAAGCAAAGCGGAAAATTCTCCACAAATTACGCTTGGCACCATCCACCTGTCCAAATTATTAGTCATACGCACGCCGGCTGGTTGACGTTGCAGAATGTCGCGAATTAATAAAAAAAACGTTTATTGCAGCTCCAGTAAATCGGCCAGTGAAATATGAATTACACAAAACGCGGCCATCATCATCAATTAAATCATATGCACTCAGCAGCTGTAATGGGCTCTAAGCCAGATCAGTAGGAAGCGCGAATTTCGTTTCCGGCCGCAGCCAAGGTGTCAGCGAATTACGTCAGACGGCAGCGTTAAAACTCAAACAAGACGTCTGTTGATACTCAGAACACCGAATCGTGGAACTTCCACCATATGACGACCGCGACGTTTGAAATACACGAAAAAAAACAAGGTCGCATTCCTCATTCCTCAGGTACGGCAAACCATTCATCAGTCCAAACTTCCAGGCGCTAAGATCCCCATTTCCAGAACTCACGGCGATGGTTTCTAAATATTAGGTGATTTTATAACCCAACCACAACACAACAATTGGCGGCGCGTTATCTTGTAGATTTGTTTTGCCTTGAACGAGGGGAACATATAAATTAATAAAAAAAACGCAGAATCTCCCCTTACGAGATCAAAAACATCAAACGAGCGCACTCCAAGTCCAAGACACACAACAACAAAAAACGAACATCGACAGTTTATGACGATCGAGTCAAAGTTCTTTAGCGCGCAAAAATCTTCTGAACAATAAACAAAGAATCGTTTAGTCGCGTCGAGTTGATTGTGAACTCGATGACGAGATATCTACCAGTATAAAAAGACAGGCACACACGTGAACGAACGAACGAATTGTTGTGTGTGACCATGATTCACGAAATTCAGTTTTGTTCGGAATTTGAATGATTGCGATAAAAAAAACGAGCCATGGAACACTATTGTGCGAGTTGTCAATAGGTGCTTATTCATCTACGATTCAAGTTTGTCTACATATATAAAGAATAGAATAACCCTCTTTATGGGTTAAGTTTTTGGCACAAATTGTGTCAAGAACGAAAACGAGTTTCATCGAAATTTTGAAAACTGCCGAAGAAAGTCTTAAGAGATTTGAAAACCAAATTGACATAAAATTTTAAAACACAATATTTGAGAGCTTATTCATCGCTGTTTTTTTTTGAATATGTGTTTTCTTCGATTTCTAATTAAGAGAATCGAATGATCATAGGATGTGGACTTGGGAAGCAATTGTAATCTGAGAAAAATGTCATCTTCAAATTAAAAAAAAAGGGCAATACATTTTTTTTAATAAGCCGGAAAAATGCAGCTACATTTAAATTTCTGGACCCTAAAAAAGACTTCAGGAGCTAATTTTAATGCCAAATTCTTGAAAATTTGGCCAAAAATCGACTTTTGAGACTGCCGATGTTTGGAAAACCAACATTTGAACCTAAAATTCCAATAAAATCAAAGCCGCAAGATTAATGACCTGAAATGGTTATTATCGTATGTGAAATTTCTTCAGGAGTTCAAATCTGCAGTAAAATTTGTTGGGAGGCATGAGTGTGATAGGTTATTAGGTTAAAGGTTACCCAAAAAAACAACATAACTTCGTAAAATGACTGGGGCCAAAAACAATTCCAGTAAAAATGTTGTCGGGAAACATTTAAATCTGATATGAAAGTTTCATGAAGATTATTGAAATTTTATAGGACCTTTTAAATGATACCTCTTTCATGAAAACTGCTATGCTCGATCAGGAGAGCATATCGAAATTGTTATACAAACCCATCTCAACGGGATATTATAAACTTATTCAGATATAGCTTTGATATCACAATCTTCGTTTTGGTCGTTTCGAAAAAAATGATTATATCTCTTTTGATACAATCAGTTATTAGGGTCAACCACCTATGAGGGTTAAAAAATGCCAAGTGAAATGTTTTTCTCTGAACTCAAAATTTCATATTCCTATTCAAATTTTGGTGAACGACTCAAATGACTCAGAAGTAACAATCTCAAGTCAAAAATAAAGCAAAAACCTCGAAATCTTATTCTAGTATCGAATTTCAATAAGATAAAACTAAGAAAATTTGATTTTATTCATTAGAATTATGTATTTAGCGTTCCAATTTTTTGTTTTTCATGTTCTTTTCTTCATGATTTTTATTGAATAATTTGGATATTGGCGGATATTGAGCAAAAACACCAAAAATTGCACGGCTTGGGTATTGGCGAAAAAATATTTGAAATGCATATATTAGAATAAATCCGGTTTATGTGGTTTCAAACTTGCTTATCAGCATTAAAATTCGAAGTCTGTGATCAGATTTCTCATTTTTTATTAAGTTTTTTTTTCTTGAAATCCAGTTTTAGAAAAAAAAATGTGTTTCGAATCTTGGTTTTGCATTTCATACCTCAACTTGATGCATTTTCCATATTCGAAACTCATCATTTCGAAATTTTAAAATAATAAAATAACACCTATTACAAAATTACAACTTTTTATTATTTTGCAGAATTGGAACTTAAGCAAGTTTTATTATGGTGATCCAGAATTGAAAAACTATGAAACAGTTTCATCATTCGCAATATTTATTTAGATTTACAAATTGAATTTTAAATAATTAACCGAAGAAAGAATTCATATTTGAAGCCGACAATTCAGAAGTCTATTAAGAGAATTTTGGTATAGAGTGTTGATACAAATTTCGCTTTTTGGTTCAATATAATAAGATATAATTACCTGTAACTTAGATTAAAAAATCGTTTTCAGATTTGGAATTGAAACTTGAAATTAAAAAATCAGATTCAGATTAAGCTCGAAGTCAGTTTGAATTCTGGATTCCAAATTTAAATTTGACATTCAAACAAAAGAAGAAACCACAAATATAAAATAAAATTAGGATGCATATTGAAGATTTCATTCTTTGAAAAATCCTGGTATTTTTTTTAATTTTACAAAATTTTTAAATTCTTTTAATGATTAATTTATACTGGTCAAAGAACTCGTACTTAATCTTCAAGCCAAAATTAAGCTGTAAATTCATTTTATTGGTTTATTGTTTAACTTTATTTATATTGCAAATTACTGAGAATCAAAGTTCTAAACAAAAATCGTAAAATTTTAATCGAGATTACAAGCGTAGAAAATAAATCTGATCTGAACTGCAAACTTGATCTCTTATTTTAATTTCTGATTATTTTGTGGTTTAAAAGAATTAAAAAAAGTTTTTCTCTTAAACGAAACCTTGAAAATCCACTATATATTTTTCAAATATGCATAAAAAATTGCAACTCTCGGACTTCATTTCGAAAGTCAGGTTTTTAAATAAAAACCTCACTTTTATAGTAAGATAAATTAAAGCTGAATAATAACACAGGACTATAACGTTTTTTTTTAATATTCTTTATGTATGAATTGCAAGCAAAAAAGTTATAGAAAAAATGCTGTCACCAAACCCCATCTCCTCTCCCCATGAGCCAGTTCTTCCTACGGCCCTGTTTCATAGCAATCCTCCGATTTTCTGTTTCAATTTTCTTTTTTTTTTTAAGTCGATAAAATGGAGACTTCGAGCGCTTTGAGGTACCATTTAATCAATTCCAATTCGGCTGAAATTTTGCACAGGGCCGTTTTTAGGGCCGATCATCTTCATGTAGGTATATGGTCGTTTTTGGAAATTCGAATGACCCTTTTTGCTGTCACCTTACAGTGGGTTTTTTGTTCTTTGGAAATATATTTCATATTGATTACTGTCGTTCCAAGCAAAGTTGACCAGGTGAAAAAAAAAACGTACGAACGAAAAAAAACGTGATTCAAATTTCAGCTATATTTCATATTATTCTCTCGCAATAAAAATTCACCTACCTACAGTTTTTTCGTTGTTAACAGTTCAAGTTAATCATTTAACAATGTCTTCCGCCACAAAAACAAAAAAATAAATTTCCTACAACAAACGGAAAATTAGAGCCAAAAATTCTTTGTGTGACACTTTTGCCTAGAATAAGAACACATACCGATGCTAGTTCTACAAAAAAACTGTCACGCGGATACACTTTTTAAAAGCTCGTATAGTTTCTATTTTTCCCGAAGTATTCGGTTGAACCGTTATTTATTAGGGGAAAATGCGTTCCTCTTTGTAGAGGATAGTCTTCAAGTCTTATAAGCCAACGGTCATGAGATCGAATCCCGGTCACGGCGTACATAGTACACTGTCTGTGGGTTGGTGATTTTAGCACTTGTAAGATACTAGATCCTTGAAAGTTCGAGGAAACATCAAGTTTCATTGAGATACTGCGTGTGTTTGTGTTCGTTATAAAAATGTATAGGTGGGTATCGATCTTGTAGTTAGTGGAGAGATTATTTAGATTCATAAGAATTCGTAGAAGAAAAATGTTTTTTCGATGCCACTGATAGAAAGGTTTAGTGGGTATAAACAATGTTCTTTTTAATGTGTCTGAGTCCAAACAAGCATTGGTAAATCTTGCATTTTCAAGATCAAATCGTTTGTTTTATTTCGGACTCTTAATTTGTATCAAGTGTTGATTTCAAAAGAATGCAATTTTTCTTTAAAAAAGCTGCGTTATTTTGTCGATAAGTGAAAAGGTTATTGATCTACAAAGCTTGTCTTTTTTCAAATGAATAAATATTTCACACTGTTCTTCAAAATGTTTAAGGGTAGAAGAGAGGTACAAAAATTTATAGGGTAATACTAACACAGAATACTTCCATTGCCCTGTTGAAAGTAAAGGCCTTACTCCCAGCTAGCTCTTGTCGATACTTTCGCTTTCTCTGGGTCGCTATGACGTCCTAGAGAGAATGAGAATAACCATTCGGATCAATAGAGAATGATTTTTCACCTTCGATAAAAATTTGTTAGCTATCTTCAGTTTATTCTTCAAATCTAGTAAATTTTCAGATAACTATCATTTTGTTTCAAAATATGTCATTTGTTTGACGATGATTTTTTTTATTGGAATTGCTTGGTTTCATAAATTTTATGTTTTTTTTTCACTTTAACATTAAGTTGTCGAACGAAAAAAAATCAGTTTTTTAAATTTAATGTATTAACCAGTTATTAGAAGAAAAAAAGTCTAAGCCATATATCAAGGTAAAACTATCATTTTCCTTGCTCAATTTGATCCATTTTTCCAATTTTGGTCGTGTAAAATTTTAGTAATAAGCACATTTCATTGGCTTCGGGAATTCACAGGATTTTTTAGCATTTACTGGGATTCGAGAAGGACACTCCACCTGGTAATTCCCTCTGCCTAGAACTTGGATATCCGATTAATTCAAGACTGTCATTAGGTCAACTGTCAGTTGAAGATAGACCTCGAAAAATTACAACAAAAATTTAAATTTACATTGACTTCAATAGATCGAGCCATCATAACAAGAAAAAAAAGGGAAATTATCGCAAACACAAGATCAAAAATATTTGTGTCACCCTTAGGATTTATATACCAGATTTTGAACACCAGATCATAGCGATAACACCGTTCACTTTGGCAAAAAAAAGTGAAGTTAGTAGTTTACCTAGAGCTAGACATAAATTGGTCGAATTTCCTTACAAATATGAGCGCTATTGAGCAACCCATTTAAGATAACCATATGAACTGTATTTGGTATGGAGCCTTCTTTCGGACTCATATTTATTGGACCATCCTAATGGTAAATCCTTTCAACCGTATACTCAAGTTGATGCTATCACGCATTCATTTTCTTTCGGCGTTGATATATGGTTAATTCAGTATCAAACTAGGCGTACATATAATCGAGGATACTTCAATAATCAATTGTTTTGTTCAAAATTTTACTGCGAAATTTCGTTCAAAGAAACGATGTTTGTCATAAGCCCAACATAATCTTTCTGTTGGGTTGGCTGAGGAGTATCTGTGGATTACCGATATTAAAATACTGATGTATTTATTTCTTTTATACCATTCTCTGTATTACTTTTTAAGGAAAACTTGAATGATTGAAATTTTCATCAATGCGGCATGGACTTTTTCTTCTGAGCACGTTCACGATAACAGTTCCCATGTTAGACAGCTGAGAAATCCTGTATTGTTGAATCAACCTTACATGACTAATTCGTCTTAGATATTGATGCTGATTGTGTAAAATGTTTGCATCAATGAAATATTCGTAAAACAAAAGAACCAGTCTTTTTCTTTTATAACCATGATATTTTTGAATATTATAATTGTGATCAATTATTTTACTGCATTGTTTCCAAAATTTCAAAAAATTATGTTTTTTCATATAGTACCAACAATGAAAAGCAAGTAGTGAAATGTTCTGATAACAATCTGTTTTTCTATAGCAAACAAACATCTCATCGTGCCATTTGCTTTATTAAAGAAGATAGCTAATTTGATTTGTACAACGAAAACACAGATTCCAATCATATAAAAAAGCTGCTGCTGTACGTGTCTCGTCGATATATCTTCTGGTTTTATACTCCCGTACATCAAATCAGAGAATAAAACTGCAAGCGATACCACTTAAAGCATTCATAAACAGCCAATAAAAAGTGGCAATCTCATGTGGTGTGGTTGGGGTTTGTCTATTTTGTGCTGTTGTCTCCCTGAGAAAAAAAAATCAAAAAAAATATTTACGAATATTTCGAAGGTTTCGTTTTTTTTTCTTTACAAAAATTTGTATAAATTATTGTCAATACTTTTGACCTGTGGTTTCAATGCCAAAATTTATTTGAGTCACTTGTTTATGTTTGATCAAGTCGTTAAAGTTACAAATTTTATGATCCACAAACTTTTTGGCCACAGCCATTTGAAAATCAACCAAAATAGATGCATCCGCCTGAATAAGAACATGGTTGATCCGGGCAATAAAAAGTATTTTTTCCTCAGTTTTGTTATTCAATAAACTGCTTCACAGAGCACCAGTACGTACTGCAAATCAAAAAGTAAAATCTTAAGCACCCAATCCTAATAAGTGCAATAGCAATGAGTCAACCGTAACGTGTCACCTTCAATCGTTATTATTCCATCGATGCCCGAATCGTGCCAGCTGTTTGTTCTTGTCGTTTTTTTTAAGGAAGTGTGCTACCTAAATCCATCATCACCGAGGAGGAATTCTGGAAGCAAGCTCGTTTCATGCAATAAATCATCGATCCAGAGCTAGCGTGAATCACGATACTCCGTATGGGTAGAGGTTCTCCAGTCGAAGCAGTAAGAACACCCCGTATTCTAGAAATAAACTGACAAATGTGACGTGTGCAAGTGTGTTCTGACAGAAATTAAATACTTGTGGACGCATTTGCGAATGCTCGTTTCCCAGAATATGACCGTGAGTCATTCGAGTTAGAAAATATGGAAGAATCAATCATCAGACAAGTTGAGGATGGGTTTAAAATACTTTCAGGAACTGACAAAATTCTTTTTTGTATCAAAATTGAATTGTAAAATTTATCTCAGTATTCATGTTTAAGGAAAAGACCTTAAGTAAAATGGACTATTCCGTAATATCAATAATGGGTTGTGTTTCAATTTTTATCAAATCATTTGAAAATTACTCCATTTGTGTCGTATTTCATGTTATTTTAGACGGAACCCCCTCATTTGAAAGTGAAAGGGGTCATACAACTTCTCGGTATGTCACATCTGATACATCACATATTTAAAGGTGGTTTGAGTTCTGTCGTTTTTGCTATGAATTTTGTATGCGAGCCCCCCGCTTCAATATCGAGAGTGGTCTTTCTGCATAATAAATCAACTTCCTGAATCAAATCATACTTGTAAACCCATTTTTATGACAATCACCTGAATAGTTTTCGAGTTATGTCATATTTCAAAATGAACTGAAAATGAATAAAATGAAATGAAAATGAAGCTCCCCTTTAAAAAGTGAAGGGTCTTCAAACTTTTTCAAAAAAAACTTAGGGTACTAAATTTCTCGTCGTTAACAGGCCAAAGATGTTCTGCTGAATAGGACAATAGGCCGCATGGAACATTTGCCGAAGGTTATTTGGCCGAATAGCCATCAGCCGAATGGTTGTTAGGCCTAATGGTCAATAGATATAAGGCCGAATCTATACTAGGTAGAATGGTCGTTCGGCCGAATGTTCGCTAGGTCTATTGGATGCTAGGTTGATAGGACATATTAACGCCTGTCTGCATGTTAGGCCGGATGGTTCGGCCTTTCAACCATTCGGCCTACTATCTATTCGGCGTAACATTCATTTGATGTAGTTTCCATTCGCGCTAACATCCATTCGACCTTACGTCCATTCGTCCTGATGACCGTTTGGCCTAGTGACCATTAAACCTTTGCACCATTCGACCTTACATCCATTAGGAATTTTATCCATTCGGCCTAACGTCCATTTGGTCTAATGTCCTTCTAAACATGCAGACAGGTAAATCCTAAATATAATTCCAATTGATTTCATGATGAAGGTCATTCGGCCGATGGACGTTAGGCTTTAAACGTTAAGCTTTAAAGAATTCACATAGGTTCACATAGGATCCATTAGGCCTAGCGACCATTCGTACTAGCGACCATTCGGCCTAGCATGCAGACAGGAGTTTATGTCGGCCTAGTGACCATTCATCTAATGACCATTTGGTCTAGTCACCATTCGGCCTAACGACCGTCGGCTATCGCTAATTCGGCCTAATGATCATTCGGCTTGATAACCGTCGGCCGAATAACCCGAAATGTACAGAATATTGGCCTATTAGGCCTGATAACCCATTCGGCCTAACGTCCATCGGTCGGATGACCTTCAGTTGGAATTGAGCGTGAGTGTTTAACAGTTTGATTTTGTTTTTAATCTAAAACTTAAGCATACATTTTTCAGTAGAGAAAGGAGAACTATTCAAAGGAAACAACTGGTTTAATCAAAGGACCAATAGTTTGAACGACATAATGGAATGGAACGCCAAATAAAGCTGGAACTAAAATTTAAAAGCCAAAAATAACATTATCGAAATGTGTGTGAAGTTCGCATTGTTTGGTGCACAATACATATCAATAAATATTTAACTTGTAAGCTGAATAACAGTTAATTTAAAAGCACAAGGATTTTCCATTTGTTAAAGGCATAAATGATCTTGAACCACTTGTTTTAGACTTTTTAAGTTCGTATAGAGTTCGGAAATAGTTCCACATGGAAAAAAGTATTGTTTTGTATACAATATTCCGCCTATATTCAACTATAGTTCTGATTATTTCTCGTCCAACTATAAATCTGAAGAATTTGACTGTATGTATAATTGATTATCTGATTGATATTTTGCGTTCAACAATACGTATAGTAGATTCAACTATAGTTGTATAATTGATTTCATGCATTCAGCTATAAATATAATAGATTGAACTAGTTATAATCATATGCTTGATTTGGTGCATTTAAAAATAAATATAGTGAATTTTACTACACTGGAATAGTTGATTAAACACTTTCGTCGCCACGCTCATTTTAGTAGTTTTACTAGCCGGGCCCAAAAAAATTTCCGGAGCGAAAAAGTTAGGAGGGAGAACTTCTAGATTTGAAATGTGTGGCTTAACTGAGAATATGGGTCCCATGGCGACGAACGTGTTAACTGTAAATATCATAGACTCAACCATATTTCTATGATTGATTCAGCTATAGAAAAGATAGATTCAATTATAATTCTATGATTGATTTTAAAAGTTCAACTATAAATATTGAAAATTCAATTTGTGAATATGTTGGAAGTTATCATATCTTCAAAGAATTTTTCAAAATAATTTGATCAACTCATTAGTTGTCTGTTAATTTCTCTATACATTCATGAAGAATCTTATTAATTTCTAGCTCCTTTCAGTAGTCTTCTTCGTCAAAAGATCCAGAAGCTTCGAAGCGCCTGCTTCCCAGCAAAGAGGCTCACGCACTCTGAACCTATTAATCAGATTTTCCTTTCGGTCCTTTCAGCATGACCTGTAAATCGAACAAAAAACTTAATGAACAATTTAAAATGAATGAGTGCTAACCTAGTCAGAATTTACTGTTAAGTTTATGAGGTATTATTTTCAAGATTAAAGATGAATGATTTATTATTAAGGTTTATACAATATCAGCAAAAAAGTTTAAACTTTTAGAAAATACTAACCTAGCTTTTAGTTTTGGATTCCTGCTCCTGCGGCTCTGAAAATTACTTCAATTTAAATCGGATGCTTCTGGTGAGTGGCTGCTGCTGCGGCAATTAAGTAACAAAACTTAGTATGTTCATTATCATGTAGCCGCAACTTAATGATAATGTACTTAAAACAATTTAATATGACTTACCTAACCCTTCCGGAGAACTCTTTTTCTGCTCATATGCTTCCATATTCCGATCCGCTGCTGATGGTTTATTGTGTTCTTCTTCTTATTTTCCGGGTTCGATGCAGTTCAAATTATGGGACAATGACTGTATGCCCTGAAAATGAGTTCACTGCATTCTATTATATCTATAGTTGAATGCATAAGCTCGACGACAAATATGTAGTTGAAGCTATTATTTTTATAGTTGAATGCCTAAATTCAATTATATAACTGTGTTTGAATCTATCATATCTATAGTTGAATTAATTATACCATTATAGTTAAAACTATTATATTGATAGTTGGTTGCGTAAGGTCAATGAGCAGTTTGTAGTTGAATCTATTATATTTATAGGTGAATGCTTAAAATCAATAATACAATTGTATTTGAATCTATCATAACTATAGATCAATCAATTATACCATTATAGTTGAATCAATTATATTGATAGTCGATTGCATATAGTCAATCAGCAGTTTATAGTTAAACCTTTTATATTTATAGTTGAATGTGATACATTGAAATAGCAACTAGCTGAAATAATTTAACAACGGTCCTCTTCTCCGTAAAGCGATAAAATGTTTTCAATTCTCTCGAGTACATTTTCCTCAGCTTAATAAGAACTTTG
Organism: Uranotaenia lowii; assembly: GCF_029784155.1. Taxonomy (NCBI): domain Eukaryota; kingdom Metazoa; phylum Arthropoda; class Insecta; order Diptera; family Culicidae; genus Uranotaenia; species Uranotaenia lowii. The sequence goes on from NC_073693.1 coordinate 129,304,807, forward strand.
GATTCTACTTTTTCAGCCATGCATTGTTTGCCTTCTGGTTACTTGAGAGGTCTTCCGGCTTGTCATTATTTCTATTAATGAAGCTAAGAGTGATGTACATTTTTGGAAGCTCACGAGTGTCTCCCAAGGCTTTTACTTACCTTCATAAGAGTCGTTCAAAGGTTTTTGGAAATTCAATCTTCACCTCTTCAGGGTATTCGGTTGATCTTTACCTGGAACGAACGGCTATTACGGATGATTCCGGCCCAGACCTTCAACAATGCAGAAAACTGTCGCCTAATGGGACGGCCTTCAGTACGTCTTCAAGGTTCGTGATCTTTCTGGCAACCAAAATTAGTAGTTTTATTTATTCACGAATTATACTTAATTTTGGAATTCGGCCCGGATCAGCTGTTAGGCTTGATGCAAAGTTCATCTTTCAGGATCCAACGGTGATTTTGATCCGGTGTATTGAAATCTATCGCCAATTTAGTTAAACAGCGAGGAATTCTCTCAGTGCGCATCTTGATGGTCTCCATCAAGCATGATAGGTGTCGCCACTGTAGCTTGACGACCCCCACCATATTGTATTTTGGTACTCCGGATCTCCAGGTATCTTCCAAAAAAATACATACACGTTTATTGAACAGCTCACGAAAAATGTCTTTCTCTCGTTTCCCAGCCTGGAACAATCAGCCTTCACATATGTTTCGTCGTCCATGATGCAGCATTCAACTTTCGTCAGCATGTTGATGTACAACTTCCTGGCACGGGTTTTGGTGGACTTTCTCTGCTTCTCGTCGCGATTAGGGGCCTTTTTTCCTTGAACGTTCGAAGCACTCCGTAGTTTTGGCCTTCTGGAAAAAAATTCGACTTGGGTGCGTGCAGCTTCTTCGCCATACCCCGAAAGGAGGCGATCGGGTTTCGGTTAAAGGCCCCAACTACGCGGTTGTGATTTTTGGAGTTGTACGGAATACTTTTTCCTTCACTTTTGGGCTTCTGATCGGTGGTCTATCGTTCCTCAAAACCGCTTAATCACTCGCGACACCGTGGAATTCACGATTCCCAACGTTTTAGCAATGGAACGATGCAAGAGATCCTTGTTCTCGTGATGAATGCGCAAGATTTTATCACGCACGAGCTGTTCTTTCGACTCCATTTCCACGAGTTTTGATCACAGGACTTTAAAACTTGCAGGTTGTAAACAATGCACTATGAACTAAATCCACCCAAATTTTCATTAAATTCTACCCAACGGTTAAAAAATTAGAGCAATTTCATCGTAGACACTCTTTAAGTATCGCGAATGGCATAAAATGATGAAAAAATATAACTTAATTGTGACATAATTTCTTTTAAACTCTTATCTACTGCAAAAAGGTAATCGACAACAACATACTTCGAAATAGTATACAATGTAACATTTTGTCTTCAAGTAGTGCTTACCTACCTTTTTATCAGATGATTTATGAGATCCAGCTCGATGATATGGAGGGGCCTCCACTACTTACTTAGTTAATGAACTATGGCACCAATATGGGGAACACAAGTTGTGATTGTGAAACAGACAGAAGAAAAATACGAAAGTTTAATTACCCTTTTACCGAGCTCTAGTTGAAGAGTTGATCCATAGTAGTGCAGTCGATAGCACACAAAAATATCCCGGCTAATCGGGATCGCTCCAGTATATATTTAATCCACTTGGCTCCAACTACTCCGAGGTTGCTTACTTTAGCTGAAAATAGAAAAGACAACAAAACATACGAAAAAACCCGACGGGTGGGAGCTCCCGATCATCGGAACAATGCCATCGGATGATTTCGGCCTGCCTACAGGATGAACGAAACGAGACCATCCCAGCAGCAAAAAAACCGGTTATTCGTGTGCTGCACAACTCGACTCGACTCGGTCCGGTTTCGTTTTGGCAAACATTCGTCGTCGTTGGCGGAGGATGTTGGTCAATGCGCGCGATCATCAGCCCGAACCAGGCGGGTTCGTTCCAGGTGTGCCAGTGTAAAAGGAAAGGGAACAGCCCAGCCGGACGTTTGACTGGGTTGGACCGGTAACAGTTGAGCGAGCGCACAGCAGACTATCCCCGACACATTCGTTGCCTCTCTGGAAGTTTAGCGAAATGTTTTAGGACCATTGGCGTGGGTGAATGGAAATGTATGGGAGTTTTTAAAGACATTCGAATTTCCAATTTTTTTTAGAACAGGATTCATTTCTAATTATGCGAGAAATAGCTGAGTTATGCATCCAAATTGCTGTGTTGTCAAAATTCTGTAAAAAGTGCCGGACAGAATGAGAAGCCATTTCAGACATATGGCGTATGTCACAGACTTTCTATTTAATATATAAATTACTTTTTTCGAATCATTCGGTAAACATAGCGAAGAATGTTTACTCAGTAAAATTATCGATATTTATATGAAAATTACATACATTTTGGTACAAATTTACAGTAGTCTGGTGAAAATACCAAGGGCATCTTGTAAACATTTGCAGATTGTTCGGTGAATATGAACGAAACATACCTGTAACATTGATTGCTGAGAAACATTTTACCAATTTTCTAAATCCGTTAACTACACCCATAGAAGAGGTTGCAAAAATCTAGGGTGGTCGGATTTACCGGTTTTTTTCAAATCCGGTATTTCGGTATTTGTAATTTATAAAACCGATAAAACCGGTAAAACCGATATTTTTCAAAGTATATTGAATTCATGAAAAGGTTTCGTCTAATTACAGTAGTAATGGCATAAAATGCTTAAAATTTTTAACGCAATAGAATTAGCAACATTTCCAATGGAAAAAAAATGGTGTTGTGCCTTTAAATTATTCCTATGTCATAAATCTATCGTCATCCTCATGATAATCATAATATTTATCATTTTCATTTTATTATAATAATTTCGCTGTGAGGTTGCGGGAATTCTTGAAGTTTCATATTATTTTCAACAAATTTTTGTCCTATACTCTGCATTGAAATTTAAGAACAGATTTTACAGATTTATTAAAAGTTTATAAAGCCTTTCATGAAAATGATATGAACTTGGTATACAAAGAGACTTTTCGTTAAAACGATTGCCTAACTAATCAAAAAACATTTTCACAAAGTTTTTGGTTGACTCACAGAATTACAGATTATTGTTATCTATAATACGGATGTTTTCCTCGCAACCTAGGTCGTGATCGCATCAAGTTTGCCTTCCCAAAAATAAAACAAAGAAATAGAAATAAAAATCTATTAAAAACCAATCAAAATTTATCAAAAAATATAGTTGTTTGGATCTGTACCACATACTTTTTGTTGCTATAAAACTGTTGCAAATTTATAAAAAGTTTGTCAATGCCTTGTCTAGAAAACGAAAATGCTTCAACAGAGTTAAAAATAAAAACAACAAAGTTCCATCAATTACGTCGAAAATATTGATAAAAAAAATCATACAAACAGTCTAACATTTGTTTAAATGCTGACTCTGTTAAAAATTTCGTTTGAACTGAACTTGGAATTGATGTAAACATGTGTTTAAATGCTGACTTGTTGAAACATTTTATGTTTTGAAACAAACTAGGAAGTTTCTAATCAGTTTTCAATATTTTTCGTTTTAAATTTCAAGTTTGTGAAAGTCCGGCACCGCTTAGAACGATTTTGATAAACTTGGCCTGTTTATAGATAAAACATTTTTGCAAATTTTACTACATTCCAGCTTATTAATGAAAAATTTAGTGATTATTGTGAAGCAATCTTACATTTCTTGAAGCTGTATCTTTTTTCAGTAATAGTCTTTAGTCTTCGATAGCTGAACTGAAATGTGTAAAGTTTCATGAAAAAAGCCAGACAAGTTTAAGCAATAATCAAATCTCATATAAACCTTGCTGTAAGGTTCATTGAGCTTGGACTTTGAAGCTGATTGAACAAAATTTGAGTATTTGTACTGATAAATATTTGTTGAAAAAAAAACATTTAGCTGTGTCAATTTTAGAAAAAAAAGGCCAAATAATGATGAAAAATTTACCGGAAATTCCGGTTTTTTACCGTCTCAAAAGTCGGTATTCCGGTATTGAGAAAATGGACGGTTTTACCGGTTTTACCGGTTTCGGTAAAACCGGTTAGACCACCCTACAAAAATCCAATGCCTATTTAGCAAATCTCGGTGCCGAAAATGGGCTCAAAATTCTGCAGTACCAAAGCTAATATGATTGGAATTTTTTATATGAAGATGACAGTAGTTGGTGCACAACCGGTTCTCCACCAGATGAAAACGAAAACGGCAATAGACACGCATAGCTAATCTTGACTGAATGTTTTTTCTAATGCTTCTTTACATACACACACAGCACTCGGAACATCATTCAACAATATCCTTGCTGACTGATTGTTTCCATTCTGCTTTGTCTTATGATAGGATATGGTATATGTTTTAGTTGGTTCCTCCAGACATATGCAATGCTGTTGCGCTGGGAGGACAATGCCAGTTATTAGGAAGCTAGTTAATGCTGGTCCGGCATAGAATCTTATACCGATAATTCCACCTCCAAGGAAGTTTATTACTGGAGTAGAGTCTGATTTGTGGGTGTACCGAATTTTGGTAATGGAACAGTTTGGGTGATTTCTTTTTTGGAAAATCTACTTTTTACGAACCTCCTGAACGAAGCATTACGCAACGCTACTGGATTGTTCCGCGAAAATCAGAGAACGTCAGAGAACCACAAAAAAACCGAGGCACCAATGACCTTGCCACTTGCTTATTTTTCCCTCCGCTTGGTTGTTGTTGGTTAAGCTGGTTGCATTTTGCTGTGTCCAGACTGAACCCGGGTAAAAATGTTTCAGAAGAGAGTCATTTTTGGTATTACTTTTATTTTACAGTTACGAATAATTCATATTTCGAATTTTGGACAACTCGAATTCAGATTACAAAATTAAAACATAGAATCCATTGTAATGATAACAGAATACTATTTTACTTTTTAAAAAAACTTTATCACGTTTATGACGTTTCGTCATTCGTTATAGTTATTACCGACATTGATGATGTCAGCAACTCGTCGTCGTCGTCGTCGTCGTCTTTGTCGGACGTTTAGCAATGATGTCACACCTACACTCGATTGTTCGGAAATAAGTACCTACTGCATGTAAAACATTCAAAGATGACAAAATCATGAGTTGTTGCTGTTGTTGTTGTTTCCCTTCCGACAAAGTTTCAGCCCTCATTCGTTCGAGCAAACTTTATCAAACAACAATCCCTCTAGTCCACATAGCCCCCTTGCTTGACTGCTTGCTTCCTCCAAGAAGCCGTGCGGAATCGAAACCGTCGCACATCAAAGTAGTGAGACCTCTGACTCCACGGAATACGATCACCGACTTGACTGGCTGGCTGCCCCATGGGAATTCGGTCGGCTTCTTGAGAAATTTCTCAGTTTATTGAAATGATGGCAAAACTGTGAACTGAACTGTTGTGTGTACATTGCATGAGAGCTGGCTGAGTACTTACTTTAGGGACCAGACATTGCCTTGGTGGTTGATACACTGACGATTGAAAATATTACAATATTTATGTTTCATCAGTTTTTTTTTTTTAAATTACGACTGTCTATTGACGATGGGACAATGGTGTGTGTATTAGATAAGACGGAACTTTTTAGAAGGTTCCATATTTTTTGGAACTATGTTTGTGGACGTTGAGTTGAGCTTGCTATCAACTACGGTACACCTGCGGCCCCTCCTGGCCAATGGCGCATAATGAATTTAATGAAAGATTGCTGGGAACAAACAATACAATCTCACTGTACAATCTTGATGATCTCCTCCAATAACGACGCCGGCCAAGTCCGTGTAGTCAATAGAGGAAGGGTAATGATTTGTTTTGTGGAGACCGGCTGTCAAAGACTATTCAACTGGTTTACCTATTCTAGCAATAAAATTATTATATGATTTTTTAAATCTTGTAAAAAAATATTATTAACAAAACATACAAGAGGAAAGTGAAAGAAATTTTTTTGAATTTTTTTTTTCATCGAACCACATCAGCAGCGTTTCAATCGTATCTAAGGAATATAAAAAAAGATGTTCTAAAAATTCGTTTTTGAACACATGTGAAAAATGTGAATAAACCCGGAACAAAATCCGGGATGTTTGTGACAACTGGTCATCCTGGGCAGATTTTCTTACCTATTCTGAATTCTATTTTGAACTTATGGGCAGGCCTGCATATATACAGGCCTGGAATGTTTATTTCAGATTTTCATGGATATATAATCAAAGAATAAGCCATACTTGTCTTGTTAGCATGATCCAGCACAATGTACAGTATGACTCATCAAAAAATGCGATTATCTGTTATCAAGGTTCAAAAATACTTTTCTTGATGTTAACATGTTTTGAAAACTGTTTTTATTCATTCAGGCATTTAGATAAACATATGGGGAAACAATTTTGGTGTTTCTTCTAGGAAATGAATTGCACAACTTATGTGATGAAGTACCCAAATAAAACTAACTTACATCAGCCATCGAGTCTCCGATTTCTCATATTCGAAAGCTCATCAGTCTTGAGAGCGTATGTATCATTATAGCATCAGAGATAGAGTAACTGTTTGATATATAACAAGAATAACTCGATTTGTCCACTTTCGTAATTCCCTGGGCATGGATGAAGGCTCAATGATATCACTTGGATATAAATGGGTATGCCTTGACGCCCAAGTATCATTTCTCCACAGTGAAAATATCACAGTTTTTCAATACTTGGGAGCATTAAGGCAGAAACACAATACAGCGTCGGTCGTCGCGTCACGTCAGCGGCCAACGCTTTCGATAAGTACTAAAACGCGGACGCGACGCACCCGACGATTTTTGCATCACAATTCAGCGTTGACCGCTGACGTGACGCGACGACCGACGCTGTATTGTGTTTCTGCCTTTACCCGATCACTAACACCGAATGTAAACCCGGGTATTAAGATGTTGGCCCCAGGGCTTTAAACCAACGTTCATCCATTCGGTGAGAGGTCCGACCAGTAATGGTTGTTTGACCGGGAATTGGAATGAGCGGTGACAACAAACTTCCGGCCCTACAAAGGCTACTATTTGTGTTCACTTCACACAGCACAATACTTTTCATTGTGACAACAAACCTCAGCCCTCAAAGGCTATTATTTGTTTGTCACTTTACATGACACTCACAATACTACTCACTATGACAAAAACCTCAGCCCTACAAAGGCTAATATTAGTTACTCAGTTCACATGACACAATACTACTCACGGTGACTACAAACCTCAGCCCTACAAAGGCTACTATTTATTGGTCACTTTACATGACACAATACTATTCATTGTGACAACAAACCTCAGCACTAGAAAGGCTACTATTTGTTGGTCACTCCACACAACACAATACTATTCATTTTGACAACAATCATCGGCTCTACAAAGACTACTCTTTGTTGCTCACTTCACATGGCACAATATTACTCACTATGACAACAAATCTCAGCTCTACATAGGCTACTATTTGTTGCTCACTCCACATGACACAATCCTACTCACTGTGACAACAAACCTCAGCAATACAAAGGCTTCTATTTGTTGCTCACTTCGCATGGCACAATACTACTCACTATGACAAAAAATCTCAGCTCTACAAAGACTACTTTTTGTTGCTCACTTCACATGGCACAATACTACTCACTGTGACAACTAAACTCAGCCCTACAAAGGCTACTATTTGTTTTTAACTTCATACAACACAATACTATTCATTGTGACAACAAACCTCAGCCCTACAAAGACTACTATTTATTTGTTGATCATTTCACTTGGCACAATATGACTCACTATGACAAGAAAACTCAGCTCTACATAGACTAAGCGAGCTCGCTTAGGTGTGTATAGAATACACCTAAGCCACTCTAGGCTGACTGTGAAGAGGATCTGCGATTGCTTCGCTTCCTCTACATAGTCAGTCAGTGAGCCTAGCAAAAGTTTACCCGATCAGTTTTGAGCTTTCTACGCAAATTGCCCTCCGCTTACATTCTTCACCACCTTTCCACTTCTTCTACGAAGCGCACCCGCTTCATCTATCCAGCTATATTCTTCATTACTTAAACATTTCTACCTAGAAGTTCATCTCGCCGCAATGCCATTAAAATAATATAATCATTATATCGGCGATAAAAATCTTAATCATATATTTCGTATTTATGAAAATCTAAGGATGCGAAAATGTGCCAAATTTTTCTTGTTACCATTTGGACTGAGTTTTTCGCCAATCTAAATCCTTTCAAATAACTTTTACATATCCCCATGTTAGCAACTTATGCACATCAGACCGCTGCAAGCTTTGTATGGAAATTTTAAATTCTTAAATTTTTACACCTCCCATAACTTTTTTGGTAGTTTTTGCTGCCAGAAAAAGCAATAATTTTTTTTGAAGCGACCTATTCAGTCCTGAATTAGCGCAACGAGGAAAGCAAAATTTTTCATTTAAAAATCGCCAGAGATGCACTGAAAGTTCCAAAAAATTCAACTTTGGATGAAAAATGTTGCTTGATTCTTGCAGTACAATTCATGTGAAAAAAGTACAAACTTAACTTGTACCGTCAACTGGGGCAACATGCAACAATTTTCAACTTCAATGGCTTCTAAAATATTAATGCTTACAGATTATCATACCTGATCATTGCACAAAGTTTTAAGGTTGAGGGGACACCAAACTGACGTAGTCAGAAAAATTATTGCTTTTACCGTTTTCTTCTGAATTTACAAAAACATTCGATATTCACCCTACTAAGAAAAAGGGGTAAGTTGCAACAAACTCTGTAATTCATGAAAAATCGAATGAAAACGTTTTAAAATTTATAGTTTTTGATACATTTGTGATGTGATAACGCATAATGCACCATTTGCAGTAATGTTTGGTGTTGTTCAAATTAAATTTTCACTTTTTTTTTCTGTCAAAATTTTTTAAAAGAAAAATGTGTTAATCTGCTGCATACATTTAGGGGTAAAAAAGTCTATAAAATAATCTTTTAGCTTAAATCATGAAAATAATTCTTAGGATGGATGAAATTTTAATGTTAAGAAACGCATAATGCAAATCAATCACATCCCAGCATATGGAAACGCGATTTATGAGATTTAGTTCTGATTTGCATTTTGTTGCATTTTGCCCCAGACCAAGGCCGTGCGAACGGGGGGGGGTTTTAGGGGTTTAACCCCCCCCCCCCCCCCCCCATGGAGATTTTTTCCAAATAAAATTTTCAGTTCAAGAAAGGAATTTACCGTACATGTTAGAAAATTTTCTTGCCTCCGGCGGAATTTAATCCTAAATCACTCAAGGCCTAAAATATTTCATTTTGAGACGTTTCCGAATTCATACTAATTTTTAATTGTAAATTTAAGTTTGTAATTCAATAGACCATCTGTATTGAAACTCATATCTTGACTCAAAAATGGGTTGTATTTAGAATGGGTTTTTATTAAGAAGCGTAACAAATCAAATTCAGAATTTGAAACTAACAAAACTCATTCATCGAATACTTATTTTACATGTCAACAAATTGGGAGAATTGTGACAGGCGTTAAATACTTACGATAGTAATTAGAATTAGCCAAAAAAACTTTATCTTCAACTTTATTTTAAATCACTTTGATAATAAAAATCATCACATTTTTCTGCTAACTTTAAATATTCTTTAAGAAACAAATTTTAGCTTCAATTTTGTTTTGTGTTTCTTGTTCTTCTAATACTCAACTCCACATTCAAAGGGTTTTTATTATGAATTAGGACACAAAATTCACATCTTTCCGAAGTGCAAAGAACTTTATAGCTTATTTCCTTTAAATAAATTAAATCCAAATATGCAGTTATTGATTCTTTCTATCAGCATTTCTTTTTTAATATAACTTTTAAGTATGTAAAAGTCATATAAGAATAATCGGAATTTTTAAGACAAATATTTACAGCTTTACAAAAAATCAATAAAGGATTAAATTTTTCAACTTTTCCTAAGGCCACAAGTTATTTTGACTTCTGCGAAAAAAGTTAAACAAGTTTTCTGTTTAATAAAGAAATTTTAACCAATTTGGAAAAAAAATCAACAAAATATAAATTTTAGATATTTTTAAAGCAAAAATAAAATAATTTTGCAGGCTTCAACAAAAAGCTTTAATTAAATGAAACCTTTATATTGTTACGATATTTGTCCAATTTTGAAAAACTGTTAAATTTATTATTTTTAGATTATTCATCATCATCATGATCAAAATATTTTTCCTTCTTAGTCAAATGAAGTAAACAAAATCAGAGTCAGTTTTTGTTCTTTCATGTAGATTTTCTAGTTAATCAGTTATCAATGATTGATATCACTCAACACTTATTCATTTTCAAACTTATAAACTTTATATCTCCAAAACTAAAGGCGATTGACAAAATCTATGTAAAGATTCAGGAAATTCAGTAAATTTCAGGAAAATTTGATAACTACCAAATTAACAAAGGCATAAAGTCCTGTTTTCTTTAGCTATCGATTGAATTCTATAAATTAATTTTCGAAAACATAAGAATTTTCTATTGACAAAAATTTTTTCGTAAAAGCTTATCTGTTTGTTTTTATATTTTTAAATAACTTAACAAAATTTTTTTGCACAGTTTTTTGAAATTTTCATATAAATTGTTAGAGAACGATTTTAATTTTTTGAGATATTTAATGATAAGTTTGTCTTTGTTTTTAATCCTGAATTTTTGTTTTCTGAAAACAAAATATTCATTAATTTTCATTGAAAAACACAATTTCCACATTTGTCCTTGTCCAAATTCAGTAATTAGTAATCAGTTAATTGGCAGCGAAAAAATATTAAGAGCTAGAAATTTCAAACTATCTTATATGCATTTTAAAGTTTACAAACGTTTCACTATTTTTATCGTGATTTTTTAGTTAATCTATAAAAAGTTTCAAAAATAATTACAAGTAGCAACTTCGAAGCAAAATTTCGATGTTTTGGAAGTGCTTTATTTTAAAAAATTACTACCAAACATGGAATTACATAATTTTGAATATTTGTATATTAACTTACCAGATTTACTGTGCATTTTTGGTGTTGTTATTGTTTCTAGCTAAATTTGAATTTCGAAAACCCCCTCCATGGACGGGCCCTTCGCACGGGCCTGCCCCAGACAGCTAACTGAATTATAAAAATATTTGTTTAAAAAAATTTAGTGATTATTCGAAAAATATTTATACACCAACAGTGTTGGTATAGGATAATGAAAGCAATATAAAGTTTGTAGGTGATATCATTTAGTCAATCCGTCATACTAGGCAAAGTTTTTTACGACACCGAAAAATGTAAAAATTTGTACATTTATTGCTCGATTTTTTTAATTTTTTATGACAATCAAAACCTGAAAAAAAAACTCCTTCACGATGTTAAAAACTTTGTCATCATCAATTTGTTATCATTGAATGATAACTTTATTACAGTATATTGAAATAAAAATTAAATGAGTGTTGTGGTATACAAATGTTGCATCTAACCCTGCTTTTGCATGTTGCCCCGTTTGACGGTACCCCAGTAAAGTATTTTTTTTTATTTTTACGTTTTTGTTTGCTTATTTAAAAGCTGTGTAGCCGTAGGATGAAAATAAAAAATCTCAAAAAACTGCTTTGCGTTGCCAGAGAATTTATTGATTTATATTACCTTTGCCAAAATCTTTCATGCAATTAGAGCAGCCCTAGCAAGCAAAGTCTGCTATTTTTGAATAGTTTTCAATGGATTCAGATTTTTTATTTTGAAATGGTTATAACTTTTTTTTATGAAATTCTTAGCTGCTTGTCATGTTAACAAGAAATGAAGTTTAAGAATAGTCAAAACCAAAAATCAAAGACCGATTCCATTTCAAACTTATTTGAATTTTCTGCATGATTTATTGTGCAAAAATTTCTTCTTCCATACAAATTTCCATACAAAATTGACACGCGTTGCGCTAACTCAGGAATCAACCAAATCATCTCAAATTTTACAGTGATGCTTGGTGACCCAAGGCATCGAAAAAACATATGGGAGCATAAAGTCATTTTTGGCAGCGGTCTAATGTACATATGTTACAATTAGAGATGTACCGAATAGTGGTATTCGGCGAACGGCCGAATACCGAATATTGACCTTTTCAACTATTCGGCCAAACGAATATTCGACCGAATATTCGGCCGAATATTCGGTCGAATATTCTATTAAGTTTTTAGTGAAAAAAACTTCAGCGATTGTTTCAATGCTTTCTATTTCTTCATATTAATACCCCTCATGTTTTTATTCGATTATTTTCAACCAGATGATATTATCGGATGGTTTAAAACAAGATATTTTTTCTGATTTTAAAAATGGCCTTTCTGATTTTAAAAATGTCACCAATAATTGAAAAGACATCAGCTGACTAGTCGCTTCTAGGGCGTTTATCACCAAAAAGATTGCGTTCCTGTGAAATCTGGGATAAAACATATCGAAACTATTTGAAATTGCTTTTCTTATATTGAATTAGATAAAGATCGAATTTGAGCAAAAATTCTTCAAAATAGTTGTTGAATAGATAGATGATCTTTAACCTTACTACCATACTTTCAACCACACGTATCCACACAAGGCGATTTTTGAAAAGGGAATTTAAAAAGGTCAAAATTTATGTATATTTTGAAATTTTTTGAAAAAATCTTATTGAACATAAATATTAAACTTTTTAAGAGGTATATGACATTTCTATTTGATTTAGCAAATAATCTGAATAAACCCGAGCAAAACTTGGGAACTTTTTAACAATATCTTTATATCCCGGCAAGATTAAATTAATCTGGATTCTTTCCTGGATTTATGTGCAAGCCGGAATATATCCAGAAAATCTGGAATAAACTCTAATCAAAGTATAAAGCAATATCGTTCAGCATTCGTACTGTACTGTATGATTTACAGTGAAAGATACGCGGATACACCTTAGATGTTCTGCTGAAACCATAAGTTTTTAATGATTGTGTAGCTTCTACAACATTTCTTTTGAATATTTTATAAATTATCCAAAATTATTTTAAAATTTTACAAGCCTGTAGTAGATATTCGGCCTATTCGGCCTATTCAGCCGAATACTTAGCTCAACTATTCGGTGAGCCGAATATTCGGCTTAACGGTTTTACGGCAGTATTCGGCGCCGAATATTCGGCCGACCGAATATTCGGTACATCTCTAGTTACAATTTTGTCACGAAAATTCGTTGAAGAGTTGTCTAACTTTGGAAAGTGTTGTGAATAAATTTGATGCTGTTTACTTTTGTCGTTCATAATTCTCCAATAAATAAGTGTAAAATCGATACAATCTGCATAGGTTTTTGTCAGAACATTTGATCTGTTGTATGCAAGGATTTTCCCGTGACAATTTGATTCGGCACTGTAAACTGCAACAAAGCAACGAGAAACCGCGGAATTGGCGAAATCAGCGACCTAAACCAGTGACCTCGGGCTTTCAAAAATCCATCCATCCATCCAAATCAGCACGGGAACATCTCCTGTTAGCGCACTGCAGTGTGAAAAGAAAGGAGTTCAAGTGGTTTATATAGCAGCAGCAAAAGGTGGGAAAGCGCCGACCGGAACGACAGTGTATGCTGTATGTTGTAATTGGGAATGTCACCGAGCAAAATCAGAACTTCGAAAAGGCAACGTTCATCGCTCATCGTTAGCAAGCCGCCATACTTTGTGGTCACCCCAATATTTGTTGTCTTCTTTTTAATCTACTGGTCTCCTAGAGAACAAAATATAATTATTTCACGTTCAAGTGACTTCCTCAGGCCGGTAATGGAAAAAATCAAACCGCAAAGCGCAAAAATGGCGCGAATAACACATCTGGATGTATCCACTACTGAGGGACACAATATCGATTCCCAGTCAGTACCACCACGTGACCGGTTGACCGAGTCCGCCAATCCACTACTGATGGGTCACTCCGAGACGGACGTGCAACCATGAAAGGAAATGAAATACTAGTTCTTGGCACAAACTAGCTAGTACAAACAGATATAACTAAGCTATATAGTGGATACATCCATGATGGGTACACCGCATCGTAGAGGTGTCTGGAGCTGCTGCTGGTCTCGGTTCTGGGTCGTCGACGACAACTAGACACGGCGCAGCAGGAAGGCAAACTTCCTCAACTGCTGATGATGGCTTCAATGATCGATATTGTTTTTTTCTCCTGTTATAGGCTGCAAAGCAAAGAGACACACGTTACTTCTGTCCTGTGATGGTGAGAAGTGCAAAGTAGATAATAACTTTATTTGGGTTAGTTATGGGTTGTTTGCTATATTTGGAAATGGTTGTACTGCTGACCGACCTTTAGCGTATCCAATAATTTTTGTTATATTTCATAACAGCACCTCAGAGCCAAAGGGTTATAAGTGCAAAAATTATCAGTTATGAGTTGATATTGAAAATTTCAGACTTTAAGAATTTTATTTCTTTACTTTGTTGATCAATCGAAAATTGAAGATTATTGCAAATGTATGGAAAAATGCACAACACGAAAATTTTCCCATACTATATGCCATAAATGGAAATATTAGATAAACTAAAAAAACAATATTAGTTTCTTCATGAAAACCATTATTTTTTCACTGAACATAAAGCTTATATTTATAAAACTGGGCTGATAAATGATTCAATCTATATACATGAAAACCAACAGAAACTAACTAATTTTAATAAGTTTGTGATAATTTTATTCTAAAAACCGCGAGAAACATAAAACAAAAGATTTCAGAAATTCGCTTTGCCATATTTCAACATAAAACGGACTAAATGTGTAAATTTCAAATTATTGAGTTAATCGGAGTGTAGTTTTCTATGTCTTATAAGGCTGTATGTATGTATGTATGTATATCTGCCACCCAGCTAGCAAGGCGCAGCCAGTAGCAGCGAGCAACTTTTTCTCTATAACTTGTCCAAGATTCAGAGACCAAATGAAACGACATGCCTTTGAATGGACTGTTCCAAAGGATAAGAAGTGCAAGCAGAGGCACTTGAACTTCTAGTTGGGGATAGGATAAAGTTTTCTCCATCGAAAGAACATATTGAAATCATATAATCTCTGAGTCAAGCTGTTACAAAGAAGAGCGCTCCACTGGGTGTGAAGACGAGCCCGTCTTCAATCCACGATTCCATAAAATGAGGTAGCCCAATGCTCTCCTCAAAGAATCGCTTCAATCAGATGCCCGGATGGATCCCCCAATCCCCATTATAAAGTGAAATTTATACAATTTATAATTTAGTAAAAAAAATTCCAATTACCTGAAAAGAATGATTCGGTATTGAATTTAGAAAAGAACGAATGCGCCTAATGTAAGAAAATGGTATTATCAGCTGGGTGAAAACAACGTTCGGTGAACTGTATTTTGATTGTACAAAGTAACCTGAGTGTTTTGGTTTTCGATAACTAATTAGTCAAGAATAAAACAAAATAATATTTTGCTGAGAACTTATCGAGCTGTGTAACTTTGAACAAGTGTTTTTTTTACTATCCTTGGCAATTTTCCTAAGTAGCTGGCCAAAAGGAGGAAAAATTAAGAAGAAGATGGCGATTTTCTGTAAACAGTGATGTTGGCGCATTCGTCGGTTTGAATATTCGATACCGAATTCAGGATTATTCGATTAATAATGTGAAATAATAAAATACGTCGTCGGATATATCCCTCTCCCACCACTTATATTCCTACTCTTCCGCAATGCAACCCGAGATTTCATATTTATTTTCGCACAGCAGCAAGGCCTACTTGTAATTTATTTGCCACCCTCTCCCTTCTGAACAAGTGAACTAATACGCTCTCCAATTTCACTTTTTCGCTCACACCACACTGTGCCAAGCGTGACAAACACATTTGAATTTGAAGCTTCAGAGCTCGATTCTGTCCCTTAAAAAGATACCACGCAATCGAAACCACCAACTCCCCCACAATGTTACTACCCACTAATCGGGGTAATTATCAATCCCTCCCTTACACACACCTCTGATTTTATCACTCATTCCTGGAGCGACCCAAGAATTCACCCATACATTTATATGACAGCAGCCGCCCTCTCCCACTCAGCGAGCCGCCTGCTAGCTCAGAGAGCAATCCACTTCACTCTCCAATCAGTCAGACCACCAACTTGTCGCCCTGGTCGGATATGCGTATGAAATTCGCACTCACACTACTGTTTTTTGTCGGCTCTCACTTCTCACACAAATCAATCCCAACATACGCCACCATGTTCCTTCCTGCCGATTCCGCTTTTATAGTTAACCGGCCCATACAGCGACCGCAGCCGCCCTCTCCCAACTCAGCACGCTCTTCACTTCATTACTACTTCCCACCCGTCCTTGCACCCGCACTACCGGTATCGAAAATGGCCTCCGAAAATGCCGAAAGCAAATAAACCGCACCACTATTTACAGCGTAACACTGAATACTGCCCTTAAAACAGCATCAGATTTTTCCAAACAACCCACGCGATAACCACTATATAGCAAGCCTTGATCGTAGCTCGAAAAAAAATTCGCGCAAACAATTTTACCACTGCCGCGAAAAACACATCTGTACCCGCTCGCGGACTCTCACGGAATGTTTTCTATGTCTTATAAGGCTGGAACAAATATCAATTTTTTCTTTTGTCACTCCCCCCCTCCCTTTCGAAATTTTCGAAAATCACGAAGGGGGGAATAGATAAAGTTTTAAGTATTTTATGTAAATTTCGAAAAAAAATCAAACATCCGAAAGATTACAAGACCAAAATACAAATTGTGGATAATGGGAGTTATTTCACCTTTGCATTCTTGATTTTATTGAATTTTTCGATGAAAAATTATTACTTGAGTTATGGGTTTTGTGAAAGATAAAGTATGCAAATTTGTTGTATACAAGCTTTCGTGCAATTTATTCCAATTTATTTGTTTTTCGCATTATTTTTTATTATCCCCCTCGCGATGTTCCAACTCCGAGTGACAAAAGAAGGATTTGAAATTTGTTCCGGCCTAATAAAATTTCATAATTAAATCTAAAATTTTTGACCAATTGTGCTTTAATACTTAAATTGGTCACCCTATCATGGTTGGTCGACTCTTGTCAACAAGGTTGCCAACATTTTTTTTTTTCAAAAATCAGGGAACTGGTGAAATAAAAATCAGGCAAAATCAGGCTACGTTGAAATAACGGAAATTTTGCTCAAAGTGATGACCTTTTTTTTTGGTCATCGCTCCAGATTGTCACTGTAATATGTGTTGTAAGCCTACTAAGTTGAATTATTCTACTGCATCAAAGCAATCGAAAGATTTCCTTTAATTTCCTTTTTCAAATTACAATTAACAGGAATCTTTCGATTGCTTTGATTCAGCCTCATTTTCATTTTTTCACCTCAGTTTTGGTGCCAACTCCAGTTCCTTACTACTCATTTTCATGACATTCGAAAAAAGCAGGCAAAATCAGGCATATTTTCAAAAATCAGGGAAAATCAATGGCTTTTCAGGTTGTCAGGCAGAGCCTCGAAAAATCAGGCAATGCCTGAAAAATCAGGCACATTGGCATCTCTGCTTGTCAAACAACAAAAAGCCGGGAGCGCTCGTTAACCGAATTTACACGAGCTTTGAAAAGTTCGGACAGCCAGTGAGAGAGCTCTCGCATCTGAGGGAAAGAGAATTCTAGCCAAGAGCACACTAATGTTTTAGTAATACACCTTGTAAATGAGGGAAAAATGTATAAAATAATTAAATGATAAATTGAATAAGTCAAAATTTTTGACTCCCATCAGACAACACACAAAATAACAACAATTTCTTCTCTGCTGTCAGCGTTGGCACTTTCAAATCTTTACTATCATTAAAAAAATAACTTGGTAAAAAATCTGCACCGAAATGTGCACCAACGCCAACAATAATGATCGTTAGTGGGAAATAATAAAAGAATCCAGTTTTTTTTTAAATTTTGTTTGACTGTTGATACCATTTCTGTGCTGTCAATATTTCAAAAAATACATTTCTAATCAAAATTTATTAATTACTTTAATCTTCCAAATCTTTTCGGGTCAATATGATCCGAAACGCACATTCATATCATTCCAATATACTACAAATCTGCGTTTTTTCTTAAATGGTTAAATCTTAACTGATCTGAATAAAACCCAAAAAAAAACTGTCTTCTACGCGGACAAAATCTTAACCAAAATACATTTTTTTTTGAAAATAGTACATTTTTAAAGATAAATCTGTTCTTTTGGCAACCATCCCACTGCTGTTAAGATTTTGTATTTCTTGCTAAAATGTTTTTATGGTAGTGTTCGAAGAGCAGCGCCTTTTCTGGTAAACGTACCAAAAATAACTGTGTTAGCTCAGATTTCCCTTCGAAACAATGCGCAATAGCATTTTCCGGAAAATGGAGTTGTCGTCATCAGCAGATGTGAATGCTCTCGCTCACTCTTATATGTTGAAAATCACACTCTTGTTTCCAGTGCGATTTATCTATCCCCCCCCCCCCCCCCCCAAATAGCTTGCGTAACTTTCTTTCACTGGTTGAGCCGATCTGAAAAGCTATGCCTTCCATGAGACTCTTCATTAGGAATTAATGTAATTGAACAGAAAAGCAATTTTTGAAATAAATATTATTTGATCTTCATGAAAATAGAGTTATAAAATCACTGGAAATTTTTTATGAACTTTTCAAATAACTCAAATCTCAAAATTATAACAATAATGTAAGAATAACTAAATTACATCACCCCCTGATAGCATCATGACAAGATTATAACTCAACCAGATAGGATACACTGAACATCAAAAATACTCAAACATGAGAACTTTCCCCGCCAACCCGAATGAAACTCCCTCCCTACAGGTTTGGCTATTGGTGGCTTAGCCCAAAGTTGAGCTTTAAAGGAGAACTCAAAAAAAGGAAATCAAAACAAAAAAAAATACTGCAGGTACGAGAATCACACCCATACCTGCAATGGCACTGCGATTGCCATCTCAGGATGCTAACCGCTCGACCACCGAGGAATTGTTGAAAGAGGCAGCTACCTCATCGTATATGCGAGACTTTCTGCGAATGAAGCGGGAATAAAAGTTATCCCCCCCCAAAAAAAAAAACAGTTCTCCGCTTTGAACTTACCCCCCAGACCTAAATCTGCCATGATGGAGGTAATAGAATCAGATTCGCTTACAACAAAACCCCCCCAAAAATCAGTTCTCCGCTTGAAGGACAAGTTTGGCTTATTTTCAAGCTGTGATTTTTTCACAAACTTGAGTTGTCAATATCAAACTCAGGTTTGGCGGGGTGTAGTTCTCAAGTTTGGGTATTTTCGATTTTCAGTGTATTAACCAACAAAAAAAAACAAAAATTTGAGTCGTGTATGCAAGCTTTCATGCAATGTTTCCTTTGGACTCAAGTACTTTTATGCAAGGTTACATTGACTCCTGCGTTGCACTCAAACTTTCATGTAAAGTGTCAAACTTGCACAACTCTTGAAAAGTTTGGGTCAGGAGATTCAAACCTCGACCTGCCGGTTGAGAGACGCGCACGCTACCACAGAACCATACATGATGCAT
The DNA here is from genome assembly GCF_029784155.1 of Uranotaenia lowii. Taxonomy (NCBI): domain Eukaryota; kingdom Metazoa; phylum Arthropoda; class Insecta; order Diptera; family Culicidae; genus Uranotaenia; species Uranotaenia lowii. Next base: position 129,324,394 of record NC_073693.1, read on the forward strand.
TGGAATGAAAGCTTCAGAATTCCAATAAATTACTCCGGAGCCGGCAAATTGAGGCAGGAAAAATAACTATTTGTATCAAATGATATTTTTTTTTCGAAACGACAATAAAGAAGATTTTGATATCAAAGCATGATCCGAATAAGATAATAATACCTCGTTGAGATGAGTTTGAGTAACAATTTTGATATGCTCTCCTGATCGGGTAATAATCTAGCACTTTTTTTACATTTCAATGTGAGCTCCTAATCTATCTGAATACCTATCAATCAAAAGTTTTTCCATACCACTTTGACTTTAAGGTCGGTTTCAGAAGACCATAAAAATAAGATCCCAAATTTTTAAGAATCATCTGATAGCTGAATTTGAACAATTTCATAATGGTATTATTAGTGAAAATCGGATCAGTTGTTATGATTTTATAACCAAAACAGTAATTCGGGTCTAATGACCCTAACAGGCTAATTGCCTTGTTTTTGCTGTGTGATTCTGGTAACCCTTTTCGGGATTCTAAATTTAGAATGTAGAACTCCTGATTTTAGGAAAACTTAGACAATTTCATGTTTCTAGCTTCAAGCGTTCCTGGAAGGTACAGTTCGGGTTATGATTCGCATAGAAAGGTAAATTACTTACAGGGTGACAAAAAAGTCGTCACACAGGAAAACCTCAATATTTCAAAGAATAAGAAGAAAATCATTCTCTGATCTAACCATCTTCAGACGTCTCGGAAAGTCGTCGCAGCTCGAATTGCTCCAAATTTGTTAACTTATAGTCGTTCAGCTTCGACATCATATATCCCCACATGAAATAATCCAGTAGATTCAGATCCGGAGACGACGGAGGCCATTCATTCTTTGGAATGAAATCTGTCAAAATTTCCTCACACCACGCCTTAACAACCTTTGCGGTGTGGGATGGGGCACCATCTTGCTGGAAGCAGTAGTAATCGTCTGCAAACAATAGCTCAGCTTGAGGCAGAACATTTTTCTTCAAAACCGTGTCCAAGTAGTACGCTGCGTTGATTTTGACCCCTTTATCGATAAAAATTAGAGGCAGTTTACCTCTCTTGCTAATGGCTCCCCAAACCATCATTGAAGTCTTAGTTTGAAACCGGGAAACGTTCAGCTTGTCCGCAGGAGCTTGCTGGAGGCTCACACTCCAAGCTCGATCATTTTGACGATTGACTGTTTGTTCCAAAACGATTAGCTTCTCGTCCGAAAAAAATGATCTCGTCATCTGCGCGCCAACCGAGCAACTCCCGCGACCGTTGGTACCACTTGTCCATTGTAGCTTTGGTAACCCCATGAACCACCTGTTTTTTGTACGGTGTACGTTTTAAATTCTTGCGCAGAAGCAGGCAGATTGATTCTCGGTTAATTTTGAGGTTCATGGCCAGCTTCCCTGCAGATTGGGCGGGATTCCGTCTTATCCGGTCTCGAATAATCTTTATCAGCCTTGGAGTTCTCACAGACCTTGGTCGTCCAGATCGTGCCTTGTCCTCGGTGCCTCCGGTCTCTAGGTGCCGATTTATGGTCCGGTACACGAATTTCCGGTTGATTCCGAGCGGTTTTAGATGTTTGAATATGTGTCCGGGTTTGAACCCTTTCACATATTCAGCGATAACAGCTGCTCTAAACTCTGCCATAGCTCACAACTCAATGTAAACAAACTGCACAGAAACGAAACTCTGCCACTTTGGGCAGCGAAGTTAGCCCTTTCATTTGACATATAGATGGCACCAGAGAGATGCAACGTGTAGGCTACAGGCGACCCCAAAAAAGTGTGACAGGACTTTTTTGTCACCCTGTATATTAGGGCATTATTATTAAATAACCTTATAGTGCCCAACCCCGCCTTTAGACGGGATCCACTAAAATATTTTGTCAAAAAAAAAGGCTGGCAGTGTGTTGAGTCCACCATTCTGGATTGATTTTTTGAGAAAAATGTATCCTAAGTTAGGTAGGAGAAATGAAACATAAAACTTATCTAAAGGTGGGGTTAGGAAACAACGACAACAATCCGAAAAATTTACCCTATATTAAGTGCAAGTATATCTCAGTTATTTGAGGAACAATTTTAACAAAAAAAAATAAAATATAGCTATGAGTCAGTATTAATATGTTTAAAAATTTAGAAAAAAATGGTTGGCCATCAAATATCTGTTTTGACATTCTTGCAAAATTTCTAGAGAATGTGTTCGGCTTATTTCTGGTTTTTATCAAATTTAATTTATAAATAGTGGAGAAAATATGGTACTATTTTCAAAATTTACAATTTGAGTGTTTTTTGAATTACAAACTTCGTTATGAAAAAGCCCAAAATCTTCAAAAGTAGGATTAAGTTTTATCCCTAATTTGTTTTTTTTAGACACGCTCCAACATTTCAACATTGAAAAAAACCCTAGCGCGCTTCCCACTCGTCATATGAGTTTGATGTCTTCGAAAAAGTTACTGCAACTTTGTAAAAGATAATTTTTCTCAATTGAAAACGTTTGTGTGTCAAAATCATAGAAAAATGACACGTCCTGATATCCGATACTATATTATTAACGCGCATTATTTGATTTGATGAGCATAGACACCTTTTGCCTAAATCTTATAGTTTCTGCGTTATTAGTTTTGTCTCGCTAATTTTCCGTTCTGGACCACTGTGTATTGGCATCTAAACAGGACGACTTTTCCAAAATACCTACCTGAAAAGAACTCTGATGCATTTCAAATTGTGTTAAGTAGCATAATTTTTGTCGTTTCGAAAAAGTAGAAATTGTATACAACAATCTTTCGTTATATTTTTTATTGTCTTACTGCAGCCTCTGCAGTAAGTTGAAGTAGATCAAGTAGTTCACATCACAGATCGTTATGATTCAAACCAATGAAGTTCAACATAATGGTCGAACGGATGCATAATAACTGCGCCACTTTTATTTTCTTTTGAAAACCTACCATCCAGAGGCAGCAGAGTGACTTCACACGATTCGAATACAAATGATCCACAATTTCTAATTCAATTTGGACTTAAATGGCATTTGATTGCCTTTTCCGCAACGCATCGATGATCTTTGGCGATCTAACGTTGGTGGTTGACATGCAGCAACATGTATCAAACGAAAAACACAAAGAAACCGCGCGCGTCCCCAAACTTCGTCGAACCCGTCGCCACACTCCAATGATCCGCTGCATGATTACAATGCACAAATTTGGCGCTTAAAGAGCTACCCATGATGAACTTATGGAGCGAACGACCTAAAGTAGTGTCCTACGGCTTCTCCCCTTTTCAGTATAGTTATGTCTCTGCATCCGATCGATTTCATATCGAATGAGTGTTACACAATACAATACCCATATTTAATACATATTTTCGCTCGATGGACTCCTTTTCTAAAATGTGCGCATTCATCACATTCCTGATGCGATTCGGACTTGTCTGTGGCTGTGTGTGTGTGTGTGTGTGTGTCTAAGTTTGTGCATTTCCTTGTTGTTGGCTCTTCCGCGCTCAGTTGGATATGCGCAATACTTTTCCGGATCTGTACGAAGATCGTCCACACACAATGGAGCGTGCTGTTAAGTCAGAGTCAGAGTCAAAGTCGATAGGAGGCGGTCCGGTTGCGATAACAGCACAAGTCGGCCGGCGAAACTTTCACTATCACGATCCGTTCGTGTGATAGCGCACCCGTATTAGGCATTAGTACCTACGATGGCAGACATTGCTGAAATGTGTGTTGTTCAATTGCTATATCATGAGCGACGTGGTTTCCTACTAAAGTAGCTTAAGTACAATAACAGCAACTGTCATCCGGAGATCGCGTTGATGGCGTTCGGTTGATGCGGTTTGCATTACGAGACACCGAAAGCTGTCACTCACGCTGCTCCTCGAAGTCTTTTCTATTGCGAAATCTTTCGATTGTTGGAAGTGAATAAAAAAAAATAAACCATACGACAAAACTTTAAACTGTGGCCACATTGTAAGCTAGGTTTGTATACCTTTAGACAAAGGGCAACTATACAGGCTACAGTTGCTTGCTACTGTTTCTTTCGTCAGCAGCTGATGTGCAAAGGTGATGGATTGAACTGACACTTTTATGACATTTGATACGTACAATTGAACGCGGATGTTATTTTGGGGCATACGGTTTCACTGGAGGAGCAATCAGCTGAAGACAGTTAGCCCGCCCGCGTGTCGTCCGAGGGTTGATGATCATTAGACAACTGCTGCTGGACAATAATTTAACCATATTTGAGTTTTTGGAAAACCAAATGACATCGGTTACGTTGATGCATATTTTTTCCCAAACATGGTGTAACATCAAATTTAGTGGAACGGTCGTATCACTTGAATGACTCAAACGTAGCATGTATTCGGAAATCAAAACGATATATCCAAACACTTTAAAAGCTTTTGAAACAGCAAACGTAACAAATCATACTACTCAAAATATCTTAAATTTTTACTACACTCTATTAAATTTTTGGTGTAAATTTATGTCAAATTGGACGTACAAAAGCGAAGCAAAGAATTTTTACATGGACATATATTTCTTCTGTTTAATCTTCATTTATGCAACGTAAGATTGACATATATTTTGATAAATTTGTGTTAATGAAAATGTAAGGATGTTAAGCGGGCCACAGACTACACAACATTTGTACAAAAGCGATGAAATTTAATGAAATTTTGTCGCTGTCAACACGATTTGCATAGTGTATGGCACTACTTGAGTGAGCGCCCAAACGGTTGGAGTAAAATCGGTCGGGATCGAAATATTTTGTACAAACCATCCTCCCAGCCGAGGTGGAGATGGTTTTTTTGTTGCTGTTTTCGCCAGCAATCGTGTGGGCGAGCATAGATTAAACAATCGTCGTGGAATCATCGAATTTGTACAGGCCATTTGTGTAGTCTATGGCCCGCTTTAGAAATATCTATATATATAAAAATGAATGTTTGTCTGTCTGTCTGTTCCCTATAGACTCGGAAACTACTGAACCGATCATCGTCAAAACTGGCATCTGAGGGTTTTTGAGGCCAGGGATGGTTTCTGTAATAGTCAAAACTTCATCCGACTTAAGGAAGGGGGGGCTTCCATACAAAATTTGTAGTTTTTCGAAACAAATTAAAGTCATGACATCCATTTTCTTGAGATTTTTTTTTCCTTTGGGCGGTTTGTTTTTCGTTTCTATGGTCGAGGCGTCGCGATCCAACGTCGCAAAAGGAAAGTTACCCAGGCATAGCATACTGATCAGTAGGAATATTTTGGCGCGTATTTCTCAACCAAGCATATTTTCTTTGAGGGGTTTGTTTTTCGTCTCCATGGGCGAGCAAACGTCATCGCAAGAGGATAGTAACCAAAGCACACTGTTCATTGACTGCTGGAAAATTTAACAATAAGGCGCCTGTTTCTCAAACAAGTGGGGGCGATATGCAACTTAGATGTGTTTTTTTCTTGCTTATTTGATTTGTACACAGCACGTGGTAATAAATGACGCCTAGATGTGACACGGATTGGTATTTTATCAATCGAATCAAAACCAATTGAAAGATTTGCAAAAATACTTCCATATTTAGTTCGTGTTAATGTAGGTAGCATTCGACTTTTCATTCAAGGAACATTAGAACATGTTAAAACGTTCAACTTTTTCTGTTAAAAAAAAAATTAAAAATTATGTTTTCTTCTAGAAATTGTTACTTCGGCCCAAATACACAATTGAAACGAATTTAGAAATGAAAATGGGAGCTTTTTATTTTAAATAATTCTGAAATAACCATCGTACTTTTTGCTTACATACCAATTCAAGTACGTACTTAACATGAAAAGTGTTTTTGTGTTACATGGCTGCATAAAAGAGATTTTTGATCCACTTCGTTTTCGAAAAGCAAGACTTTAGAACTGATATTCAACTGGACGCAAAATTTTTAAGAGAAATTTTTAGTATACCCTTAAAGTGTTAAAAACAATATTCCCTTCTGTCAACTTACACGGTGGAGCAAGGGCAAACGTCGAACTTTTAAGAAATTCATCTTCAAAATGATTCAATATGTTGTAAACACCAGAAGGGGCATTTCGAATGTTGAAACTGAAGCGGATATTGAAAATTCTTAAATGTCTTTGTAAATGAAGGTCATTCCCTTTGAACAGCATTCGTTAAAAGTGAAGTAACAAACATAAATTTATATTGCAGGAATACTGCAGATATATCAGTGAAACTTGATAGAACAAAAAGCAGGAATTCGTATTAAATCCATTTTAAAGCCATTACTCTAACGCATCTGTAAATAAGCTTTGCATTGACACTTGCCCCAATATACGGGACAAATGTAAACTTAGAAATTTGTTTTTGCCAACATTTTTGAATATTTGACTTTCACAGAGAAAATAAAAAAAAAACGCTGAGAACTTATTTAGTGATGCAACTGATATTTTTTTAATATCTTTATTTTTACTGTAGTAAATTTATTAAAAAAAAGAAATTTGCACTGTATTTAATACATAACTTATTTAATATATTTTTCATTACCATGATAAGTGCTGTTTGGGTATCGAGCCTGTTTAATTTGCCTACCTGGGGGACAAAACTGAAAAAGATGGGTTAGCTCCCATGTAAATTTAAGATAAAGAGCTTTCCAAAGAAGGGACCAAATTCAAAAAGGTTTTTTTGGGTACAGAGTACAAATTTCAGATCTTGAAAAACGAGTTTAGAGATCAAGTTTCAGTAAATAATATATACCATCTTTGAATTGCAATCCAGAACTGCAGCTGCAGCTCTCATTTCAAAGTTGTTGATTCTGAAGTATGATGAGGTTTGATTAAAAAAAAATGCTCTCTAAAATCTAAATTTGAATGAATTATTACAAATCACATTTATTTCCGGAAGGTGTAGCAAAGCACAACGGGTCAGCTAGTTCACCAATAAAAAAAATCAAATGACTGTCATTTCTCAATTTACTGAATGTCACTTGAAAACTACATCCTACACATTTTGCTTGTGTTTCACTTTTTATATGAGATTTTTTTTGTTTCGATTATAGTCGTTTTAACATTTTATGTCATTCGCGACTTATATCAACGATTCAGTTGGCGGACAGTCATTGAAAAACTTATCCGGGTTTTCCGGTTGTGATCGATGTTAACTCTTGGGTTATAATTTTCTCATCTTTATCAAGGATTTATGCGCACGGAATTCATCAAACAATTGAATATTTTTTAATTGCACTCCGGCGCAAACAAAATAACAACTGGCATTGACATTTGGTTGAATTAATAATACGCACATAATTTAACATCATTTAAGACTTATTTTTAATGTTGAGACCGAATAATAGATCGTTTTAAAAATAGATCAAACATAATTATGGCTCGAAGCGTTTCTGTCATGAGTAATTTAATATTCTACACTTTCTAGTTCCAAAATCTTAACCTGGATATGCTGATGTTTTCAAAATTAACATTACTATTTTTCAATAAATGAATTGTTATGAAAGGATTTCGTAAATTTCCGATTACCGTATTGTTTTCATTGAACGATACAATGTTGATTTTTACTTTATGGATCTTTATAAATCAATTTCAAAACCTTGCAATCTTCAAACTGAACTTTTTTTCCAAAACGTCAAAAATATGTTAAACGTCTCTATATGTACAAACCATTTTAAAGTCGTTGAAAATTTGATCGAATTTGTGCATTCTTAAACAAACAAAAAAAAATAGACGACCGACGAAATTGATCATAACTATTTTATTCGCAGGAAATGTCTTAAATGAAATATTGTCGCTAGGCATAGGACTAGAAGTGGTTGACATGTACTAAAATTTTCATTAATTTCATGAAAATAAAATCTTAAAACAAAATAATTTGAACGTATAAATTCGGCAAATTGTTTCTAATTGATTGCAGGGGGCAGCGAACCGCGAAAACCCGGAAATTGAAAATGGCATCTGGAAAAACTGAAAAACGAGAAAAAATCGGATTTTAATTTCATGGATATAATTCCTGGGAAAAGTTGGAACTTTCTTGAAAATCGGAATTTGTTCCATTTCTTGTTCAAACATATTTTATGTATTTTAAACTAACGAAACGTCGTAGGTAAATATCTCGAGCACAAATTTTGTTTTAGCTAAAAAATAATGTTTGAAATTCATTGAAATAGTTAACTTTTTATTACTGCGAAGCTTGAATACGTTAAGTTCTGGTAATTTTTTTTTATGGCGATAATTGATAGAAGAATTTTATATTTCGTACCGTAGTGCACTTTCTTTACTAATCTCTGGAAAAAAGACTTAAAATATGAATGAAGAGATAAGTTATTTTTTATTTTTTATTTAGAAATAACTTAATTCATGCATTTAATTTTTTTTTTAAATCATTGAAATCCGTTTTTTACCATATTCAAATCTCGAAAACTATGATGTTCGGAATTTCATCAAGGGCTCATTTTTTTTTTTATAATAAAAGGTTGTGATGAATTGCTGAATCGAAATTGGAAACAAGTAACAAACATAAGGAGTGTATTCGAAAAAAATATGTAACACTTTTTTTTGTGCCATAAATTTCAGCAAAAATACTTGGTAATGTAATGTTTACATGAGCAAATTTTTGTGATGTTCTGTCAAGTGTTTTTCAAAATAGAGTCTAATGAAGAAATTATTCGACTCAAATTGTTGAGCAACACGTGCGCCATCTATAATGCATACTATGAACCACCTTTTTCAAATCAAGGCTTTTTTCGATTACGTTTGCTGTTTCCTGAAGCTTTACCTTTAAAATAATCCAAAATTTTGTCGAAGTTATAACAAATTTAGCCGATTGTCCTCCTTCGGCAAAAAACAACATATTTGACATTTTATCACTCCATCATCGTGATGGCAAGATTTCAGATCCAACTTAAACAGAGTAAATAATTTTTAGGACCCATTGAAGTGCTTTACTGAGAAAACGGTTGCATTTGGAGGCAGTCTTCTTTGTATTTGTCAATCGATATGAAATACTGAGTGATTTGCAGTTTCCACAGAGAAATACAGGCGAAACTTGTCAACGAAAAGTATTTGGTTGAAAACCTGCCAGGTGACTGCTATAAATTTCGTTTTGCTGTCCATTGCGAAAGTTTTCAAAATATCTCCCCACAAGCAGTCGAAATATTTTGCGCACGATTTTACCACCGTATTTTGTTTATTTTACCAGTATCTTTTACCTTGTAGAAAATAAGTCAGACCTATTTATAAGTCAGCTCGATGAACCAGTTAGAAAAGTTTGGCTTTTTTTATTACTTTCTTCATTCATATTTTCGGATCGAGTTTTTAAAAGCCTCTCACATTCCTCTCACTTCATGGAATAAATAATCTCAACTTTCATTCAAATTTTAGCTAACCTAATTGGTCGTCTAGGATTTCTTAAAAATTTACTATGTTAACTTTGATCCAATAGTTGATTTTCAGCTGATTTTTGGTCTCTAACTGGGACTTTTCTGTATTTTTTTTCGATTCTGCCCAAAAAGTTCTGTCAATGAACTTCAGTATTGAACGCTTTATAATAAACCACTTGACAGGTTTTCACCAAATTTATTACACATACACCTACCAGGTAACTTCACTGAAAATTTCATCAATTTCCATCCATGCATTCAAAAGTTACTTACAAAACAAAGTGTTGATTTTTTTTCGAATACACTCCTTTTTTGAAACGGGGGAACACTTTTGGAGAGTCCGACAAAAAAAAAACGAATGAATTTGTTTAAACAAATGAAGATGAAATTTTTATAGAAAAGAAAAAGATTGATATGAATTTAGTGATTCATTCAGTCCTTACTCAACTGTTAATTAACGAACTTGTTTGAAAACTTAAATTTTACAAAGGTATTATTATCAAATGTTGTTCTTAAATAATTTTAATAATTAGATTTTTTTTACGTTACTTTATTTATTTTCACCTGTTATGAATTGAAATCTCGGCACCTTTTTCAAAAATCGCTATACTCTGTAAATTTATACTCAAAATTAAGATAAATAATCAAATTTCAAATCCCGCACTGAACACTCAGATGCTACTAACGTATTCTTGAAAAAAAATTGAAAGGTTTTTTAACAAAAAACCTTATAAATTTTTAGGTTAGGAAACAAAATTTAACTAAGCATTGTAAGAATAATATTCAGCGGAACCTGCGCTCAGAATTGCAGAGAAAAAATTAAAATACCAATCAGTAGCCATTGTTGTCAAACTATGTGACTCCTGAGCCAGAAATAAAAATAAAAACTCGAATTTAGAATCCAAACTTAAATTTAAGTTTTGATTTACTGATCGGTTAATCAATCCGAAATTCTTCAAATATATCTTAAATTTCAGAATTCAGAAGCCAGTGCTCAATAATGATATTCATTATGAGAGGAAAAAAACTTGAAAGTATGCCATGACATTATATCAAAACCTATAAAGATTTCCTCTCATAAAATGCCAAGTTTGTGTGAAAGACTGAAAAGAAGGAAACAATTTTTGACAAGATTTCGCAGGATAAAGTTGAGGTTATGATAACTTCATAGAATTATTTGCTTATCCCTTTTTATTTCATTCTTAAAAAATACTGCAATTTTCTGTAGAAATTTCAACGAGCATCACTAATCTGAACTTTTTTCAACTTTAAAATTCAATTATTGAAAATTTACGTTCAATTTTCAAAGTAGGGCTATAATTTCGGTAAAAAATCCTGATAAACAAATTTATTTATGTACTAGCTGACCCGGCGTGCTTTGCTACACCTTTCGAAATCGAATGTTATTTTCGGAATTTATTCAAATTTTTATTGTTTTGTTGGCATTATTTTAAATCAAAATATAACATAATTCATAAGCAACCGCTATAATGAGAGCTGCAGCTGGAGTGAGTTTCGAATTGCTACACAAAAATAACTTAAACTAATATTCTGAATCTTGATTTGTGTTAAAGATCTGATAATTTTAATCAGTTTCTTTAAGCTCCGCCCTAAAAAAGGAGGGTTCCAAATAAATCGTACTCAATCAATCCAACTGATAGAATATGGTTGTTTTTGCTTGATATTTTCTGAATTTATGCTAAAAAAATGATAAGAGCGGACACCCCCCCCCCCCCCTCTGCCCTTCCCTTCCCCCTGCTGAATGGAGATCGTGATTTCTAATAATGAAACCCAATTTTTTCGTTCCCGGAAAATCTTCTTGTATCAAATATTGTTCCATTGCATTGGTTGATAATTTTTTAAGCTTTACAACAAAATTTATATGAAACCCCCTCCTTTCTTCTCTCTACACTGTAAAGCGTAAGGGTCCATAATAATCTCGTAACCAAGTACCTTTTTATGCCATATTTGTTTCCATTTGTTGGCTTCGTTAGCATAAACTGAGAACTTATTCTAACAAATTGTATTGGGTTCAACTCCCTCCTCCTATGTACCTTATCACTGAAAGGAGGATGGTGTGTCAGATAATCATAGAATCATACCAAAATGATTTTCCATGTTCTCGGATTTTGTGAAAAAAAGTTAAATGTAAGCTTTCCTCTTCCCTTCCTTTATTTCCAATTCTATCATCCCACTGCATGAAAGGAATTGTTTGACATAAAAAAATTTCTCGTATTGAAATACCATCCCATGCCAAATTTGGTTTTATTTGCGATGTAAATTCTTGAGTTATGCATAAATTTGAAAGGAAGTACCAACCCCCTTCCATTCGCCCCATTGAATGGAGGGGTGAGAACTGATATTCATAAAAGTATTTTTTTACTGAAAAAATTTTTGATACCAAGTTTTATTTCATTTGCTCTATTAATTCTCAAGTTATGCAAAAAAAATGTATGGTAGCCCCCCTTTCCCCTTTATATCTTTTCGCTAAAAAAAGGTGGGGCTCAATTTTTAATAGAAACATGTTTCGTATCTAAATTCCCTCTTATACCAAATATGGTTCAAATTTACTCGATCAGATCTCCAGTTATACTGAAAATTGTAAGGGAGACCTCTTCCCCCCTTTTTCATCCACCTTTTTGAAGGAGTGAGGGATACCAAATATTCAAAGAAGCATTTCTCGTACCCAAATATCGTTCCATGCCAAATTTGGTTTCATTTGCTTGATTAGTATTTGAGTTATGTAAAAATTAAAAAGAGGGCCTCTTCCCTTTATACCTCCCTACTGGAAAGAAGGAGGGGTTTCAAATAATCATAGAAATATTTTTCGTATCCAAATACCTTCCCATGACAAATTTAATTCCATTTGCTTTATAAATTTTTGAGTTATGTAAAAAAATATGAAAAAGGCCCCTCCCCCTTTCAACTGCAAATAATCATTGAAATATTTTTCGTATCAAAATACCTTCCCATGCCAAATTTGGTTCCAATATCTTGAATAGTATTCGAGTTATATGAAAAATTGTAAGGTAGCCCCCTCCCCCCTTTCTATCACCCCCTGAGAGTAGGGTGGGGTACCTAATATTCATTGAAATATTCTCCGTTCCCAAATACCACCTCATGCCAAATTTGATACCATTTGCTTGATTGGTTCTCGAGTTATGCAAAAAATTGTCTTTTGTTTGGGAGGCCCCTCCCCCCCCTTCCTGTTAGAGGGAGGGGTTCCAAACTATAATAGGAACCTTCCCCGGCCTCCAATACTCCCACCTGCCAAGTTTCACGTAAATCGGTTCAGTAGTTTCTGAGTCTATAGGGAACATACAGAAAGACAGACAGACAGACAGACAGACAGACAGACAGACAGACAGACAGACAGACAGACAGACAGACAGAAATTCATTTTTATATATATAGATTTTAAAACTGGGAAATCTCCATCGGGAAAACCGGGAATTTAAAAATGACAACTCGCTGGCGACCCTCTGTTTGTGACTGGGAATACATTTTTGAAAAAAAAACACGTTATTAGTTTGTATTGGTTTAAATTTTTTTTCAATTATTATTCGCCATTTAAAAAAGAACCAATTATCTAGAATCACCTCTGATATATCTTTAATTTTTAAAAAGTACGTGATAGAATTTTCTTCAAGATGGAATTTTCATAACCAAACAACAACATTTAAAATATGATTTTGAAGAAAATTTAACCGATAAGTCATGATATTTTCAATGTTTTAAAGAAAATGCTGTGCAATACATTTAACGGTTCCAATTATAAATATCAAATAATATGCAGTCATTTTTAAAATTTAAAATACAATTTTGCTTAGTTTTCTTCAAATTTTTATCAAAATTTAGTTTACATGTTTTTTTTCAGATTTTCTAGATTTCGTGTTTTGTTGGATAAAGTTCAATCAAAATATTCTGAACTGGTACGGTTTTAAACAAAAGTACAATATCTTCATTGAGTGTAGAAAAACGTTCTTTTTTAAGATTAATGACAATTTTTTCATAAATAAATTCAATCTTGGAATATGGTTGATATACTACTAAACATTTCATAAGATTATATATATATTTTTAAATAACATTTCGAATGAACTAAAAAGAGAACATTTTTTTACACTCAATGACAATATTTCAGTTCCACTATTGATTAAAATAGTATGAACCTGTTAAGCATATTTTGATGTTGATATTGGTAATGTACGGACAATTTTTCAACCGACTGTCTTTTATACTGGTCTAAAGTGGTCTTCAAAGAGAGCATTATTCAATAGAAAACACTTTTTATTCTTGGCTTCATGGCACAATTTATTATTAGTTAGCTCATTGAATTTGATGAAATATAACTTCAACTACGATTTTCAATACTCCTAGGTTTAGTAAATGCCTTTTTCTTTCGCCATATCTTTTTCGTTGTTTAACGTTAACTAATGACTTTCCTTTTTCAATTTCAGGTACGTTCCACTCCCTATGGCTTAGGTTACTTTCCCAAGGTTACAAGGTTGGTTTAAGTATCTTTAAAAATTATTTTTCAATACTTTTTGTTTGCGTCATCCATAATCATTTAGGTGTTGGTAATTATCATAAAGTCGAGCCAATCATTACCAAACTTTAATACATAGCAATGATTCTTGAGCGTCAATCTGGTATAAGGCACATTTTTTATCGATTTGAAAATATTAAAAATGTTTTGAATGTCCGTTAGAGCTATGAAAATTTAGTTGAAAATTTGTTCTTGATTGAAAAGTCTTAAAATTTATTTTTGGTTTAAAATTTCGTTTTTTTTTTGTTCACCTTTTAATTTTAATCTACCATAATGACCTCTTTTTATTAGTGAAAAATGCACAAAATTCAAGACATCGCCAGATTTGTTTTTATCTCTATCACCTTTTTAATCTCAATTTCAATCTTGTTTATTAACACCTGACTTCATATTGTTTTAGGATTTCTTCCAAAACATTCGTAACGGGAGATATCTTCTTGAAAGAAATGCACCATTTCTCTCGTGAACGTGATAATAACAATCATTATAACACGAATTACAATCGACTATCAGTTCATCTGAATCCGAAGCATTTTCTACGCATTTCAAATTTACACAATTGAACTAAATCAAAAGGGCGTATGAAAATGACCGGCTCTTTCACTGATGCAGAAATTTTAAAATGACAATAGAACAGTCATGCAATGTGGATAAGCCATTTTGAGAAATACCGTCAAAATTCGGCTCGCTTCTAACTCAACCGAGGAACGATTCGAACAATGAATGACATACGCAAGGTTAAGTTAAAAGAGGGGGAAGTTGCAAGAAAAAAAAAAGACATTTCCTTAACTTAGTTTTAATTGTGAGAAAATCGCCAGCTTTAATGATAGGCTGGTTACCGCGCCGCGCCGCCGGTCGACTTTATGCCAAAACTATTGTTCTAGGGTAGCGGCTTGTTGGAAGTTGGGCAATGCAGTGGCGTCGCTAGAATTTAAGCTTTTCGTGGAAGTTATGTGGTATAGCATTTCTGACAAACGACAAGTAAGTAGCTATATTTAATGTAACTAGAATTATGACGGTCGCCATATTTATTGATGTTCTTTTCTAACATCTAGATGCGTTTTTATAGATTAATTCAAGGGTAAGTAAAGGTGTCCAAAATTAATGCAATATTATTTCCCAAATGTCTTTGAACATTACAACGCCACTGGATTCGATGAGTTGCTGTTTTTTTCTCTTCTGTCGTTGTTCATTTGACCGACACAAAGTTTTTCCGCCACAACGCCCAGTTACATCCAATATCGGGCTGCCGTTTGTCTACTGCTGTTGCTGCTGCTCGATTATTTCGGACAGTAAACTTTATTGTGTCAGCCAGCTAGCTAGTCAACCAGCATAGTTTGGGAGGGATAAAAAACCTTTCTAGTAGGTTTGTTCCGACTCGTTGCATAAACTTTCGGGGTTCCGCCAGCCACCCGCCACTTTTCCATTTAGTATCTTTCCCTTCCCGTTGCTCGACGACTTGAGGAGCGTCAATCGGGCCTATTACAGTTTTCCTATGCCTTGCGTGCGAAAATCGAATGTTGCGGATAGTGCGGTAACTAGTAAACAAACGTCGAAATCCGGCAGCGAAAAATTTAGGGGAATCGTGTTGATACAACTAGCAAGCAGGCAAGCAAGCAGCCAGATATCAATTGAGCAATGAGCAAATGTTAGTAGCGGAAACACAAGTGCGTTGCAACGATTAACATACTTACACGCGGGTTGTCAGTTGAGTTTACGTTTATGGTTTTGATTTGATGCGAACTGACACCGAAAGGCGGGATTCCTTGATCGAATTTATTTCCGGATCATTGGTTCAGTAGGTCAGTCCATATCTATGTATATTGAGTTTTTTTAGTTCCTCGATGTATTCATAGTTTTTCTCGTTTTTTCTTATTGTTTCCCAAAATCAGTAGAGTTTCAATAATTTGTGTACCAATGAAAAAATATTTTTATTGCTGATTATTTGTACTGAAGCAGATGACGAAAAAAAAAGTTTGAAATTCAATTATACAAGCCAATAGCTGTGACAATGTATGTGAAATTATCACACATCTAACAAGTCCCAATATAGTGAACCTTTTATATATTTTCTCGCGAATTTTCTTATGTACAGAATTCTTTGATGAAACTTTGGATTCATATTTATTCAGCTAAAACACTTAAGTTTTCCGTAAATCAAAGTCAAAAGAAATCCGATAAAACATGATTCGGAAAAAGACTGTAGATTAGCTAAGGAATGCTCAGAAAAAAATTAACTTAAAGGGTGATACAGTCAAAACTTGGTCAATATCAACTTGACATATTTCTTTCAATTTTGCATTTAAAAAACCTGACCATCCCTCATTTTGAAGGTGTGTGTGTGTATGTGTGTGTGTAGAATGTTGCTCCTATTTTGATTTTGGAATTCACGCTTCAGTTGTCAAAATGCCGTCCAAGGAAGAAGAGCAGCGTATCAAAATTTTGTTCGCGCATCGCGAAAATGGTTGTACCGTCTACTACCGTGAATCGAGCCAAAAAACGAGCCGGACTATCGACTTACAAGAATGTAGTGACTCCAAATCGTGATGATAAACAAAATACGACGGCCAAAGCGCGATCCCGGAGGCTGTACACGACGTTGCTGACGAAGTTTGACTGCGTGGTAATGGACGACGAAACCTACGTCAAAGCCGACTACAAGCAGCTTCCGGGACAGGAGTTTTATACGGCAAAAGGAAGGGGAAAGGTAGCAGATATTTTCAAGCACATGAAACTGTCAAAGTTCGCGAACAAATATCTGGTTTGGCAAGCCATCTGTACCTGTGGCTTGAAAAGCAGCATTTTCCTAGCTTCCGGGACTGGGAAATTTACGTGAAAGAGTGTTTGAATAAACGTCTGCTGCCTTTCCTGAAGAAACACGGTTTTCCGTACTGCTTTGGCCGGATTTGGCATCTTGCCGTTACGGTAAAAAGGCCATGGAGTGATACGCCGTCAACAACGTGCAGGTGATTCCCAAGGACAAGAACCCTCCCAACACACCAGAGCTCCGCCCAATTGAGAAATACTGGGCTATTGTCAAGCGGAACCTAAAGAAGACCAAAAAAACTGCTAAGGACGAGCAGCAGTTCAAGGCAAACTGGCTTTCTGCGGCGAAGAAGGTGGACAAGGTGACTGTACAAAATCTGATGGCAGGGGTTAAGCGTAAGGTCCGGCAATTCGGATTTGGAAAAGCGGAAGCCTTACTGAATATTTTTCCTGAATTTTGTACTAATTAAACTTGAAAAAGAAAATTAATTTGATTTTTTAAATAAACGATTTCACCGATTTACACGCATTTTCCCTTGACCAAATTTTGACCGTATCACCCTTTAGTTTTTAAGAAAGCTGAAGCTATACGTTACACATAAAGATATATTTTTTTGAAATTTTTTTGAATCATGACCATAAAAAATTTATAAAAATGGTGTATTTCTCGTTCGTACTTTAAAAGTTCAAATTTATTCATGGAAACGTTACTTAAGAATTCTGCAAAAAATCATGGATGAGTTTTGAACCAATTCGAAGCTTTTTAGAGCCCAGGGTGTTTTAGTAAATGTTTTATTTTTATTTTTTTAGCCCAATTTTAGTAACCCTGCTGTACACTGTGATTCTTCCATTTTATTGAAATAGCTAGCATTACTGTCAAGGCTAAATAATCTTAGCTTCTACTGTTTTAGACCCACTTATTTATTATTATTATTATTATAATAACCTCTTGAATTCTTTGTAGTCAATTGAATTTTAAAGTCTTAAGTATTTCTTTTTTTAAGAATCTCAGCTAAAAATGTGTTGAATTTAAAATTAGTCCACAAAATGGCATTTCTATCTTTTTGTCGATCTGAAATTTACAAACATCAACAGTATTGTTGGCAAATGACCGATAGCAAACTAGCCTGAAGCGCTTTAGATTCACCATGATTTGTTCTTTCCATGTTTATTCAAGTTTACTGTACACTGAAATTATTTTTTATTATTTAATATAACTTTAATAAGCGTTACGCATAGCATTACGTGTTACGTGTTTAAAATTTATTCACCTTCAATATGAGAATAACAAATTTGAAATTGATGTTAAGCAGCGAAAGATGTACGGCTTTCAGTGCAAGTACTTTCACTTTTAACTAAGTTTTTTATTTTAAATTTTATTAAAAACTGGCCTGCTGAGATTTGTTTAAATTCAAAAGTTCTATAAACGAGTGCTATTATCAAAAATGTATTTCTAAAATGCGTATCCATATGTATATGAGAGTACAAGAATTGTGAAATTATTTCAAAGAACAAGTTTGAAAAATAGATTTTTAATATTTATTTGGAAACCGACCAAAGGGTGTTGGACTGTTGTTATTCATGTATCATAAAGTCATTAACCAGAATTAGTTTTTCAACATGTATACATACATATATGAAAATTCATGTTGTATTTTCGAAACACCAACAAGGATATTTTTATAATTTTAAATAAAATTATTATATAAAAAAAAGTTTTAGGTCTGATAAGGGATTTTTTTTTAACCTGGGCTTTCAGGGTGTGTCCATAAAAAAAGTAATGATGCAAAATTAAAAAATTTAAGAATTAATTGAGGGTCCCCGAAGATTCTTTTTATTTGGATGCACCCGAATAAAGTTACAAGCCACCAAACTTCCAATAGTGCACATTGACACTCAAGAACGGATTAGAGTTAATCAGTCTTAGATACGAAAGACGCATTCCACTTGAGGACAAGAAATTTAAAACTACGACATAATGCACTTTCAAAAGCAAGAGCGAAGCGCCATTTCATAACAGCACTGCGACTTAAGGGTTTGATGCGATTTCTATCTAAGTTGAAGAAGAAGCAGCTAATCGTCGTGTTCTAAGAGATTTTCGATTGATTCAATTCACCAATTCCAATTTATGTACGGATCTGTAAATTTCGCCTCTGTGGGCTATGGGTGTTCCAGAGAATATTAAATTTAAGTTTACCACCAAGCATCCCACTAGAGTCATGGTATTAGAAGTGGTTGTTTAAAAAACTGTTACAAATTTGTTACCTTTTATAACGAAGGGTTAAATTAAAATGAGTTGTTGAAAAGAATTTGTAGTGCCCTTGAACAATTTTATCTTATACAAATTATATATCAATTCAAGAAATTTGTCAAAGAACAATAACTCTCACCTTTAGAGCCCTGAATTTCGCATGAGGTGTTATAAACACGAGTCTGCAGCTAGGAATAATACTTAAACCGTGGAAGTGTTCTACTGTAGTTCCCATTGAAAAACAGAAAAATGCACAGAAGGCGACGTTTTATCGTTCATAAACTTGTTATAAATTCAAGAAAAGGTGCCAGGAATTGCAATAAAACAGCAATTCTTACGCTTTATTGAGTCTGAAGGTATATTGATTGCTGAACAGTCTGGATTCAGGAAATTACATAGTGGCTGTGTTTCTAGAATTCAAGAGAGCATTCGAAACTATTGATCGGTTACTGCTGTTAGATATTAGTACAAATTGGCATCAATGGTACGGTTCTAAGCTGGTTCTGAAATTATTTGGAGAATAGAATGCAACGAACAAAATATGTTTCATCTCAATCGCGATACAGAGAAAATAACCTAGGAGTTCCCCAAGGAAGTGTGTTGGGTCCCTTGTTATTTATACTGTACATCAATGACATGAAAATGTGCTTAAATCACGGCCATCTCAAGCTATTTGCAGATGATTCCGTCTCCTATTGGAGTGGAAATAACTTAGAACTCATTGTACAAGAAACAAATACTGATTTGAAAAAAATTGCAGATTTTTAGAAACACAGAAAATAATGTCTGAATCTTGATAAAACCAAATGGATGATTATTAGAAATCGCAAAATAGGACTAAGTTCTAAGTTATTAATCGATTGTTGTGAAATCGAAAGGGTTCGTCAAGTCAAATACCTAGGAGTACAAGTCGATGAAAAATTGATTTTTATAGCTCACGTAGACTACATAATCAAACAGATTGCCGTGAAATATGCTGTACTTTGTAGAGTAAGTAAATATATGAAGTTTTCGAAGGTGATGGAAAGCATTAGAGAAACATGAGGTATCATAGAAAGAAAGAACATAAGTCGTAAATATTATAAATTTTTCGAAAAAGAAACAACGGCTCACCGGCAGGATTTGAACCCGCAAACTCAGCTTAAGTACAACGGCGCGCTAGCCAATTTCACCACGCTGAACGTGATGGAATCGACCGACACGAGCGTACACGTCTAGCTCTGTTGATCAACTGCTGGACCTTCTATCGATGTACATACGAGAAGAGCCCATGATTTCAGATTACCGAATACTCTAAAAATGTTTAACAGCCTGCCGCAGAATATCAAAGACAGTTAAAACATAAACACTTTCATTAAACTGGCAATACAACACGTTAAACAGACAATTTGAAATAATGACTAATCCTAAAAAGGATCATATGCTAGTGATGAAGATCTGACGAAATACCAGATATAAATTGTACGGTGATGGACAAACGCGGGAGTTAGACAAACAAGTCGTACAGAATTGGACAAAATAATGCAAACAAATTATCCATAGGATAAACTGTCCTTCCTACTTCCAAAGAAGCGTATCAATGGGGTGGAGGAAGGACCCAATTGGGCCTGTTGCACCATCACAAAAAAATGAGTCCTGTTTAAACACAAAGGAAATTTTGTAAACTAAATTTATTTGTTATTTTTTTATATAGTTTTATTTTACAATTTTTGAACAATTGGAATTTGTTCCCACGAGACGGATTTGGTTTCTCCTTATATTAGAATTAAAATAAAAAACTTCAATCAATCTTTATTGTCGAATCTATTAAAAAGTGATACTCTACAAATAGTTCAAACCTTCAATGATTCAATTAGAAAATATATAACATCTTTGTTATAAAACATTGTTACTTAATATGCTAGAGTTCCTTTAAACTGAAAACTGGCGCCTTTTATAATTCAGGACGTTTTGAGAAAGTTGGATAGACAGCTGCATACATTTTGCATTACCAATTTGAACTACCATACGACGGCAAACAGCAGCCGGAAAGAAATCGTTACGTTTCCGATATAATTTATTCAAACGTTGCTGCTTCCAAAGAACAACCGATTGAAAACGCTCCCCATATCTACCTTTCACATAGAAATATCGATTGCATTCTTTCGCGAATGAATCAATGCAACGCTATTTGATGGTTGCGGATACGAACTTGGATTGCCTTTTACCTGTTTCTGGTATTTCGGTTGCATCATTGGTTGATGTCACCTGCTGTAGTTTTGATCTGTAAATAGAGAGTGTTCTCAGTTTCCTTGGAAATCTGATGATGTTTCGGTAGAAATGTTAATAACTTGATTTGCTGTTCTGAACTGTCTTATCAACTTTTTATTTATCAACAATCGCAACATTTACAAACAATATACCGGTGATCAACTTTTTTTCGGAATTCAGCAGCAGCAGCCTTCATTAAGTGCAGTTTAATTTATGCTAGACACACCACGATCCAATCCGACTGTCGTTTATCGTTTCAAAGTGCTGTCACTTTCAATATACAATACACATATGGTTCACGTGAAGTCACACACTGAATGAGAACTTGCCGACCTGAATGGGATGCTGCTACGAGTGTTTTGTACGACGTGATAGAAAATTTTATTAGGAACGTTCGTATGCCATAACTTGGTCGTACGTATCGTGTAATAATAAGCCTTTGCGATTTAATGGATGTAGACCAATCTTAGTTGGTACGAAAATGAAGTAATGGTTTACCCCGCAGCTGTACGGGGCTAATATGGGGTCTACTTTAGTATTCACTACACTTAGCACTAGACACGACCTTGGTTGAGAAATGTTGCCAAACAGCTGCTGCTGGTGGCAATACCGTAAATAATAACAATATTTACCGGCCCTGGGAAATTGTAGGTGTTTTCTAGCGTTGGATTTCTGTGAGATCTTGGAAATTAGATCAGATTTCCAGAATAGATCCAACCCTCAAACTGAACGAGAACCAAATAGTAAACCCACTAAACTACTCCCACGCTCACTTCCAGAAGACTGTTACAGCAATAATTCGTCTAACGTCTTCCTCGAAAGTTTTCTCGAGCGAACGTGACCAAAAGCGGCATCCTGTTTCCCCTGTCTACGTTTCTCCGGAAAGGAAGAAACAGCAACGAACCCGGGGCTGGACTCAGCCTTTAGAGAATTTGCACCAAAAGCTCTTCCGCAATCTTTCCTAAAACCAAAACGCGGGTGTCGACTGATTCGTGCTAAAATCAACAACAAACGCTCGTTTTACCTATATAGTGACCGATCGTGGGCGGCTCCAGCATCAGTTAGTCAGGGATTCGATCGAAACGAGTGAAAATGAAACCATTGGCGGTGCTAGGGCTGGTGTTCGCAGTAGTGGGGCTCTGTGGATCCCTGAGGGTGGTTCAGGGTTTCGAGTTGGCGCTGGTGAACGCCCCTTGTTGTGAGTATTGGCGAAAAGAAAACATCAATATCGGTATACCAATTTGTTTGAGCGACAATCAAGCTTTTAAAAGTGAAATTAAAATGCAACCTTTTTAAATTATGGATAAATTAGCTGTAGGAAGAGTGGTTATATTAAAAATTGAATCAAAATTGTGCCCAAAATTATACACCAAAAGAAGGGGTTTCTAATTTTATTACAATTTGTCACACAACTGTCCTAAAAGTGTTAATCTAAATGGTACTTACATAAATTTTCATAAAACTATTATTGATACGGGCTTCTTCTTGAGCAAAAAAAATCATTCGAAATCGAACGAAGTTAGGAAAAAAGTTGACAGGTGAAGAGTTAGATTCAAATTCAAATTGCTTATTTATTCAATCTCATTTCATTATTGGCTGTCTATTTTGGCACATGTGTGCTCAACAATAGCTTTATGAAATTTGTAGGATGCAGAGAATTGGTGAATATGTGGAAGTGCAATACTTAATTCTTCAAGTTTTGTGTCCATTTTGGATTTTTTTTTACGCCAAATTAAGATGAGATATGGATCTGTGGATATAGCAATAAATGAACAAGATTTCCAGAATTTTAGATCTCTCGAGCATTGATTCACTAGTTTACAAAATTAAAAAAATCGTGAACTTGATTGACTGACCAATATTTTAAATGTGAAATCGGGCGCTGAATCCAAAAATTAAATTTAGAAAAATATTCAGTAGTCAGTAGAACAGTTTTTAAACTATGCTTCAAATATAAAATTTTGAAAAAAAAAAATAAAAAAAAGTACTTGTACTTAAATGCATAACTACATACATAACTGCATAACTGTTTATTCGAAATCTCTTTTCTGCAAATTAAAGGTGAATAAATTTGCTATCGATCATCTGAACCTAGTTTTTGCATATGATCAACAGTATTGATGATATTAGAGGCTTCAAGATGAAAAAAATTTAAAAAAAACGCATTTTTTTAGAGAGAATTTTGTTTCAGCGAAGGTTTTAGACACGAAGGTAACATTTAAAAAATTTGATTTTCTTTTTTACTTGAATATTAATTCAAAACAAAGATTTCAAGTGGTTATTTATCAAAATCGGCTTAATATTGTAGAAGTTACGGTTACTTTACCATAACAGTATCTTTTGCATTTTTGAATAATTGAACGAACCGCCTTGTACTTATCATAGTATAGGAAGAATTAAACATGAAAAATCTCACTCGTTCCAAATCAAATTTAATGATTAGCTTCCCAGAAGGTCACATGCCATATTTCAGAACGATCTTATCATAGGAAGGGGTTGCTTGAGTCTCAAACGTGAATAGGATTTTAAGGTGAAATACTGAATTTTCATTAATAACTTTTTTGTTCACTAGCCAATTGCTTTTTATGTACAATTTTCTTAAAGCCTTGATTGAGACAATTATTTCACTCGAAGACTGCAGCACGATTAGAATTGAAACAAAGTTATTGCGGTTCAAAGATTATATTTTAACCGAATATTTTCTTATAAAAAGCAATGCGTTAAAAGTACTCATTGCATGTTAGGCTCCAATTTTCGGCCAAAATACAATGTTTGTACCGCAATAAATTTTTTGTTTCAATTCTAATCGTGCTGCAGTCTTCGAATGAAATATTCGTCTTAATTTAGGCTTTAAGAAAATTGTTCATTAAAAGCAATTGGCTAGTGAACAAAAATGTTGTTAGTGAAAAATCAGTATTTTTTATTTCTCCAATTTTTTTAAATGTTACCTTCGTGTCTAAAACCTTCGCTGAAACAAAAATACGTTTTTTTTATATTTTATCTATCATAAAGTCTCTAATAACATCAATACTGTTGATCATAGGCAAAAGCCAAGTTCAGATGATTGGTAGCAAATTTATTCACCTTTAACTTGCAGAAAAGAGATTTCGAATAAATGTTATGCATTCAGAGATATTTGAATTTGAGTACAAGTACTTTTTTAATTTTTTCCAAATTTAATATTTGCAGCATAACTCAAAAACTGCTCACTGAGATTTTTCTAAATTTCATTTTCGAATGCAGCGCTCGATTTTACATAAAAAGTGATCTTCAGTTTACTGAGTTCAAAAATTCTGTAAACTAGTGAATTATTAAGCGTTTAATTATTTTAACCAGACTTATAGTTTTTGAGAAATTTTAATATTAGAACACCAGCAAATTTTACTCGTTGGCAACCTGCGGCTCTTTAGCTCAGAATCTGTTGACCTGACACAAGGATTTTCATAGGTCCTAAAGACAATTTAAAAATTGCATCCACTGTAGAAAAGCGGAAAGGGCCAATTGGCAAAGCAGCATTTTTTAAAGTCTAATTTAACAATTTTTTTTGCTTTTCACTGTTTTTGAAGCATCAATATAGAGTTCATGATTTTATTTATACTTAACCATAAATGCAAAAAAATAATTGTTATTCAAAACAACAAAAATTAAAATGATACATTTTTGAATCAATGATTCAATCAAGGCTGATAATTTTTGGTAAATTTGGCTGGAATTGTCTGGATATATAACCTCTTTTTTGAGTTTAAAATTTAGAAACCCAATTTCCGGATTTGCCGGCCTGGATACGTACAGAAAAATCTGTAAAGCTTACTCAATAAATAACGGATTAATAAGTGAATAGATACATGAAATTCAAATACAAAATTCCAAAACTGCGAATTTTGTACGTCTCGGTGGTCGAGTGGTTAGCGTGGTAAGACGGTTATCGCTGGTCCACTGATGGCATGGATTCGATTCCCAGCACGATACTGGGTGTTAAATGTTAATCTTAAGTTGTCCACGTCATTTATTCAGTCTGTAAAGCCAAAATCGGCTAAGACGGTGTATGTCTTTTTTAAGAGTTAAAAATTTGACAGTTTACCAACTCCAATCAGCACTGAGAATGAATGAAAATTTCTATTCTGAAAAACTATTCATCTGAAAACTTATTCACAGGCTAAATACTTGTAATCAATAACTAAACTGATCCCCGATTACTATAATTAAATTGGATGTATTGAACAACAAACTTTGAGTTTTTGACACATTTAACCCTTTGTTTGATGCATGACAGCGATTTCCCAAAAACCACTTTTTTCAAAAAAATATATTAATATGATTTATTAATTTCTTCACAAACTTTGTACGATATCTCACATAAACAATTTCTAATTTCTTTTAATCTCTAGAAAAAAAAAATTTGTTCATACATCATCACTCCAAAATTTCCAAGCATTTCCAAGATATTGCGATTTTAATTAGTGCAGTTTTAAAATAACACTATGCATTAAAGGGTTAAAATTCAAGTGTGATGCCTGCAGGCAATATTTTCCAAAAGCACACAAATTTTGAACAAAGTTTCAAAAAACGGGCATAAGATTTTCCCAATTTGATAAAGAGTTAATCACCATGAATTACTTTTAATAATTTTTGTTTCCCTTTAACTACCCTTGAACTGATTTTGCCAGTTAAAATGTACTGTTTTTTTATTATAAAATCACATTATTACATATTTATACTGGTCAAATCACAGTTTTTTTTTTCCAGTAATCTAATCTTTAGCAAGTATTGATGAATAATTTACAATGTTTTAAATTTCATTCTCCATTCAATTAGACGCACAATACTGAAGAATAACATGTGTCATAAAATGGGATTTTTTAATTTTCAGATGCATTAAATTCCGAAGGCACGTTCGCTTGATGTCATGAATTTTGAAAATTCTACCAGATGTCAGGAGCATAATTTTTGAGATTAAAATGTTTGGCTACATAAATATCAGTTGAATTTAACCTCATACTTCTGGATTTGAGAAAGGATTAGCTAAATCTGGAGAATGTCATTAAAAGCTTGATAGTTATAAGAAAATTTATTTCCCTTTACTTTGTTATTTTATAAGCTTATCTTTGCAGAAGAAATTATAAATATTGTGTTTATGTTAATGTGTTCAAATCTTTCACTTTAACATCATGCAAAGTTTTCATTTAAGCTTGATATGGATTTTCCATTCTGGACTCGATATTTGCGAACGCATTCAAATTGATATAAAATCAAACCATGTAAGAAGAGTTGACGAGAAGAGAGACGAAAGAGAATCCATGTACTTATTGGTAATCTGAAACAGATTTGAAAAAAAACCCAATAGTTAGAAGAAAAAATTTTAAAGTTACTTTCGTAAAACTAATGTTTTATTTATTTCATTGACGTTCTTGGATTCAAATGTCCTACAGACTGATCTTAGGTTCTTAATCCTATGTTTAAACATCGTTTTGGACACAGTAAAATCAAACAAATTGTTCACAACATTAAAACACTGAAAACAGTTGGTCAGAGGATTATTCTGTCCGTAAGTTCGTTGATCATTCATTTATTTGTTTTTTTTTTAATTAAAAACAAAAACAATAAATCTTTAATAAAGCTTTTTCAAACTCTGAATTTTGGAAATTTAAAACTTTTGGCTCTTCCGACTCAAAAGGTTGCCCGATCACTGGTGGCCCAATTCCATTATGTCTGGGATTTTGGGCTCAACCCAATGATATCATAGGGTCTAAGAAACAAACTTTCATATGACGGAAACTCAGAAAAACGATGTTTCGATTTGAAAAAAAAAACCCTTTTTTAGAAACTTTTTCAGTATTATTTTTCTGATCTTGAAAAAGTTCAAACATATGTGCGTTATATTTTTTAAATTATCTATATAATGTCAGTTTTGAACCAAAAATTTGTCGGGACTATTTTGAATTCTCAATTTGTATGAATGATTTTTCTAATTAAGCAGAATTATGACCTTTTTTTTATTAACTATTGTATAAAAAATATTTACAATCCTCAAAAAAATGTACTTTAGGTAAAGGATTAAAATCAACAACGAAATTAAAAAATGCGAATTGCCATGAATTGCCGCTTTGCTGAAAAAAAGTAAATAACTTAGAATTTGAAAGTTATTCAAGTTTTACTGTAAAAAAGTGTGCTAGGGATTGCTTTGAATTATGATGTGAATGACTTTCGAGCAATCTAAGAACCAAAAGAACTCCTGATTTCAAACTTTTTGATCATTTTATCGATTCTTGAATCAACAGAAAGAGCCATGTCAAGTTTCTAGAATTTTATCGACTGGCGGTCATGTTACATATACGAGAGTGACGGCTCGGCGAACGTGTTGTCAACCTTCACGATTTTATCTCGATCTTCCAGACTTTTTTGACTATCGTCAGACATTTTTTAAGGTTTCCAGGCTTCCAGACTTTTGTCATTTCTTCTAGACTTTTCGAGACTTTGGAGTTTGGATAACGTGCCGCTATTAAGCCTACCCCCATTCTGATGATTAGATTAGAAAGTGAAAAGTGAGGAATGCTTCTGTGGAGATGAGATAAAGGATATCCAGAAAATAAATCAAATTTAATAAAAAATAAATTAAAATAATAGTTGTATTCGGTCATCTTGCGTAAAACAGGGAGTTTAGTATACAACGTAAACTGCCGCTACTACTATAATTGTCCCAGGCATTGGTATAATTATCACATGAGTAATAAGTATCTGTTATATTGGGATCTGTAGACCAAAAAAAGGTCACCACCTATAATTTTTCCTAGACCATCATATTAATATTTCATAATATTTCTGTTCAATGACAAATCAACTGGACTGAGTGGACTGTTGTACTCAAAATAATGACAATCCCAATTTCAAGAAAACGTAAATAGCACTTGATGCGCTTCTTTAAACTTTCCTCCACTCGTACACTCGGAGTGTTGTGTTATCGAACATTTTTGGTCCTTCGAAGCGGATTCTCCAGTGAAATCGCTGGATGTTTTGGAGAAAAAGTTTCAGAGGGAAAGAGTAAAAATATTTCCAATTTCTTTTCTAACTTTTTTTTGTACTTTATCAAATTTCTTTTCCTATGGAAAATGCACTGCGTTCTTAGGTCTTAATTCTGGGAAATACTTCCGTTATATTTATTGCATACTTACATTCAAGCTTTCTTCAAATGTTGATCAGTTTTGAATATTTTACTGGTAATACAAAATTTCCTTTTCATAATAGCCCAAAATTTTCCAATTGGACGTATTTCTGGCTAATTTAAACGGTTCGTCTCTTTTGGTAGAAAATCAACAGTATTTGCTCCGGGATTGATTGGATGTCACTGTACAGCTTTTTGGCGCAGGATCTGGCCACGGTGTTCTGCTTGCAGGCTCGGTTAGAAGCCTTCCTTATCTTAAAAACATGAAATCCAGCTCTTATAGACTAGACAAATTTATTTACAAAAAATTTTTTTGCACTTTTCCCTTTAATTTTTAATTTTAATTTTTAACTTTTTTTCCAGGAATTGGCACAAATTTGCTCGGTTTTTGAAAAGGGAAAAGGGTTTTTACCTGGTTTATCAAATAATTGTCCGGATTGTCCGGCCCGGCTTCGAGCGAAAATTTTTCTGAAATACTTGCTTTACAAGGTCAATAATGTTGGCCTTTCTTCCGCTTCCGGTTCTCCGTTGAGTCGTCTGGACATCCTTAAGTGATTTTATAACACGAGAAACTGTGGAATTATTGATTCCCAACTGTTTTGCAAACGATCTGTGGAATGATTAAGATATTCCACGAACGCGCCCAGATTTTTTTGTCGACGTTCTTCTATTCTATTTGGAAATCATCTCAAAAACATCTTGATCGATTGTAATGAAATTGCAAGCATTACTGAGCAAATTTCACTGAAAATTTCATTGATTTCTAACCACGCAATTAGAAGTCACTCAAAAATACAATGTTGCATATTTTCCGAAAGATTGAAAAAATTCGAAACTTTTTCAAATTATCATAAAAAGTGAATAATAATTGTATTGTTATGAAGTGATTTACGGTATCTTTTTAAAATGAATTTTTTTCAACAAAAATGAACTATATGCATATTCCCGCTTTTACCGAAACGCCACTTTGCAGTACAATGCGGTCACAACGAAATCCTGCTTGCCAGTCCACCCACCTGTGAGCCCAGTTGTGTTCGTAGCTGCGTCCCTTTTCCGACGGGGCTCCATAAGCCCACATGCGTCTGTAAACCTGGCTTCGTGAGAGATAACGGCGAATGCATCCAGAAAACTAGCTGCCCATCTTGTCCCCATGCCCAGCCATCTCCACAACAATGTTCCTCCTGCAACGCTGCCGCTCAGATGAGTTTTACGGAACCTCCTGCACCGAAAATTAGCTGCGATACTTCGGGTACCAAAAATTTTAGTGAAAAGTAAAAATACTTGATTTTAAAATTTTAATTTTCCAAAACTAGAGGGACTCTGCCCAGCCAACGAAATGCAGGTCCAGTTCAAGCTGTGCTGCGAGCCAACCTGTTCCAGTGATTGCACCGGAGATGCCTGCACCTATGCACCGCATGCACTTCCGGCCTGCGTGTGCAAACCAGGATTCGTCCGGCACCATGGAGCTTGCATCCCGAAGGCACAATGTCCCCCGTCCTGTAACACTACTCCACCTCCGTGTGAGACAACAACGCCATGTCCTCCTCCTCCGCCGCCGCCGCTAACTCAGGACTTCCTGTGTCCACCAAATTCCAGCTACAGTCCCTGCACGCCCTGTTGTGAGGAAAGCTGCAACAAGAGTTGCGTTGGCGTTGCAGGATCGTGTACTGGGCCGCCGACTTGCGTCTGTGATCCCGGGTACGTGAAGTTTAACGACAAGTGTGTTCCGAAGAATATGTGTCCCGGCAATTGTTCTAGTTGCTTTCAAAAATAAATAAATTTTAGAAAATGTCCCTATTTATTGAAATGAAGGAAATGTGAGTAGTCTATCTTATTTTTAAAAGAAATTACAGCTGAAATGTGTTACTGTTACTTTTAAGAATGTAATTTCCCTTCATCAATAATGAGTTTTTGGCTCCCAAATAAATAAACTGGCAGAGGTTGTGATCTATCAATATCTATCAATCAATGCTAGTGCAGTACTAGTAATAACTGAATAAAACTCCAGCCCGTTGGTTTGGCCATCAGTAGCACGGTAATACTGGATGACAGATCATCTTACTATCACACTACTATTCACAAAATGTGAGTTCTATTTAAAGTTTGTGTGGCCGGCTAAGATACCGTAATTATACGAATATCGAGATTTTAGGGCTTTAATCATTCAAACCGCAGTATCTCAGAAACTAGGCAACGCCTACATGAAATTTTGCAGAATGATAGTTGAAATTTAAAACTAGCCTGCCACTTAAGGCACAGGAAAGCTCTATAGATTGGATCAAAAGTTATGCGATTTCTATAGAATTTCGGAGGAATGCACAGTGGTAAAAAATGTGGAAAATGTGATCGCTGCTTATAACTTTTTTGTTTAACATTTTATCTTTTAGGTGTCTTCGAAGAAGTTTTACAGTAGAATAAGCCCTATAAGAACATGTAATGATTATTTTTTATTTATCCCCCTATAAGTGTAATAAAAAATCAAACTTCTAACCCGTAAGTCCAATCTCATTTTTGTCTTGAACAAACTTATTTGAAATGTAAATTTATGAAGTTTGTCTTGAACGTTGAGTTTCTTAAACATTCACCTTTTAAGTTACAGTGTAAAATATGAAAAATCAGTTTTTTTGTCTTAACTTTTTTATGGTAATTTTGAAATCTTCAAATCATTCTACAAAGTTGTTTAAATAAACTAAATAAATATATTTTAGTGAACATTGTAAGCATGTAAAACGTAAGCTTTTAGACTTTTATTGAGAAAACGCATAAGAAATGTGCTATTTCAGCTTCAATTTTACGAACAACAGCAACTTCCGGCAGTTTACACTCTATACAAAATGATCATTTCGGTTTTGTCTATGAAACACTGTAAAAGTCGTGTGTATCCACTTTTACCCAAACGAGATACATCTATTCTGCTTTCCCATTTTTCTTTTTACCATTTTTGTTAGTTTTTCTATGTAAAACAGCAAATTCTAAACAATAAAGAAGAAGAAAAGCCCACTGTGTTGTCTGGAATGCGTTCCATAGAAATCATTGGTTTTCCTAACAAACATGGCAAAGCAAAATAGATGTATCTCGCTTGGATACAAGTGGATACACAAGATTTTAACAGTATTTTATAGACAAAACCTAAATGATCAATTTGCATACTGTGTGAGCTGTCCCAAATTGCCGATTGTTTGTTAAATTGAGGCTGAAATAGCACATTTCTTATACACTTTCTCAATAAAACTCTAAAAGCTTACACTTTACATGCTTACAATGTTCACCAAAAATATTTATTTAGTTTATTTAAACAAGTTTGTAGAAGTTTTGAAGATTTCAAAATTACCATAAAAAAGTTAAGACAAACCTGTTATTTTATATTTTATCTCTAAAAGCTACATTTACAATACTTACAATGTTCACCAAAATATGTTTTTAGTTTATACAACTTTGAAGAATGTTCTGAAGATTTCGAAATTACCAGAAAAAAAGTTATGATAAAAAACAGATTTTAAAAGTTATTTTCATATTTTACACTTTAAGGGGGGGGTAGGGTCTACGGGTAAAAATAAACACCATTTTCACGATTTTTTTCTAGAGCTATCGTTCAAATAAATGTATTCAAATTTTTTGCATTATATAAAGCATTGTTAAAAGAACATTTATTAATTTTTTCGTAGAAAAATATTGAAAAATGAGCCGGTGACGGAGCATTTTCGAGGATGCCTTTTAGAAAACAGGATTTGCGGTGGACACTGTATCTCAGCACAGAATCATCTGAAATTAAAAAATCAGAGCAAAATATTTTTAATAGATGTTTTTCTGGACCCCAACGTTTTTATTTTACTTAAAAATTTTTTTATGAAATTTTTGTGGCTGTTTGAAGTAAAAACTACGATTTTTCACGAAAAAATCCGCCATTTTTTATCTGTAAAATCTCCCCAAAGTAAAAAAATAAAAAAGGAAAAACGTTGGGGTCTGGTATTTTATATGTAGAAAACATGTTCCAAATTTTAAAAGAATCGGATAAGTAGTTTTCAAATGACGATGTCCACGGACTTTAAAAACGTGCTTTCGAGAAAAACGCGTTTGAAGTTTCTGCTCTTGCTATCTTGCAGTATTAGATTGGAGGAGATAAAGGCCTATAATTTCTACAGTTTTGCTTCAATTGACTTGAAAATTTGACACAACATTCTTGAAATGTTTTACAATAAGAAAATAAAAAAATAAAAAAATCGATTTTTTGAAAGTGTTAGACCCTACCCCCCCCCTTAACTCAAAAGATGAATGTTTAAGAAACTCAACGTACAAGACAAAGCTTCACCAATTTACATTTTAAATAAGTTTGTTGAAGACATCAAAGAGATTTGACCTACGGTTTAGAAGGTTTATCTCACTTATAGGGGGATTAATTAAAACAATGTATAGCATTTTCTTATAGAGCACATTTTACTGTTAGTTAAACTTCTTCGAAAATACCTAAGAGACAAGATGTAAAACAAAAAAGTTATTAGCAACGATCACGTTATTAACACGTTTGACCACTTTGGAATGTGCCCATATGAAAATTATATGTTATGTTCATCAACTGGTAGGGAAAGATATTTTTCTGATTAACCGTTCAAAATTCTATAGAAATCGTATATTTCGGTCCAATCCTAGAATATTGTCCCTCGCGTAACTTTTTATATCATCGATAGAACTTCAAAAAGTTATGGGAGTTCAAAGTTCAACTGACAGTGTGCCTGCTTCCCTTTTCTATACAATTATGAACGGTACTGTAAACATATCGAGACGAAATTCCATATCTTTGATTCCAGTGGAACTATTTCTGTCTTGTCTGACATGAAAACACTGTATGGAAAATCGATTGAATATTGTATATATTAATTCCATTTTGCGAAGCGTACAGTGGCTCAATTAGCCTTTGTTTGATTAGGAGAAAGTGTCGTAACGTGGCCCACGCTGAATATCTCGAATGTATGTTGAGATAAAAATCTCAACCCAATTGTCATCGTCGTCGCTTCGCGTAAGTATATTTTTCTATATGTTGTAAACTTGTGTACGCATCATTTGATTCTTTTACTTAACACTAGCTGACCCGGTGTGCGTTGCAACACCTTCCAAAAATAAATGTAATTTCAAGAAATTTCTTTTTTTTTTTCGTAGGTAGTAAAAGTGCTCCGTTTAGGCCAAGAAAACTTTTATGGAAGCCTCCCTGTTCCTCTCCCCATCCGCAAATGCTGGAAGGTGGTAGGCTCCCTCGTAATCAAAATCTCTCATATCGAATTTGGTTATATTGGTTGAGCAATACATCAACATTTATATGGAACACCCTTCGTCCATCCCCTCTCCACACTGCAAAGCAGAAGGGTCTATAAAATTCCAAAGAAACATTTCTTGTACTCTAATACCTTCCCATGATAAATTTAATTTTTTGTTACTTGATTACTTCTACACCAAAAAATTGTGTTGGAACCCCTCCCCATTTCCTATGTTCTCACTGGAAAAAAGATAGTATTTCAAATGATTATGAACCATTTCTCATACCCAAATGATTTTCCATGTCATATTTCGTTCCATTTGTTTGATAAATTCTTGGTTTATGCAAAACAGTTTTATGTGAGCTCCCCTCTTCCCTAAGTTTATCTCAAATGGTAGGAAAAAGGAGTCGCGAATAAGCATATAACCATTTATCGTATCCAAATGCTCTCCCATGTCATATTTGTTTCTATTTGCTCGATTAGTTCTCGAGTTATGCGAAAAATTGTAACGGAGCCCGCTTCTCTCTTCCTATCACTCCACTGAAAGGAGGCAGTAGTACCAACTATTCATAAAAATATTCCTCGTAACTACTCAAATACCCTACCAAAAGAAATTTTGTTCCATTTGCTGGATAAGTTTTCGAGTGATGTAAAAAATTGTATGAGTGCACCCTCCCACCTTAAAATTTCCCACAGGAAGAACAGAGGGTTTTAAAAATATCATAGAGACATTTCTCGTATTCAAATACCTTCCCATGCCAAATTTAGATCCATATGCTTAATAATTTTTTCAATTATGCTAGGAAAGTACAGGAGCTCCCTCCCCCCTTTCTATCTCTCCACAAAAAGGAAAGAACGGTATCAAATATTCCCTTTCTCGTACCTAAATACTCCTCCAATTTCGTTCCATTTGCTCGAATAGTTCTCAAGTTATGCAATAAAAAATTTAAAGAAGACCCACCCCCTCCCTGACTATATTCTTACTGAAAAAAGGGAGGAATCAAAAATTACCATAAAAACATTTCTTGTGTTGCAATACCCTCCCATGCCAAATTTGATTCGAATATCTTGATTAGTTCTCGAGTTATGTGAAAAATTGTAAGGTAGCCCCCCTCCTTCCTTCCTATCTCCCCACTGAAAGGAGGGAGGGGTATCTAATATTCGTAGAAACATTCCTCGTATCCAAAAACCACCCCATGCCAAATTTGATTCCATTTGCTTGATTGGTCTCGAGTTATGCAAACAATTGTCTTTTGTTTGGGAGGCCCCTCACCCCCTCGATGAGTTATATTGAGAAAAAATCAATAGGGGTAAGTGTTCCTAAACGCGTATGTTGGGTAATATGCGCATATAGCCGATTCACGATATGGCTAGAGATTCAACATATTTAATCAGAGCAGTTTAAAGGTAATACGCTTTTGACACATGACATGAAAAAATTAAGTTGTTAAAAACATTCAAACAAGATTTTTGTGAGTTTTTTTTAAATATATTGAACTTTAATTATCGTGTGTACAGAATCTGTAAACAAAATTGTTAATGGTTTTTCTTTCTTATTCATCTGGAAATCAGAAATTCAACAAATTGGAGCTTTTGGCAAAGTTGTAAATGATCAAATATTGGAATGAGAGACGGGTTTTGAATGCCCATATCAGGCAGGTTAAATGTCTATATCAAGAAAGAATAGATAAGTCTTATACATTTTTTACTTTCTATCATTGAAACATTAAATTTACGCTCAAATCACAATTTTATAGTGAATATAGAAGAGCTTAATACTGATGCGACAAAAATACGATATGAACAAAATATTACCATGAAATATGGCCATTTGGCATACCTACGATATATCATGCAAAAGAACTAGTGAAATTTTTAGTTTCGACAAAATTTCAGCCTTGACGTATGCTTAACATCCGTTTCTACCATTTTCAATTAAATAATATCAAAATATTGCAAGCGTAAATGAAATATAATTAAAAACATAAATGTGCGCATTTAGCCCGTCGTTTTCGGAAATCGGATATTTTGACTACTTTTATTATAAAATTATTTTCACAAACACTGTAAGAGATTTTAACAGAAAAATTGCTCTAACGTATACAAAACAGATGTCCGCTCATGTGCATATAGTTTTAAGACTCCTATCTATTGGAATATGGAAGAAAATGAGTACATACTTTCCTTAATATCCGCTTTAAGCCCGCCTCTCCCCTACAATTCAATCAGGAAGTGTGATTTGTTGTTGTTAATGCATGGATCACGACAAATCTGGACGCACTGTTTATTATACCATAGCGCTCCTAGTTGTCGGATCTAGAATTTTTTGACAATATGTACTTTGTTCGGAGAAGTTTCCTCTATTAGTGCTGCAAAACTTCATTACGATACGTTTTGTTCCAAAAAAGTTACACGTGATGGAAGCCGCGAGGCAAAAATTAATTTTGGACACTCAAGTCAAAAACCCGACGTGGTCGGGTTCAAACATCGCGAAATCGTTAAAAATGGTCAAATCAACCGTGTGCAGCATTCTCAATCGTTTCCGTGAGATGCATACTATCGATCGGCAGGTTGATACCAAGCGTCATAGTGGAATTAAGGATCGGAAAGTGCATTTGAAGGTGTTCAGAACGATCAAGGCAAACACAGGGCAGTTGGACTACAACATCGCCAAGAAATTCAACGCCGACCGGTGCACCGTCATAAGGATTCGTCTACGCGAAGGAATTCGATCCTATCGGACCAGTAAGCAACCAAATCGGACATTGAAGCAGAATTTATTAGCCAAAAGACGTGCCCGGAAGTTATACAAGAAGATTCCAATAAAGTTCGACGGAGGCATCCTCATGGATGACGAAACGTACGTGAAGATGGATTTTGGGCCGCTTTTGGCCAAAAATTTTATAAAGCCACTGCAGTGGTGCACTGCACTGGTCATGGTGATGTCCCCGGCAAGTTCGAATTCGTTTTTGCTGATAAGTTTGCAAGAAAGTGTTTGATCTGGCGAGGTATTTGCAGCTGCGGACGGAAAACCCCGGTTTTTGTGAAAAATTTTTATTATTTTTCCTTTAAAGTGCAATAAAAACTCTACATTTTAAGTATAAAACATTTTTTTTTCGTTTACAAAGCTCCGAGAAAGATTCGTTTTAATGCATCCAGATTTTGGTTGATCCATGCTTTATTATAGACTATTTTAATTGAATTAAAAATTAATTTTATCATGGGTGCAAGGAATCACCTCAATATTACAAAGTTGATGATCATTGCTTGCATGCTATCTGCTAAAGTATGGAGTAAAAACCGCACTTCATTATGAGTCCTGGCTGTGTAGCATTCAAAATCAAAACATTGAAAACTCAACCGGTTTCTCGAAGTGGCGAAAACGGCAAATATGTCTTAGGAAAATCGTATTTTAGATAAGTCCTTTCGATAAAATTAATCGTTTCATTCTTGTTTAGAGGTTAGGGCTGAGGCCTTTCGGTTAGGAAGTGTTCGTAAAGAACTGTCAACATATCCTAATAAGGCTTATAAGATACTTTTTATTTTCAAAAAGTTTTTATTTTACGGTTGGTGTTTCTAGGAAAAAAATTGCTTCTTCTAGTGTGCATATTCCAATTTTATACACATCTTTTTTTATTTTTTTTTTGTCAATTTTTCTATTTTAATACGATGACAAAGTTCATTTAATACGATAATTATTAAATGCTTAACTCCAAAACTAAATCATCAACGTAGCTAACCGGAATCAGGTCATGCCCCAACTCGTTGTATCAACAAAATCCCATAGTTGATAAGCAAAAACAAACCGGTGTTTGCGGT
Source organism: Uranotaenia lowii (assembly GCF_029784155.1). Classification (NCBI taxonomy): domain Eukaryota; kingdom Metazoa; phylum Arthropoda; class Insecta; order Diptera; family Culicidae; genus Uranotaenia; species Uranotaenia lowii. The sequence goes on from NC_073693.1 coordinate 129,361,785, forward strand.
CTTCATGTTCCGATTTTAGGGCTGATAAGAGTAAGTATTGATTAGCCCAAATGTTCAAAACATTCGCCGCATCAGAAGCTTTTTGCTGCCGCTCAAAGTTAAATAAATCGCATTATCAATTTGTTTCTTTCAACAGATAACCGATCCTACCTACCGCATGTTTTACTGTGCCAATTTTTTTTTTATTACAGCCTGACTTACAAATAAAATTTTTGCGATTATTAATTTTGCATCTTATTTTTTTTTATTTTCAGACATGGCACAAAAGTTGTTTCAAATGTCACGAGTGCGGAATGACACTGAACATGAAAACATACAAAGGATTCAACAAACTGCCCTACTGTGAAGCGTAAGTATTTTTTATCTTTTGCTGAAGTTTTGTTGAATATTTATGAAATAATTTGAAAATGTAATATGAAAGAGATTTAAAACTTGAAATCGAGTGAAAAAAAACATTGTTAAAAATACGAATTTTCTAATATGCATTATGAAACATTTCTACTTAAGCATTTGTGTATTTGCATTTTGCTGTAAATTCACAAATAATCTTAAATTCCCTAAGAATTTGCACATGATTTTTTTTTATCTTGCCTCCCTTGGGGACGAATATATTCTGTGCTCTAGATTATCGAATTTTTCTGAAACAATTTCCTCGACTGACCCCGTTAGGGATGTCGACAAAATCCGGGAGTGGGCGAAAAATAAACTTACTGGAAAATGTGCAGACCCGAGGTTTCCAGTGAATTGAAATAAATTAAATAATAATACCCATCTACCATGCAACCGCAAAACGGTAGGAAAAAAAAGCGGGACGAACCAAAACAAAAAGCTGAAAATCAACCAAAACGATGGTGTGCCGATGCATAAAAAAGGTTTATGTATGTCTACCAATTCTGGGTTCTACCATTCCTATATACGATACGGCACCGTATAAGAGTGCATTAGGATTGATGGGAGAGGTGCGGGTGGAGAAAGTGTAACTGAAAGAGAGCGAAAATGTGAGACAGCAAAAAACAAGAACACATCAAAAGGAACTCGAGCACTACCTACTAAATGGGAGAGCATGGATGGATGTCTGCCGGCATGCATACATTGCCTATGTTGGTGTATGCTTATGGAGAAAGATGGGGGTGGGGGCGGCAATGATGCGACTGGAAATCGCCCGGTTATGATGGAATTGAGAGCGAGGTCTTCGGGGATGCATCATCTAGTAAGTTGCAGTGCACTGCAAACTCCCCCACATGATGACGGGTTGGCCTGGACTGGACTAGAAATGCAACATTATGACTTATGATGGACGCAGCACAGTGGGCTAGAAGTAATTTGTAAAGGTCAAAAAAATTTTTCTGTTTTTTTTCTCAAATAAATAATATGTGATTTACAGAGCTGTCAGATATGTATTTCCTTTTTCACAAAAAAAAAAATTGAGACTAGATTCATAAGTTTTATTTTCTTTACAATTATCTAAAAGTTAAGCTTCTAATGCTTGTTTTGTGGCAATACATAGAGCACTTGGGTATGTGTTCAAAATAAATGCTGAAACAAAAACTATGTGCTGACAGTCAATATCAAGTCATATCATATCAAATATTTCATATATTTTTGACATTTTTCCTTCAAAATTTAATGTTGCAATTAAACTTTGAGTATGAAATTATTCAATACTTCAGTTTTCCACCTTTTCGATGCATTTGAAAGTAGTCTTGTAAATGTAAATTCAGTCGAATTGCAGGGAAATACCTTACATCTAACATAAGGTTGCCAGGATTTTTTTACAGCACGGGGGCTATGTTATCTAAAAACCTGGCGAAATCCGAGCTATATCCGGAAAAAAATGGTCAAAACCTGGGAATCACTCAACATAAATCAAGAGAAAAAAAACTTGAAAGACATTTTTTTTTTCATCAACATTTATCAGCAGATTTTAAATCGTATTTTAGGCTTTCAAAAAACCTTTCATCATTATTTTTGTTAAACTTGCGCAAAAAAATTCGTTTTGAACGCATAAAATAATAAAAACCACAACACAATTTGTTTTTTTACTTTGATTTGAAAATGAGAATAAACCCAGAAAAAATCCGTGCTTTTGCAATGAAATTCGGGCAACCGGGCCTAACCGGACTTTTCCCAAATTTTAAATTAAATATTCGGGTAAACCCAGATAAAACCGTTCAATCTGGCAACCTTAATCTAACATGATCCACTCAACCATAACTAGACATTTCAGTTTTCCTTATTTAAGGTTATAAATATAAAATTTTCAAGCTCTAAGCTGCACATTTTTGAATTCCTTTTGGCTTCTTCTAGGTTCCATAATTTTCTCGACACTTGTGTTTGTCTACCAGTTTGAGATATATCTAAATAACATAGTTACCACTGTTGTCGTAAAATTATTAAAATACTGCATGAGAGCTTTTTTAAGTCTCTCTTAAAAATTCCGCGTAACTTCTTCTTTTTTTTATTTTTAAAGCATTTTGGATATTTGTTTGGGAACATACTTTGATAAACATGTCTTCGGTAATCACCGAAAAAACTTTGAAGCCAAATTTTCAACAACAAAAAACATAATACTAACGAGCTAAGAATTTATCAAAAATCTATAAAGACGTATGGTCCGACACATATAGATTATACTAAGGTTGCCAAAATTTAAGCTTTGATTATGTAAATCTATGAAATTTTCAGTGAAGCTACCTGGCAATGTAATTTTTATATGTGCTAATTTTTGTGATGTTCTGTCAAGTGGACTTGAAATAGCGTCCAATGCAGAAGTTTTTCGACTTAAACGAAAACGAAGCATGTTTTTGAGGATTTTTTTTAGACTTTGAATAACGGAAAACTAAAGTGTTGTAGGTGAATATTGTCCAAGAAACATATTTGAGTTACATTACAGGTTTCCAAAACTATAAATTTTGTAAAAATCGGTTGAGAAACAAGAGAGATACATATAGAGGTTTTAAGCGAGCAGTGTCAAATTGGCATATTAGGGATTTTTTCCTGGACTTTCAGGATGCAAAATGTACTGATGGAAAATTAAAGAATTTAAGAATTCATTGAGTTTCCCCGAAGATTTTACTTTATTTGGATGCACCCGAATAAAGTTACGAGCCGCCAAACTTCCAATAGTGTCACATTGCCACTCAAGAGCGGATTAGGGTTAATATTTGGGCAACAAGTGCGTCATCTATAATGCACACTATTAACCACCCTTTTTCTCAAATCAAGGCAATTTTTGATTACGTTTTCTGTTTACTGAAGCTTGACCTTAAAAATAACTCAAATTTAGAACTTGGTCAAAGTTATAACAAATTTAGCTGATTGTCTTTTTCGGCATAAAAACAACATATTTGACTTTTTATCACTCCTCCACAGTTTTTGCATAATGGCACGATTCCAGATCCAACTTAAACACTTTGTGTCCTCAAGTACTACAGATTAAATTTCTCAATTTTTCTCCTTGTTTATCTCCGGGAAATACAGGCAAGACTTGACAACGAAGAGTTTCTGGTTGGAAACCGACCAGTAATAGCTAAAGGGTTTGTTTTGCTGTCCATTACGAAATTTGTCGAAATTTCTCCCCAATAGCAGTCCAAATGTTTTGCGCACGATTTGACCACCGTATTTTGTTTATTTTACCGTTGGGCAGCTTTTTTTACCTTGTAGAATTGAAGTCAATGCTGTTTATCAGTCAGCTAGACAAACCAGTCAGAAAGAACCAGTTCCCAAAAGCTTCCCAAACGCTCTAAACTTTACTATGGAGGATTTCTATGGCGCTTATTTTTGATTATTATCTCCCATTCAGGATGCCACATGACTCTTTGACGTTTTGTTATTTAAAAAAAATTAAACAAAAAGGTGAAAATTTTCGATGAATTCAAAACTCATATTACTATGGCTTTTTCCTTCAGAGATCTAAACAAAGTGAGTAAAATCAATGTTTAGGTCTTCTTCTAGTATTTCAAACATTTTTTGAAAAAAATATTTATAACTACTAAGCGGTAAATTGAGTTTCATATACTGGTGTTCTTCTTGCCATTTAAAAGAAACCTTAGTATTTTAGTAGTTTTTGAACGAAAAAGTGTTATTTTTTCAAAAAACTTACATACATTCAAAATAAATGTTGAAGATATTTGTAAACTAAATTTATGAAATTTTTGAAATTATTCTTAAACGGAATAAAACTGATTGAGAAAAATGGAATTTTATTCTGTTTTCTGTTTACCAGAGTAATTAATTTGAAGTTTTTTTTTCTGGAATCAGCGGAGTGTTTGAGTTGCTTATTGTACTGGAAGAAAATTTAAATTATTTAGATTTTTTATAGATTCATTCAAAAGTCGTATTCCGTTTATGAAAAATGTACTTCCGAAATTTCTGCTCTTATGTGACAGCATGAACATTTTTCGTAATTTTTTTTGTAAAAGATATATTTTTACTTCGACATATCTTGCGAAGTTTTGCCCAATAACATGAGGAGCTAATTCTCATTTTATTATATACATGTTCCCAAACGCTTCCCAAATGCTCATAAACCATGGATGGCCAAACCATGACCCGCGGGCACAATTAACTTTTCATGGCCCTCGAGGCTCTTTTTGGAAAAACCATGTTTTAAGAATTTTACGTTTTTTTGGTCTGCGTAGATATAGGTATCATTTGCATAAATATATCTGAATCTACACTAGCTGAATTCAAAACGAAGATCTGAAAATATTTTCGAATTGATAAAAGTTAAAAAAAATTATAAAACTAATATCGAGAAAACATGCTTTAAAATGGTTGTGTTTGGCCATTTTCCATAAATTTTTCGATCATTTGCAATTTTCTTCTGAGCATAAAAATATGCGAATATTATTTTAAAAATCTGAAAAAATCACCAAATATAATTTGAAACGACAATTGATTGGCATTATTTACCCAAAGTCGATCATTTTTGGCTCTGAGGGCCTCATATAATTTTACAAAAAAAAGTAAACGTCACTGAATAAAAAATCAATTACAATTAAAAATTTAAATTATTAAAATTTTACGGTATTTGGTACATTATCTGTGAAATCCATCACACATTTTTAATGTTTTCCGATTGGGTTTTGGTATTTACATATCGTTGGTATGAACAGCATTCAAGCGGACTCTAGTTTCAATATTGATAATTTTGGATAACTTCAGAAAGATATTATCTCGTATCGAAATCGTTTCAAAATTGCAAAAACATAATCATATCATATCATCTCAATTGAAATTATACTTTTACAACAAATTCAACGATTTGTAACTTGAAATCTATTTCAACATCTTCGGTCATCCATCAAAATTTAATAACTTTTGTAAATTATGAAAAATATCGATAGTTTGCTCTGTAATTCTTTTCCAATTTGTTGTTTTTCGCTAAGCTTTAACAGAATAGGGTTTATTTATGAAAATAAAACCAAATCCAAATACATTTTAATTGACAGCTAAGTAGTACAGTTCAACTAGAACCGGTTTGGTACTGATACATCTCTCAGAAGAACGACGTTTTTTAGTAAAGGTTCAATGATTATAAAACAATAAAATTGGTATGCATCCTGTTTATAAAAAGCTTTCTCAATATACTTGCCAAATCGAGATACTGGAAAATTCGAAAAGAGTTGGATTGAGTTGAGATTGAGGTTCGTTCATACTTTAAAAAATCAGCATTATTTATAATACAGGTTCCTTTCGTTTTTAGCAACACGCTCGAAAATTTTGTTTTCAAAAATCGAACGGGGCCAAAATCGAACGGTTTTTTTCATCAACGTTTTTCTTACTTATTTATAAGAATAAACCATTGTTATTATTATTAACTCAATTTTCCTTCATTTTTGATAATATGTAGTTATTTTTTGTTATTTTTTTTATCATGATTTAGACACATATATAGTTTTTTTATTATGTTGAGAATGTTTGTTATTTTTATTATATTTGTTATTTTTTGGTCATTTTTCACCTTATTTTAGATATTTTTTGTCACTTTTATTATTTTGTTTGTATTTGTTTTTTTAAATGTTTATGTTTTTCGTGATTTTTGAGTGCTTTCGAATTAAAAAAAAAATATTTTGTTATTGTTTTTATATTTCATAAACATTCAAGAACTTAAAAATGTAGAGCGCTGATGTGGTCTAGTGCAGGCTTGGCAAAAGTCATCGTCATGAGGCGTGAAGCTGTGACTGTGAAGCCTCTTGGTCCGTCAAACTCAATTGACTGTTCCTTAACGACCAGTCACTTCGTTTGCCAGTCATTCATTCCCCAGTCATTTGAAGCTAAAATAATAACCTAGTCAAGCAATCGCTTTCAAACGACCGATGACGAAAAAGAAACGCATTTATTATTATTCTTGCTCCTGCCAGCAAGCTCGTTTCCAGTTTTTTATTTCTATTGTTGCTCTCTGCCAGCAAGTCGTTCAATTAGTTGTACCTGCCGTCAGCAGCCGATCAAAGTGTGAAGAGATTTGCCAGTCACTCTCAGGAGAAATTTGACCATGTGTAGGAGCTTTTCCAGTGATGGAGAAATGTTGATTGTTGTCGTGCTTTGTCCGTCATGCGAGTAATGAGGCTCCGTCAATTGAGCACAGTGCCAGTCGTTTAATGAAACAAAACTAGTCGGGTCAAGCGTGACGGGCGAAATTTACCATCACTGGTCTAGTGGATAGGCTGGCGCGAGTCTGGTAACCCAGGCGTACTGGGTTCGATTGCCGGTATCGGCAAGAAAAACTTTTGGGTTCGAATCCCATAAGTTGCCGACAGGTAAGATGTGTTTCATTGTGTAAATAATTATATATTTCAGAGGGAATGCATCTGGGGTAAATCTGAAGAGACTATTGCAAGCGGAGTGGATTGCCAACCATTGTAGGTCTCTGAAGGTTGGATGCCTTCTCGAAGCAATTCGAAGGCCAAGCCACACAGACATAGGCTGGACCTTGCTACCGATGGGGTAACCACCCAGCTAACATGAAATCGTAATAGAAATGATAATCCAAATCGAATATTTAGACATTTTCAATAACCATCGTAAACAAGTTGGTATTGAGTGATTTTCTATCATTCAATTACGACAAGCTTTGCCCAAAAAAAGTTGAATCGGATAGCAGTTTAGTCAATTCGTAAATATGTCTCCAAATAGTTGAGAATATGCTAATTCGACATTTACGATTTGAGTGAACTGATTTACGATAAATGGGCGATCCTTCCTTCTTTCTTCCTTTGACCGGTTCGTGAACAGAAAATCTTACATATAGAGCTATAGCGCGAATCATTTCAACTGATGAGTTGGCATCGTGGTAAGATACCCGACAGACAACTCGGAGGCTGGAGTTCAAATCTCGGTCGGGGAAATTTTTTTTTTTTTCGTTTTATTCAAATTACTTCAAATCGTATATTTTGCTTTTTGAGGGGAAATCGAATCGTTAAAATCTTGTCATTGTAGATATATCGCCTCCACTTTTATAGCTATATGCTATTTTGGTAAGTTTAATACAATCTTTTCATCTGGTATATTCGTTTGATTAATTCTGTTGTTCCTGCGATATACCCTCTTAAATGTTTGCTGGGCATACATACATACATACATACATTCAAGAACTTAAAAATGTATTTATGGTAGGGTTGCCATCCGTCCCGCAAAAGCGGGACATGTCCCGCTTTTTTGTTGAATGTCCCGCTGTCCCGCTTTTTCCTCAAAATGTCCCGCTTTTTTTCTTGAAAAACTTTTACAAAGTTCACTAACTTACACTTGAAAAAATCAAACTTTAGCCTCAATTTGAATTCATTGGTTCAACACAGAAAAGGTTTCCAAAACTTTTTTTTCTCAAAATAGGCATCTTTTTTCATATTTCATACAAGGCATTACTGAATAACTCTTATGTTCTTAGCATTACAGAAAGATTTTGAGTCAGTATGAAGAAAATATTGTGTAGGTTGCTTTCAAATGATTGAATATCTTTATTTTTCGCCGGTATCTTAATTAGTATACATTGATGGAAGTTTTCTTGAGTTTTCGAATGTTTAAAAAAAATTTGAAATATTTTTGTTTTTACACAATGGTTTTATACACGGTATCAAATACGCCGTTGACTTGTAAAGCTTATATTTTATATATATTTTCTTTTAAATAACGTGTTAATTCGCGAGAAACGTGAAAATTAAACGTGTGTATGACAAAAACCATGGAAAATAGAAGTCATATACAAAAAAACTGAACAAAATCATTCCGCGTGATAAAAAAAACCTTAGTGTACATTGAACAACTTTGGATGATGTTTGCTTATACAATCAAGCTGTTTTTAATTTTTTTTTTAAGGAAAAAAAAGATGTTTTGAAGAGTTTTTTAAATGTCCCGCTTTTTTCGGCTGTGTCCCGCTTTTTTATCGTGAAATGTCCCGCTTTTTTCTGAAAGTATCTGGCAAGCCTAATTTATGGTGTTTCCGATCAGAAATTATATCTAGATGAGATATTTTGATAATCAATTTTTTTCCTATCAAAATGAGATATAATTTTGTACTCATGGGATGTTAAAATATCTCAAATTATAATAAAAAGTCCATGCAAGCATAAATATACTCCTGACTTGTACTCAAATTTTCATGCAATGTTTCCAACTTGAACAATTCTTGAAAAGTTTGAGTTCCAGCCGGGAGATTTGAACCTCGAGGTTCAACTTGCAGGTTGATAGGTGCGCACGCTACTACAGAACCATGACTGGTGCATTGGAATGAGACCTTCAAACTTCCAATAAAAGTTTTCGAAGCATTTGCTGGTCCGTTAGAAACAAAAAACTGATTGTGTCAAAAGAGATATAATTTTTTTTTTTCGAAACGACCAAAACGAAGTTTTTTTTATATCAAAGCTATATCTGAATAAGTTAATAATATCTCATTGAGATGGGTTCGTGTAACAATTTTGATATGCTTTCCTGATTGGGTTTTTCTTCATTATATTGGTCCTGTTATATCGAAAAATATATGGTAATGTCGTTCCAAAAAACCGTTCGATTTTGGCACATGCACCAAACTCGGATGTTGCCAAAATCGAATGTTGCCAAAAACAAAAGGGGTCTGTATCTATAACTAAAGTTCGTTAAAAAATATTCTTTTGAATGTCAAAAGCTTGTAAACGTTTCTTTTTTCAAAAATTTCATTCTGCGTTTTAATTTGTCTACCAAATTTTTCTAAGGAGAACAGTGAACTTCAAAACTTTTGTCAATGGGTGATCATTTTTTTATATTTGGAGACCATAAAATTAACTTAATGTCCATTGTAATCACTGCTTTGACATTTCTGGGATGGATAAACCGAGGAGGTTTTTAATCCCTTGAAAAGTTTGACGCACATACCTAAGTTGCGAGGAATAATTCATTTCGTATTGCGTAATATTTCCACTATTTTTTCAAATGAAGCAAAGTTTGTTAAAATATGCAGGCAAGAAAAATGATTTATTAAGGTGAATCTATTCTCGATGTGACATAGGCAAATGTTTTTTTATAGCGTTTTCAAAAATCCCGTATTATTTGTTTTCTTTGAATGCTCTAGAACAATTTGTTTGTTTTTGGCTCGCCAGCTCATCTCATTTCTGAAAATTGGCCAGCCTGTTGAAAATGTTGGCCACCCAGGCTCTAAACTCTAATATGAAGCATTTTGTGACGCTAATGTTTGGTTATTATCTCCCATCAACCATCTTCTCAATAGTAGAGGGATGAATGACCCCATAGAAATTAAAATCCCAATAATCAAATAAATAAAAAATAAAAATTCTCAATAGTTAGTGATTATACCGTTGGTAGAGATGGCGCTAGTTGACTAGAGCTTTCTCAACCAGGAGCCTATGGTTCGGGAATGATGAGCTGGATGTCGCTCTATCCTCTGCTTAGGAAGTATCATCAGATCATCAGTGGTTGAAGTATCCGGCATCCACCAAGTTCTGTAAGGTGTCCGTTTTCGACGCGGCGAACTATCGTTCTCTGAACACGCACGTTTCAAAACGGAGTAGCTTCATTGTTTTCGACATTACAGAAAAAAGATGGATAGGTGTTCATGCTTTGGTAAAACTGCGGTGAATCCGTGTACCCATGATGGAGAACTTACATACATACAGTAGTGGACAAAATAAAGTACGCACTTGCAATCAACTTTATCAGGAATCTTATATTAAACACCATAAAGGCACAAAACTATCAGTCAGCTGGGGAAACGAACTATGATCATTTTCAAAATAGTTGGTCAACATTTTATCGGATTCGCCATTAATATGCTTTTTTGAAATTTGGAAAACGTCAGTTCTCAGAACTGACAACTGCCTTCAAAATTTTCCGTCTCATACAAAGACTGCAAAGGTTATCTAGCAGAGTATTTTGGACCCAAATAGAAGTGTCGCCAAAAAACAAATTTGCGGTGGAGGAAACTCTATCAATTTTAGCGCTAGATCGGTGCATTTTTGAAGAGAATTTTTCTTAGAATCCTTCGATATTTGCAACGTAAGATATGTTAACCTTCCAAAGCCGTTCGCTAAATATCCGTTTCGGGGAAATATGAGTTGTAATTTGATTTCGTTCTCCTGGCTGTAAATGTTAACCGATTTTGACGATATTATATTCATTGTGTAGGTAATTTATTCTAATTACTCAACATTTCAAAATAAAGTCGATATGTATTACCAGGTTTTCAGAAACTGGTTCAGAAAGTTAAAAGTCCGAAAAATCGATTTTATTTTTAAAATACTCATAACTTCTGACAGCTTTTCTGTATTTAATTATTTCATTGATGTTTGAAATTGTCAAGAATCCATCTATCCGACAATGTATAGATATGTTGGGGTCCAATGAAAGTTTTTACCGCTATGACAGATCTTCCGGTAGAAAAAAGTCTTACTTTAAAAAAACGACATCCAGTTTTGGCTTTGCTTAGCTGTATTTCATTTCTTAATGAACCGATTTCAAAAACTTAAATTTTAGTTTTTTGGCGTTAATTTGATCATTATTTTCATAGAACATACTTGGTCTGTCAAAACTACCAGTTCATCAGTATATTGAAATGATGGTAAAGATGTTTGAAATGTGCGCTTCGGGTCATATTGACCCGAACGGCTTTGGAGGGTTAAGAAAGCATTAGTTTATCATTATCAACCTTGTGATAAATGCTTGAATAAAATTCTATTCATCCTCAATCCAGGCATCGTTCTCCTATTTGTTGCCCTATCATAAGATTTAACAAATGTGTCCTTTTTCGGCTGCAGACAGCTCTAAAAGCCATAAATGTTAGTAAAAACCTTGTTCACTGACAGGGGGCGATAATAACCAACAAATTGCAACGGCCGCAAATTGCTTGCTGCAATAAACGTTCGTATATTGGAAATATATATTTAAAAAAAAACATGCACCAAGTTCGATCACGACTTAGATATAAGGTCATATTTGCAGATCCAAATTTGGACCGAGACGACCTAGAGTAGAAATAAGAGTAGGTAGTAGGTAGTTGCTCCCTTCGCCAACAAATACGGATTGTAGAGGTAATTCGAAAAGAAAATTGATTCGAATCGTGCGCCACAGCGGATCGGAACAGATATGGGATTTGGATTTTCACACTTGGCTATTGGCGTCGTCGATCGTTGAAAACTTATCGCCTTCACCTACCGCAGCTGCCACAATCTTAACGGAATTGACAGCCAGAGCAAAAGCGCCATAAATGTTGCACTTTTGGCATACTTGTAGTTCGACAGCACCGAAATGTGGCACACGATAAATGCCCTTATATGATCATCATATCGCATCGAATGCCGGTTTTGCGCGATCCATTTTCAAGCGGAGTATCTCATTCGAGTCCAAAAAAGGTTTAAAGGTGCACTTTCAACGGTCAATAAATTCACAAAACATAAATATTTGGTTAAATGAGTAAAAAAAATTTAATTTGAAATTTGTTATGCTTTGTTTGTTCTCTATCCATCGATAGTTTTTCAAAATTATTGTAAAGTTTTTTATTAAAATAGGTTTAAGTTTTTAACAAATTTCCCACATGTGCATCCTTCAATACAAAATCAACCGAGAAAAACGAAGCTATCTAAAGCGTTACAAATCACCACATTTTCCTTGCAGCTTCATTTAGTATTCATAGGCGTCAAACAATCATAGGCAGAACAATAATGTCGGGGAGCAAGAATAAGCATAACGAGAAAGACGCACACGCACACACCTACACATATTAGTTGCATAGTAAATAGTAAATCGCCTCCCCACCTTCAACAAACCATACTGGTTACGGTGGGGGCCCGGTTGTTTGTGGATTTATGTGGAGCACACATTTCATTCATGACGACGACGACGACGCCACCATACAAGTTCCGTTCGTCGACCGGCTGAACCGATGCATGACGACGACCGACGTTATATGAAGATAATCTGGCGATGCTGCCTCTTTTCGTAGTAGCCAATAGCAGGGTGGCCACAGAACCGGGAAAACCGGGAAAAAACCGGGAATTGAAAATCGAACCGGGAAAACCGGGAAAAAACCGGGAATTTAGATCCAAAACCGAGAAAATTGACAAAAGGAAACCGAAATTCAGTTGTTGGTTCCAAGATCAAGGATTCAACCCAAAATTTAAAATTCAGAATTATGATTCCAATTTCCAAGACAGAATTGAACAGTACAAAAAAATGTGTAAGAGGAATATCATAAGGTATTTAATTTTTTTCTCTACTTTGATCTCTCTTCAATTACCCCTCTAAATTGAAAAAAAAAAAATCACAAATTTTACCTAAACCCGCAGTTTAAAACTGTCTCCAAGATCAAGATGGGAAATTCAAAAAGTCTCCTAAATATTTTTCACGTATCGCACATCATGATTCTTTAAAAAATAGTATCGATCAAGTAAAAACGAACGAATCAAAGTTAATTTTTTGTTTCAAATTTGGAAATTTTTAAAAGATGCTAATATTCTAATTTTCGAGTCATAATATTTAATTCGAGAGTTAAACACAAGACAATCATCTTAACGCGCAGCAGCTTAATAATAAAAAATTTAACATTGCTGAGTTAAAAAGGAAACCATCTCATGTTTGAAGAAAAAACCATATTTTTTTAAGTTGTACTTTCAAAATTAACATTTTTCCATAACTGATCATAATTTATTCAGAAAATTTCGAAATTGAAATAAAATAGTAGAAATATGAAATTTTAGTAACACTGTTCAGAATTTTACGAGCTTTTTCATGAGGGTGTGTTTATGTCGGTAGAAGACACTAAGTAAATTATTAAAAAATGTTGAAATAATTCAACATTGCATAGTACTTAACTTCAAATATACATATTTGTGTTTCGAGTAAAGCATTTAAACAAAATAACAAAATATTGCGATAAAGTTGATTATTTTTACTTTTTTTTTCGATGGTACAAGGCAATTCAATCTACGTTTTTCCGTTTAAAGTTGGATTAAGATATTTTGTCTGTTTTGAGGGCGACATTCAAATATGCAGTTTGGTTTTTTTCTGCTAGCTCTATTGTTTTAAATTCAAGGGTTAATTTTTGAAATTTTGTATCAACATTTTAGAACTTTTCTAAAATACTGAAATCGATGGTTTCGAATCAATGATCAACTTCTTCGGAGACCTCGAGTAAATAAAATTTCTGAGAAAACTGAGGCATCCTCTATGTTTATTCATCACAGTATGGTAAAATATGAGAATTAAAAGATTTTTGGATTTTGCTTAAATCAATATAAATCAAATATTTTTCCAAAGCATAAGTCGAAAAAATTCGCAGTCTCCAACAAAGTTGATAATGAAATTTTAATCTTTGATGCCAAATGCTCATAAATATTCTTCAATGATGTCAAAAATAGTTATATTTTTTCTATTGTATCTTTAACACTTCAGGATTTTTTTAAAGTATTATTTCTTTGAAACTAGGAATTCCAGGTAATATATTAATCCTCTATCAAATGAAGGATAATAAATAGATTTCAAATCAGTTTTTGTTTTTTAAAGAGGGTTGTCGATTTATTAGTTATCAATAATTGATTTAGCCCAAAACTTAGTAAAACCCAATATCACTAGATTTGGTAGGATCTGACAAATGATTCCAATTCAAGACGGCAAAATTAATTTTTAAAGCAATGGTTTGGCATTTTATAACTAAGCTTATAGTAAAAAAAAAAATATGTACACTGTGAGTCTCTTTGGTTTTTAAAACCTTATTCTTACACTTTTCAAATAGGTTTTTGCATAAATCCTTTTTGCATGTGTTTGCAAAAACTTATAATATTTTTCTCCCTGATACAGAGGTTGTTTCCAATTAAACACTACAAAATATGTTATAACTTTATCATTAACCGGAACAGTTATTTGTTCATAATTTAAGCCCAAAAAACTGACTCAAAATGAAAATATATGTTGAACAATTAACTGTAACTTTTTTCACTGTAATCCAATCCACATTTTTCTGCATAACAAAGCTAACCATCAACTGAATGAACTATAAAAACGTTGAGATTTTTTTTTTCTATGCAAAAATATTTTATTTTGCAAATAAATAGATCTCTGTAAATTATGTTTAAAATTACTTTTTTTAAACTATAAATATATGCAGTGGATAAAGATTTTTTTTCTTTAGAACATTTATGGCTGCTACAAAATATCATTGCTCCTTTGTAAATTTCTTTCAAAATTTTCAATTTCAATTTTAAACCAAAATTTTATCTTAGACTTAAAACTCGTAGGTTCTAAAGTCCGTTTTTAAATAGTATAGCTAGTTTAATTCAAATTTTAATCCATTTAAACTGCAATATTATAAATTACAATTTTACTACGCTATGAAAATCAAAAATAAATTTTTCTTATTCTTATTGATTTAGAATAATATATTAAGATATCATAATTTTGAATTCTTTATGCATTTTGTTTAAATATTCATTTCAAAATTAAAATCCTTAATTTGAAATAAAAAAATACAATGGGTAAATCTGAATTGAATAAATGTTTTTAATTTTTCTTCATCTCAAACTTTGATATGCTGTTCAAAAATCCATCCAACTGTTAATTAGAGACGATGCAACTCGTTGTCCATATTTTTTTTAAACTATTAAAGTCAGAATTCCATGTTCTGCATTCAGAACATAGAAGCGATTCAAAAACAATGTGCGGGCTATATGCGCCTATTGAGCAGAACACTGATTTAATCAAACATCACATCGAATATATGTACAAAAACTATATACACGTGTGCAGGCATCTGTTTTCTATACATTGGAGTAATTTTTATGTTAAAATTTTCTTCTGTTTCTAGGAAAATGATTTTATTATAAGTGTTGTCTAAAATGTCGAACCTCAAACCGTGCGGGCTAAATGCGCCTATTTATGTTTTGAACAAAATTTCTGTTTTTTGGGCAATATTTCCGTATAATTTCATTGCAACTGCTAGAAAGTAATAATTTCCGTACGACAAAGCTGAAGTTTTATAAAAATCTATGTATATTATAATTTCATGGAATAAAACAAAAGTTAGGGTTGCCATACTATGGAGGCAGTTCATCCATGAGAAAAACTTTATCAAATCTGTTTTTAGATCTTTAATTCTCTCTTAAGATGTTATTCAGAGCTTAGATTTGAAGGTTCAATGATAATAATCATTTATTTATTCTATTTAACCTGTTATTTTAGGATGGAGGCATTTTACAAACATGATGGGGGCATACATAAACACTCTATTATTCCTCTATATGATCATTATTAAGCCTCCACAAAAGCTGAAATATGTTTAATTTCTGAAGTTCATTTTAGTTAAAAACATAAACCATCCTAGTTTTTGTTTAAGCTTCTTCACGTATAATTTTTAAAGTCGAAATATTACATCAAAATGTATCAAAACCTTGTATGATTTTTTAAATTTTTTTGAGTTTGTAAATTCATAAAATTCTTTCTTGCCTTATGTTCTAAGCGTTTCACCCTCAAAATGCATTGGTCAGATAAGCTGTCTAGTCAGCCATTTCATCAAACGGCCGTACGGTCATTTAACCCGATAGGCCCATTTAGGAAACCTTTCCCTTTATTTATTACAACAAGTCGTAAAACTTGATTTCTTTAGTACGAGTTGTAAATTTAACCAATGGGGCTTGGCGGGTTGGATAATCACGTCGAGTGCTGAAAAAGTCGTTTTTCACGAGTGGCATACACAATTTATGCTAATTCGAGAAATTCCTTTGAAAATCAATCGGTTGACTTACAAGAATTGCATCTTTACACAAATAACTACATGTTAATGACCATGCAAACAGTAGGTATCGATAATTATCGTTTTTTGATACAGTTTTCAGAGTCTGAAAGTTAACTGTGCCAAAACTCAATTGTATAAATTTATTGTTTTTTTACAATTATTGGCCTATTAAGTATAAAAAATCTTTACTGAAGACTAAATAAAATATTTTTAAAACTTGGCTAAAAACAGAAGTAAAGTTTTTCGGAAAACGGTTGGGGTCAACTGACGTTATTATGAACAAAGATTATTCTTCTTTGTCTTATCTGTCCCAGATGAATTTGGGGTAATAATGAACGCTGTTAAGTTCTTGTTACGTAACAATTTTTAGTGTTGGCAATATTTCTAGATAAATCTTAACACTGCGTCTAGATAGGATTAATGGTTTTTCAAAATTTACCCTTAATTCATGGGTAATTTTCAGGTTCACAAAGGAACAAGGAATTATGTCCTACAATCTCATATTTACAGATTTTTAGAAACTGATAATGTTATGTATTACGGTTGATTTTCAAGATCTTGATGATTATTGGTACATATTTAAACAGTAATGATAAGTTTAGATAAACAAACAATGCCTAAAAACAAGTGTTCATAATTACCACGAATTTTTCAAAATTTGGGGAAATTATATACAATTCTCTGTGAATCAGTGAGATAAATGTTGAGGAAAAATTTATATTACACTTGAAGATGCATTCATTACTGATTGTAAAACCGCTGGAAACAACATTTTAACTGAAATTACTTCGACGAGAGAGTTACATGATTGAACGCCCACAGAGACGTGGATTTAGTGAGTTGTAGTAACACACTTGGTATCTGTAACTTGTAACGTATGAAAAAATCATAGAATGTCACATGACGAATGATTGATTGAACAGTTCTGACACTCCATTTTTAAATTTTTTGTAAACATGACTTAAAAGCCCCTAATGATTTTGTATAGTATGTTTTTTTTTTATCATTTAAAAAAAAAATGTGATGAAAACCTTAGAATAGAACCGAGTTCGTCTAAGTGTTGTATGATTTGAGTGTTATGAAACAACCAAATATGTTGAAAATTTTGCTATATTCAGACGAAAACGGATAATAAAAGTCTGGAAAACCTTGAATTTTTGACCGGGAAAACCGGGAAAAAACCCGGAATTTCAAAATGAAAATGTTGTGGCCACCCTGCAATAGGCTTAGCAGCAGATTTTGATGACGGCATCTAATTCTCGAATGTGTTTGGGCATATACAATTTTACACTATTAGCTACAGTACGGTAACCCATATTTTAAGTTAATTTTACAGACATTATTATCGAGTATTACAGTTGAACCCTTTGCAGAACTTTAAGACTATTTTAAAACTGTTATAAATCTGTATAAATTAAAATGAATGTGTGTCTGTCTGTCTGTTCCCTAAAGACTCGGAAACTACTAAACCGATCATCGTGAAACTTGGCATCTGAGGGTTTTTGGGGCCGGAGATTAATTCTATAATAGTTATAAACCGCTCCGACTTAAGGGAGAGAGGGCTCCCATACAACTTTTGTGTTTATTCCCACAGACAAAAAGTCATGGCACCCATTTTGTCAAGCAATTTTCGTTTCCTTTGGTAGGGTTATTTTCACCATCACCATGGGCCGGGCATGATAAACGACCATGCAGAGTTCTCGTGTACTGGATAGCAAATCCAAGCCTGCTAATGATTTACAAATTCATAGCAAAATTTTCGGCGGGTTTTTTTCCTTCTTCTGTTTAAAGCACGTAGTACCGGTACGAGATATTTGGATGCAATAATGAGCCTACATGTTGGATTGAAAAATATTACGAAGCTGTTAGGAACATGTTGACTAAAATTGTAGTGGCTTTCAAAGTGCTCTTTACCGCTGCTGGTGGGCTTTGGGGGTCTACAAAAACAAACAGTGAACAATGAATTGATCTCTTCTGTTGAATAACTATTTGGACTAAGTGCTGGAAAACTGATGAACCGATTTCCATAAATTTAAGTTTTTAAAAGCCAACCATTTTCATATTTTTGAAAATCCTCATAGAGAAAGAAAAAATAATTAGATTCCGAGTTATGAAGCCATGGCTGCGATTTCCGAGCCTCAATAGCCTTCGAGGAATTTAAACGGGGGATTAGAAAATTGATAAGATTATTAAATCTGAGGTTTTGAGTTTTATACAATTCAATTTCATTGCCCATTTTCTAACTTTTGAGTTATCATTGATGACCAATGTAGTCGATTCGACCATCCAATTTTGAGAAAATTTATTGTAAAACTGTTTAGTACTGCAAATTCAAACAAATGATATCTTAGAATTTAACATTGATAACTCTCGAAAATAATTAATGGGATGTTTGTGCGTAAGAACAGAAAATTGAAATGGTGACTTCGGTTCAGAGATGATCTGTTTTCGATAACTTCAAAAAACTATTAGTGAGCTTTCAACATTTAAGTTAAACATATAATAAAACAGTGTACATTAAAAAAGTGAAAAAATACACACGTACAATTGAAAACATGCAAAGTAAGTTTTTATCATGGTTCAACAAAGTTCGGAAGTCTTTTCAGAAATTTCTGAGTAATTAAAATTTAAACAAACCAACCATGTACAAGAAGATTATCCATCTTAAAAAGTGGGATGATCTCTAACAGAGATTTTCATTAGATAGGGGATAGGAAAGATAAAAAACAGTATCATCTTTTGAAGATATAATAAAAATATAGAGTCAAATCTATTCAAGCTTCCTTTAAAATGATGGATGTAAAAAATGTGTTTCGTGAAAGGATGAATTACATCGAAATACATCGCAAGGTTTAAGGTAACGAGTCAAGTTTCTACTATATTTGCGGCCCGTCTGTCCTTTCACTGGGGGGATAAGATGTGGAAAAGGGTCTCCCTTTACAGTTTTATGCATTACTCGAGAACTAATCCCGAGCAGACTTTGATGCCTGAATCGATAGCAAACAGTAACCAAAATGAGCTATCAATGCCAAAATGATAGCATAATTCAGTATCACATTTTTCCCGATGGCAGAATTAGGTTTCATTAAAGCATCAATATTTCGAAATATGATGCCTAACCGATACCTGAATAAGGCATTGAGTCCAAAATGAAAGCACCATTTGGTTTGGTAATTTCTAAGATAACAAAACGAGGCATCATTAAGGTTTCATTTAGTGAGAGCAAAATGAAAGCATGATTTGGTATTCATTTTTTTGTGACTTTTTAGTGTTGATTTCTCAAGCATAGCAAATTTAGGCATCTTTAAGGTATCATAGCACAGGATACAATTTTGTATGATGTATGTTTTAAAAATCAGTTTTGGAAGAAATTGGCGTATAACATCGATAGCTAAACTAGGTATCAATAATTTATTTTTAATTTTCATAGGAAAAGATTTGAGATTTCGCTTATTTGTATTTTTGACCAAATTCACAAAAATCTATGAGATATTTTTCAATATGCAAACCCCCTAGTTTTTGTTTAATTATAAATATTTGGTCAAATAATATAATCGCAGCACACTAAATCGGACTGGGCATTTCATAACACTGCAGTGCGACTTTAGAGCGAAACGTCAAATCTTGCCTAAATCTGTTTGCTACGCGATACCGCTTTTTGAAATAATTCTGTTCGAAAAATATGTTGTGTTGACAACCCTTGGCAGTCTAGCTGTCAGCAACTGGCCATAAAGAGGAAAGGAAGAAGAAGAAGAAGAAAGATATGTTGTGATTAAAAAACACTCTTTACTGATTTCTTGTATAGCGCTAAATAGTGTTTTTTTTTCAGTCATATGAATAAGGTAGATCATTTACTTTGATTGTATTCAATTTGTAATTTTGATTACATTTTCTTTAAAAATGAAGGCCAAGAAGAAGGAAAAAAGCTGGAAACTATTAGAATTCGAGACAATTTACGCGACCGGTCAGCTTCAAGGGAAAGGCAGGCAAAAACAAAAACCCAGAGCAGAAAAAAATCGCTCAAATGTCAAATTGGTCTGATTAAATCATCGATCCTTGAGAAGGTAACACATTTTGTTTATTGAAATTAACAATTTTTAAATTTTTTTTAAGTATTAAAGAGTACTTTTAATTGAACATGTTTGCAAACATTTCTCCGAAACAAAAGCATTTTAATCAAAGGAATTTTATTTGTCCTAAAATCAAAGGAAATTTTCCTTTGTTTTTGCCTAACTTTCCTTAGAAATAAAAAATCTTTTCGTTGCGTGTAGGATCGATGAATTGAAAAAAGGCTATTATAATTAAATTATATATTAAACTAAATTTGAAAACCAATACTAATGGCAATAGATTCTCACATAATTGAAAAACACAAAGCTTAGTTCAGATTTCTAGAATGCTAGCTTTCCAAATTTGCAAAACTTATCATATGTAAAACCTCCTTGTTTTCATTATTGTTTCTTAAATTTTGTTATTTTTCGTTTTCAAACATACGTTGTGTAATAAACGTAAAAGAACATTATAGTAATGCTTCTTATCTTAAATTTCAACAGATAATTTTTTTAAAAATAACACCAACGAACTACTAGACATATTATTGATGGCACTGATCCAATCTAGGAGGGGAAACAAAACAAAAAAAAAAGTAAACAGTGCCGTAATTTTCAACAAATTCAATTACCGGAGTTATTCCAAAATCCAGCAGTTTTCGCATCATTAGATATATTTATCAGTCGTTGTCTCAAGGTAAGTAAGATAAGAATTAAATTTTTAATAACCCGTATATCTATTTTTCAGTTTTTGGATCTCGCCGTTGACGAAAAAGAAATTTAGCTATGATGAACCAAAGTACCGGACGGAAATATCCTTGAGCGACTCAATCACAATCGAATCCAATTGGTTCATAATACCTTTGGTCCAACGATGACTAGAGTGAGGAAGACGGGCGAAAGAAAGGCCACAAAAATGAAAGCTAATGGGCGGTTGTCTAAACACCGGGTAAGTTCGACTTCTTTTTAAATTATTATACATATATGATTCAACATACTCCTGCAAATCATTGAGCTTGCTTTAAATTTGAAAACAAAAATTATGGTACACCGGTAGTATGGTAAATGAAAACAGCATACATAATTGAAACTTTAAAAATCATACAAGAATCAGGTGACTATCATGTATGAGAAAAAGTATTCAATGTGTTGCTAGTCACATAATGTATTACGTTAATTGTTATGGACTGCTGGTGTCTGTTATCGCCGAGACCGGTTTGGAAAGAGGACAATTTTTCGTTATATAGTTTTCTACATTTACCAACAAATTGTTATGGCACAATATTCTCGTATCTTTGGATAACGTGCCGCTATCAAGCCAACTCTTTTCTGAAATTGCATGGAACTGAAATCCTTAATATATTGCAAAAAAACGTTTGAGTTAATATATTCATGTAAATGAGCCTTTTAAATATTGAAATTAGCAATATAAATACACCTGTACTTTGGTTTACTCGTTCAAACAGCACGATATGTAATCACCTTCTACAGAAAATGGATTTAAAAAAAATCACACAAATAGATAAGATTAAGGTGTTACCATGAGGTGTATTTCATTGTACTATGAATGCCTCTTTCGCTTATAAACTGTTGCATAAACGTAGGCGATATTATAAGCGTTGCAGTGTGATATGAATATCGCCTTCAGTAAAACGTGCTTAGTAAAGGTAATATTTTCTAGCCTTTAAATGATTATCTGACCAGTGAACATATCAAATCGATCCAATAACATGTTTTCATGACGTCGCATGTTTTTTTTTAAATTATTAGACAATATTCAACAATTTTTTATTTAATATATTGATGTTTTTGATTATATGACTAGATAGGATGGTAATCGATTATTGCCTTTAACTTAACCATTTATTTTTTGACAATATTTGAGGAAATCATATGACCTTCTAAGAATTTATATTTAACCAACCGTTCCAAAGCTCTTAAAAAATATCTTAAATGACGTTTTAAAGGCATGTATCCTGAAGTACACACTATTAATTTTTTGGTGTAAATTTATGTCAAATTGGATGCACAAAACTGAAGCATCACTTTTGACATAAAATTACACTCGACAAAGACAGAAACGCTTGAAGCCATAAATTATCGAGACATAAAAGAGAATCATTAATGATGTAATTTTATGTCAAACTTGATGCACATAAATGAAACATCGCATTTCACGTAAAATTACATTACCTTTGACGTAAAAATATAGAACCATAAATTCTCAAACCATACATTCAGGGAAGTTTTTCAGGCAATGAAAATAACCTGTTTTTAGCCTAATAAATTTGATTTATTGAGATCGTCTTTAGTTAGATAACCCTACAGAATTTGACTTAGAACTAAGGACAACGTAGAAAGGAATCGGCTCTTTACATGTGATGAAGCTCGTCATTTCATGTAATCCTACTGGAAAAGTACATGCAATACTACATATCATGCAATAATAGCATATTCTTCTATATATCTAATAAGAAAATTTACATGTTGAGTTCTGTTTACATGAAATATACAATACTAGACTCTTTCTCTATTTACATCGGCAGTTTCATTAGTTCGAAAGTCATACAAGTACCTGTTGCAGCAGAGCCACAATTTTACCCTAAGTTTCTTTTTCTATAATGCCTGATTTCTAATCTTGCCCGTAGGACTTCGTTAGATAATAAGCATTACTTTTATCTTTCGAAACTAAAGTAGCAATTATTCGATGTCGCCCGAAAAAACTCCAAATTAGGTTGGTTTAAAGTGAGACCGAAATCATTTGATGCGTTACTAATAAAAAAATACTAATAAATACACAACTCAAGAAAATTTATTTTCACGATATTGAAATATTTTTTTAATAAATAATATTTGTATCATTATAATTCCATTTTTTTAAATAACCTTTAAAGTATTACTTCCCAAGCTAAATAGGTGTATCACAATATTTAAACTAATTTAAATTTTAAAATGTAACTTATTCGAAGAAATATAACCCTAGGCTCTAAAACAGTGTTCGTATTATTCGTTATTGAACAATTCAACTGATTATTTAATCCTCGTTGTAGTCTCTGAAATCCATTATTTTGTCTTTTTATGAAGCGTCTCACATCAAACAAGTCCCGATCAGATGTATAACAATTACATGAAAATCCTATTAGTGAAATTCTATCGTTATCCATGTCATAACTGCACCATTTAATCTATTTTTTCATCAAAAAGTGAGTGAAAAATTTTCAAAAGAAAATTTTATTGATTAGGATTTATTAGAGAACAAAAAAATTATTAATTTTTAGCACTTTTGATGTTATCTGTTGAACTTCGTTAAACGAACAATATAAGCTGTGAGCCCTTACAATTTTTTGTCCTAAATTAGATAGATTGTATCTTTTGAATAGAGTATTCATGCTGAAATTGTGTTGTAATTTTCGTAATTTTTTTTCACCGTACTTACGAATAGATAATTTTTTGGGTGAACTTAAGGTCTAAGCGGAGAAGATCACTGGTTCTTTTTTCGCATTATGTTTCAAAAAAACGATAATCGTATTATATTATCGGGAATAAACCTGAAAATTGAAAAACAGAAGAGAGAAAATATAAATGAGTGGTTAAAATATCAAATTAATATTAAATTAATATGTTTGATTATAATCAAACATTATTTAACCAATTTACCAATTTAACTCATATCCATAGTAGGAAGAAAATTACAAAAGTTGAAGCACTTAGACAAACACGATTTATGAAAATTACTTAGATAGACAATTAAGCTTAATACGAAAAAATTCAAAGTATTTACGAAAATCTTGATTGCACTTGGCAGAAAATAATACATATGAAAACGAAAACACTCGCAGAAAAATGCATTCACAGTTTAGATCAATTACCCAAAATCGAGAAATTTAACCCCCCATCAACCAGGGAATGGAAAGTTAAATGCGGAAGGTATTTTTGACTTGGTCTTAACCTTGAATCCCACTCGATAGCAAACAGCATTGTGAAACGTGTATGTGTTTAGTTATTATGATTTAACAAAAAATGAAATTCTGTTTATTAAAATTATTGCATATATTGCATGAATTTTGCTTTGAATTGGATTATATCCGAATCATTATAGATTATGAATTTAACACTCATGTTATATAGCAATTCAATTACAGCCAAATATCTTTTAAAAAGGACCCATATTTTTTCGAATGACTTAAGCTGAAAAAGGGTTGAATTGTGAGAAATTCAATGATAATTATGAACTTAATTTTTACAAACGTCATTGGTGAAATGACATTAGAACACACTTTTACGAGAATCTTATACCTATTTTTTACGTTGGAGGTCTGGACTACCGGTATTCATTAAGGGAAATGATTTACTAGGTTGTCGGAGTTGTGTGTTCCGCTGTCAGTTCATCAACGATATTCCAATGCTCAATAATTAGGCTGTTGCAAATATCAATTTCTTCTTTTGACACCCCCCCCCCCCCCCTTCGAAATTTCCAAAAAACCCGAAGGGGCAAATAATTAAAGTTTGAAGTATTTTATGTAAATTTTGAAAAAATCTTTTGAAAGTATCCGAAAGATTACAAGACCAAAAAACAAAATTTTTAAAGATAGAATTTATTTCACCATGTATAGTCTAGATTTTAATGAATTTTCCGATAAAAATTACTTGATTTGTAAGTATTGTGCAATGATATAGTATTTTTGTTGCATACAAGCTTTCGTGCAATTTATTCCAATTTATTTGTTTTTCGCATTATTTTTTATTGTCCCCCTCCCCCTGCGATGTTCCAACTCCGAGTGACAAAAGAAGGATTTGAAATTCGACCCGGCCTTATTATGAATTTTAAAAAAAATATGCTTATTACTTACGACCTTTTGAATATTATGAGCAGGAGTAAAAACACAAAATTAAGTTACTGCGGTTTGAGCGTGTCGATATTTGACTATTTAAGGCGCAAAGAAATGAACAGCACACCAGGTTTGCCTTTTCATCGCTTTTGTTTGTGTTAGTAAGAAGACTAGATTAAAAAAAAAATTGAAATTCCATTCTGATTTTTTTACTTTCATCAAAATATAGTTTTTAAGAATCGAATTTTTAAAATCAAAATAATCAAAAAAAGTATTCATGTAGTTCAATAAACTCTTGTACAATTACTAAGTACTTAAATGAGCAAACCATGACGTTGCATGAAGTATACCATAGTTTATGCAGTGGTACCTGCATATGGCTATGTTCTCATACGTTGGTATTTTCTCTTCAATTAAATCAACTGACTCCAGTCATTATTTACTATAATTAACATTGATTGCATAAATGAAATAAACAACTTCACAGCAAATGCAAGTTTTCAGAAAGTAGCAATACAATGGATTCCTGGACATTCTAACATCTTAGGGAATGATAGAGCTGACATTGCTGCCAAAATGGCTAAAATGAAAAATTATGTTGAACCCTTCGGTCTTACCTTAGGAGATGCGCTTTTAACACAAAAAAACGAAATAATTAACGAATGGAATAAGAATTACAAAATAATATCCCAAGAAAAAGGAATAAAACACTTCACAATTATGCCTAACATTCATACCAAACCATGGTTTCATAATATGTTTTTCAACACCAACACGACAGTACAAATATCAAGGATAAGAACATTCCATACTGCAACAAAGGATCGTCTCCAAAACTGGGGTCTAATTAGCTCCAACCTGTGCGACCACTGTGGGGTGATCGAAGACCTCGATCATCTCCTTTTTGATTGCACAAAGTTCACCACTCACCGTACAGTCTACCATTTTCTTGAAAATAAAAATAGCTTCCTAAAAATGTTAGAAAGAAAACAATATAGTGAGTATAAACTCTTCGCAGATTATTTGGATGAAGTAAAGATAAATGTTTGAACCTGTAAAGTTAAGATTTTAATATGATTGTTTACTAAACTTCACTCAAATGATATTTTGACCGCGTAACGTATAATAATTATTGTCAATCGACATAAAACTCAACACCATTGGCTTTATGGAACACCCATGGTCCGTGCCAAAATTAAAAAAACGAAAAAAAAAAAATAACATTGATTGGAATATGTTTCGAATCAATTCAAAAAACAAAATTTTGAGAATACTGTCATACCAATTAAAAATTTATCGAATTAAGGTAAGAGATTTTGAATATAGATAATTAAAATATTCGCGAAATGTTTTTTTCACAATTTCAGTGGGCCTACCAAAACAAATATCTTCAGGTTTTAATAGGAATTTGTAAGAAATCCATAACAATTATGATAAATCCAGCAGCAGTAGTTTGCAGTAGTGAAGAACATGAAATAACGATAGCAAGGATTTCTTTTATGGTATGCTTATATTAAGCTATAACTGACAGGTAACAAACAATTTTTTTTACTAAGCTAATACCTATTGATTAGTTAATAAAAAGCAGTGTTAAGAATCATCAAAAACTGCAAAGCAAAGACCAGTTCGGCAAATTTAGATGCGCCTTTTCACCAAAATGAAAAAAAAAATAGGAGGTGAATTTCAATTTTAGTTTATATTTGCAGTATCTTGCTTCGATTGAGTATTTGGATCATGCAGAGATTGTGCTGGATCAAGATAGTTGAAATTTAAAGAAAATACGTAAATGAGAAAACGGAACAGTTCTACCAGTTACTGGTTGAAGGTTTAATGAGCGACTTGACATCGTTACTTATGTGTCGTGTTCCTGTTTTCTCATTTCTCAAGGAGAACATTGAAATTTATCATGCTAGAGTTATACTCATTAAATAATCATAACAATGAATTACATTCATTACTTTTTTAAAAAACGAAATTGTTCTTAAGGTAGAAATGCGATATCTGATGTCAAGTCGTGCATTGGACCTTCAACCGGTTATTGGTTTAATGCCCCGTTTCCTCGTTCAGGTATGTTTTTTGTTCGGGTTTCGATAATTTAGAACCAGCAATTTCTCTGTTGGGGCCACAAGGGTCGAAGCGAGACATGGCAAATGTAAATTAAAAATTTTTTGCATTATTTTTTCCCTGCCCTTAGCAAAACTAAAGTAAGTAATTCACAGAAGTCAAAGCCCTGCTTTAATTTCAAAGCACTTGATAACTTGACATCAAAGTTTGGTTTTTGTCACCTTCAAAATTCACCCAAATTTTTGGTCGAAAATTGAATTTTTGGTGCAATTATAATATTTCATACTGTAGTTGCATGACTAGATAGATAGATTAGATATTGTAGTTGCATAACTGCAGGCGATAATTTAAGTGAATAATATTTTCATTAGAAGGGTTTCAGTGCTGCTTTTGCGGAAACGTGCTACAAAATTTGTGTTACGCGATATTTTGTATGTTTCTGTTGTATGACTTCTATGTGTTGATGAAATCAAATTAGAGAATCAATTAACGACTTTCTCAAAAGTATTTTATTTGTACATACACACCTCTAACTTTAAGGGTGTAATCATTATCAACAATCAATTGTTTCTACAGTTAGATGTTTTTTGTTCTGTGCATTAACTAGCCTTTATTTGTCATTAACTGTGAACGTTAACCTTTTTAAAGCTACGAATTTTTAAATTCTTACCCCCAGGGATGAAAATCCTGAATGAAAAATTCTTACTGCCGTAATGAGGAATTTCAGTATTTAAAATCTTTCTTTAGTCTAATATTTAAAGCTCAATTTTTTTTAGTTCTTCGTTTAGGTCTTCGATATTGCCCAGAAAAAGCAGATCAGATTTCAGATTCTTGTTCTGAATCAGAAATTATGATATGCAGGATTAGGCTCAGAATACACACTGTATACAAATTCAGAATACAGGATTGAAAATGTAGACATGGAATTCAGAGCCACATTTATGTTTAAAATAAAGCTTTTAATTCATATTCAGCCCTATTTGAAATTTCGGATTTGGTGTATGGAATTCGAAATATATATATTTAAAACTGTATGATGTATGGGTATGGTGATACATTTTTATTGTATTATTAAAATCGCCTTAACGTATGCAACTTAACGTGCTGGATAGTTTCATATTACGATACGATGTTTAAAAACATCGCGTTATTTTAATAACATCGCCTCCTCGTCTTTATTAGTTTTGAATCTTTTTCCACTCTTGAAATTTCCAGTTTTTCATAAGTGTTAATTGATTTCTACAAATTTTGCGAAAAATTATTCAAAGTTCAGTGGGTTACTTTCGATTGATTGAGATTAATATTTTATTGGAAATCTGTCTTCAAACCTGTCGAAAAACAATTAATATTAGCAGTAACAAATCCTTTCCAGTCTAAATCACAACTTACGGGACCAATATTCTAGCAATTCTGAAATAATCAAATTTTGAATTTACAATACTTTAAAATACTTTTTAAAATGTCAATATTTTATTCTGCAATCAGGTTCATCAGTTCAAATAAACATTTTGAATGCATTCATAAAGATGATTTGGACAAACAGAACAAATAACTACTTTGTATCTATTACAATGACATTTTTTAAATACATTCAATTTTAGGCGTTTAGCTTCGCAGATACATGTAAAGAATTTTTCGTAAAAAAACATTCTATACTACAATTTCTGATATTTTAAAATTGTCAACTTAAAACCTAAGGAGATTTGTGGATTTTTTTTTTTTGTAAAATTCTAGTAAAATCAAAACCATACATTAGGTCAAAATTTCCGACACTATGTTCTCATAAAGTGCTATACACGCTGCATAACTGAAGGCGACTTTGGTAAGGTAGGAATATTTATTTCATTTGTTATAGTGTAATGTCGGATAATTGCATAAATACTGACGATTTTTTAGAACGATTTGCATGCCCTATTGTTTATCTCAATACAGACGATTTTACACATTCCTTACAATTTATCTGGCAAGGTACTTTACAATCCGGAGCAAACTTAAATGTCTGAATTATATTTATTTATGCTATCATGCCTTGTTAGCAATATTTGGTATCATTACGCCCTAATGAAGGTGGTACAATACCAAAATTTGTGTATCGTTTTTTATTAAAAGATAGCTCAGTGATGCCAAATTTTGGTTTCTAATGAAAGTTTAATGATGCCTCGTTTGGCAGCGTTTTCAAAAAAGATTTGATGTCACAACGATGCCAAATTTTGGCTGTGAATAATACCTAAAAGTGGTATCATTATGCCTCCAAAACTCGCCTCGAAACGTTGGCTAAATGAGGTATCATTAAGGTTTCAGTGAAACCTACACTTGACATTATTGAGGTATCCATATATGAAAAGTGAGACCCAAATTTTGGCATTGTACCACCTTTATTCGGGCAAAACGATACCTGAATTTACTTTCAAGGCATGATAGCAAAATTAGGTATAATTTTGCCATAAAAGTCTGCTCGGGATCGAACAAAAAAAAAACAAAATTTAACAGGGAAGTATATTCAAGTACGAGAAATGTTATTTTTATGTTTTGAGATTCCTCACTCTCTCCAACGGGAAGAAGGGAAAGAGGAGGGAGGTTTTCATACAATATTTTTGGATCACTTGAGAACTTATTATTCAAACTTATTAGCAAAGGGTATTTGAGTAGATTTTCTCTATGATTGTTCAAAATTTCTACCTCCTTTCACTGATTCGATAGGAAGGGGGAAGGGGAGCTCTCATACAATTTTTTTTAATAACTCGATTACTAATCTAGCAAATGGTAACAAATTGGGAAGAGTATTTAAACTCAAGATGATGAATTCTTGATGATTTGGTTCCCCTCACGGAATGGAAAGAGAAGAGAGGTGCCGTACGTTTGTTTTGACAAATTCAAGAGCTCATCAAATAAATTTAACCAATTTTTTCAGGGGAAAGTATAAGAATACGAGAAATGATTCTATGGTTTTTAAAAACCCTTTTCACAATACAGAGCCAGGAATGGGGGTGCTTTTATCGCATAGTTTTAAAAACTTTTCAAGCAATAGAAACCATTTTGTACATGAGAGGATTTTTTTAAAGATTCATGCCCCCTCCTTTCTTCAGAGGAGAAACAGGAAAAAGGAAAGTATGTAAAGCTTGAAAACTTATCAAGCAAATAGAGCCATATGTAAAATGTGATGTTATTTGATTACGAAAAATGTTGTTATGGCAGTTCGTGGACCCTTCTCACATTGCTGGGGAGAAAAGCAAATAAAATCGAGTACTTAATAGGTATCAAATTTCAAAACAATTATTGAAAAACATGTGATGTGAAAGCTCTCATTGTAAAGATATCGAAAATTTATTTATAATGAAACTATGTTCACACAATTTATTGATTTTAAAACGGTGCAGCAAAGCACACCGGTTCAGCTAATATATTATATTCATAAAACTCTTCGTAAAATTGGTTCGGAGTGTTTGAAGCATTTTCAATACATCAGGACCTAAAGTTTAATCAGTTTTGATTTCTGACAAAGAAGAAGGCTTAATAAAATCTTGGAGAATTAAAAAAACATCTACCTTTTAAAGGCTTTATACAGGAAAGTTAAAGCCAATTTAACATAATGCAAACAAATAGTTATCCAGCGAGTCCAGCCCACGTTTAGTGTGTTTATGATGTGTAATATTCATTTAATTCATCTTGCTCAAAGCAGAAATGGATGCAAAATGGTTTGGTGGAAAAAATCGTTTAGAATGAACATTGAGTTCAGTCTGTTCCCTAAAAACTCGAAAACTACTGAACCGAACTTCATAACTGAACTGATCATGCAAATAAAACCAAATTGGCATGGGAGTATATTTCGGTACGAGGGTTTTTTATGACAGTTTTAAACTTCTCCTGTTTTCAGTGGGAAGATGGAAAGGAGGGGGGGGGGGGGAGCTGTCTTACTTTTTTTAACACAACTCGAGAACTAATCAAACAAATGGAATCAAATTTTGGTGTGTATGGGTATTTGGATACGAGGAATGTTTCTATGGTTATTTGAGACACCTCGGGGAGAAAGGAAAGGAAGCAGGAAGCTTCATACAATTTTTACTGCATAGCTCGAGAACTATTCCTGCAAATGAAACCAAATTTTGTATGGATGGGTATTTGGGTACGAGAAATGATTCTATGAATATTTGGTATCCCTAAATCCTTCAAAGGGGTGGATGAAAAGGCGGGGGTTCGGCCTGGGGGGTTCTCCCTTTCAATTTCCAGCATGACTGGAGAGCTGATCGAGCAAATGGAACCAAATTTGGCATGTAAGGGTATTTCAATACTAGAAATGTTTCAATGATAAATTGAAGCCCATCCTTTCTTTCAGCGGCGAAATATAAAGGTGGAAGAGGGGCTCCCATACATTTTTTTTTGCATAACTCGAGAATTTATCGAGTAAATGAAACCAAATTTGGCATCAAAGGGTATTTTAGTCCGAGAAATATTTCTTTCTATCTTGCATTCCTAAACTTTTTGAATTAATCATAAACAACAAAATCTACCAGCAAGTGAAAAATCTTTAACAAATGCGTACCTCATTTATATGATCAAACGGTTTCATTTTGAGGCTCCTTATACTGATTACAGCAAAGTCTGTGACCGCATCTTCATACTCCTTTAGATCTCCAACTTAAAAAAAATATAGGCTTTCGTACAAATCTTTTTTTCTGGATTCAATCATACGTAACAGATCAATCACTAAATGTACGTTTATCTGAGGCCTCTTCTTTTTATAGTGTTCATAAATGACATAACCTTCATTCTAAACGGATTGGTGCTGACGTTATGAAACTATTCCTTAAAATCGATAAAACTGAGTGAAAGAGCCGTGGACTGTATTTTGCTCGAATTTGGGGACCGTTCGAAAGTCCGAAAACACAATTTACCGGATGTGTTGAGAGGGATTTACTTAAATAATGAATCACTGAAATGTTCTCTATGTACAGTTTATTTACACTATTTACACTTAAATTTTATTGGAGGAAACATAACTTAAACGAGGAAGGAAACTTAACATAGAAGGAATTCAAGGAAGAAGGAAAACTTAATCTGAAGGAACAACTTAAACTCGTAGGAAGGAATCTTCTAGAAGGGAGGAACACTTGGCTAAACTGAAAATCGATGTCTTGACTTGTCGACGGATGGAATGGATCTAAATGGATTGGCAAACACGCCGGTTGCTTGAATGATTGATTCATTCACACGCACACAAACATCTGTGTGCGCAATGGAAATTTCCACTGTTCGCTGGCTGAAGCAACAGTATGCAATTGTTGTTGTACGCCGGCCGGCGTTTACCGGCGTTTTTTATGTACACATATGAATGCATGTCCTTGAATGGACAAACAGCACACAAAAGTAGCAGGCGGTGATCGGTGATGACTTTTTTGGTTGGTGGCGCAATGCGACGTTGCCAATTCTTCGAGTTTGGCTCGAACACTGAGGATGTTGAAACATTTGAAAACGAAATGAATTGTGGTAAAAAAATAATCTTAAAGTTTTTGTTAAAAATGCATCTACGACGTTTAGTGGAAAACAAATTAATCCAGTCATTGAAATGTTGAAAGTTAGGAAGAGAACAAGTCAAAAATTCTGGGAGATCTTGAAGATTTTAATGTCCATCTGGATTCGGCACTCAGGTTTTTCGATGACTATGCAAAACATCAACCTTATAATCAAATGATGCACAAATAGTGCGTACTATGTGAGATGATAGACGTAACAATGACCAAACCAATTTTTAAAATGGTTGTAAACAACAACAAAAACAGCTTATTGGTTTTAAGTTTTGTAGTCTATAAAATTTAAAAGAAAGACAAAAAGAAAAATAAAACTAAAAACAAGAATTGTTATATGTTATCCTTATTTTGCGGAATTGTGTTGTGCTTGTTTTTTTTTCAATTAATTCTCCGAAAAACAGGAATATTATGAAGCACTCCACTATAATTTTGAAAAATGAAAACAAATTTGAATCATTGAAATTGAAACAAATCTCGCGTGAGCTTTCATTAGGGGAGGAGCGGGCTATATGCGCCTATTAAGCAGAATATTGATTTAATCAAATATTACATCGAATATGTGTACAGAAACTATATACACATGAGCCGACATCTGTTTTCTATACATTGGAGTAATTTTTTTGTTGAAATCTTCTTCAGTTTTTGAGAAATTGATTTTATTATAACTGATGTCAAAATTGCCGAACCTCAATCCGTGTGGGCTAAACGCGCCTATTTATGTTTTAGGTAAAATTTCTGTTTTTTTGGCAATATTTCCATATAATTTTATTGGAAATGCTAGATACTGATAACTTTCATACGACAAAGCTGAAGTTTTATAAAAATCTATGTCTTTTATAACTTTATGGAAAAAAAAAACAAAATTTAGGGTTGCCATCATATGGAGGAATTTCATTCCTAAGATAAATTTTATCAAATCTGTTTTGAGATCTTCGATTTGCTCTTAAAATGTCAATAAGAGCTTCGATTTGAAGTTTTAATGATAAAAATCATATATTTATTCTATTGAACCTGTTATTTAAGGGAAGCGGCATTTCAGAAACATGATGGGGACATACGAAAACACACTCTTTTTCCAATTTTTCATCATTATGAAACCATCATAAAAGCTTAAATTTGTTATACTTCTAGGATTCATTTGAATAAGAAACAAAAACCACCCAACTTTTTGTTTTGAGCTACTTTACGTATAATTTTTAAAAGTCAAAATATGACATCAAAAGCTATCAAAACCTTGTATGAATTTTTAAATTTTTTTGAGTTGGTTTTTTCATAGAATTCTTTCTTGCGTTATGCTGAAAGCGTATCCCTCAAAATGCATTGATTAGATATGTTGTCTTGTCAGCCATTTCGTCAAACGGCCGTAGGAGCATTTAACCCGATAGGCCCATTTAGGAAACCTTTCCCCTACATCGTATAAAACATCTTAAGAATTCACAGAAAATTGCTGCAAAAGTTATAAAAAAAAATTTAAAATGTGTATCTCACATATAGTTTGTTACGACGTAATGGAAGTTCACGCGAAAAATATAAAAATAACTCACCGACCTCATCCCTACCTCCTCCCTTATTCTTTGATATTCATAAACTAAAAACTAAATAAATTTTGAAAATATGTATTCAAAATATCGGTGAATTAATGTAGTATTAAAACTATACTAAGAGCAAAAAAGACTACGAACTATATTCCGATACAATAAGAAACTACCATTAAGACTAGCCAAAATATTAAAAATGAAAGCAGTTGTGAATCCATTTCAGAAAGTTTCTAAGTAATTTATATTCAAGATTTTATTTTATTTTTTTCAAAAAAATTTAATTTATTCATTGGTTCTAGTTTTGAGACCAGAATTTTAGTATACATTCTGTAATCATTTTTTGGACATGAATCATTTTTTAATTTAAAATCATGCAGAGAATAAAAAAAGTTTTCTATGAATTGGTGGGGTAGATTGCAAAAATTGTATTCTAACCGCCGTAGCATCAGCAGACTTCAACTTAATAAAACGTCTATCAATACAAAACAAAAAAAACAACTTCCAAAAAGAAACAAAACTCCGGATGAGTGATGTATGGCTCTGCAGCAGTTCCGTCGTCCGCTCCAGTTGCAATCGAAATTAGTCATATTTCATTGAATTAAGTGTGGTGCACAAACAGTGCAGAGTAATGGCACACCGCATCGACGACGACGACGATGACTGCACAGTAGCATCAGCCATGATGGAATGGAATATGACCTCAACAAAAACAACGGAAAAAAGATCAATTCAAATCCCCCTAAAAGTGGAACGAACGAACGAGGAGGTGTTTACGAATTATTTATAGGTTAATGGAAAACCGCAGCTGGGAGTATCGTGTGTCAACAAAAAATTTCTTTTGAAATGATCATCTTAAGAAAAGTCGCAGCTAAAAGTAAGTAGTTCTCTCGTAAATTCAAAACACTATAAATTTTACAATCCTTTGAACCCCCACGTATGTTAGTTTACATTTCATTAGTCCAATGGTTGAAAATCATGAACTATTTCCAAACGCTTGGTTTTTAAATTGCATCCTCCCACCGCCCGCACTTGTGTTTTTCTGAAGCAGAGCATTTTAATGACACTTGGTCGTAACGTTTGTTTACTCTCCGTAAATTGTTTTTAAAGACTATGAAAATGGTGTAACATTTGCCATTCGCGCCATAAATTACTCTCTACGCCACTGTGCTGTAAAATTTTCCAATCAACTGTCGGGGTTGTTACTTGTTAGTTATATCTAAACTCAGTTACTATTCCAGCCAGACAACGCGCATCGTTTCGTTTTGGCATTGAACGGGACAAAGAATGTAATTGATGGTGTATGCAAATTTGAGCGCGATGATGTTTGAAAGAAAAAAAAATACAACGCCGCAATGACACATCTCAACCAGTTTTGTCTGTGTTTTATGATGGCATATAGACAAAACTACTTCAAAAATCTTTTTCTGTGAATCTGTTTTCACTTAGACGGCAGATAAAACAAAAAATCCGCTCGTTTAGACCACTAATTCATTTCGTTTTGATTTTTCGCGTTAAATTTATGAGACGGACGCAGTTGAATCAATGGAAATTCGCTTTTTTTGTATATTTTTTTGAATTTACTACACCCACAAAAGAGGTTGCAAAAATCCAATGCCTATTTAGCAAATCTCTGTGTCGAAAATGCGCAGAAAAGTGTACTGAGCCAAATATGATATGATTTGAAAAGCACTACTGGCATAAAGACTGATCCCTTATGCAAAATGATGCCTGACCACTACATTCAAGCGCAACAAGAAAACATTTTCTGGGATTTTCATCCTATTGGATAATTCATCCCAAAAAAAAATTATAGTGAGTAACGAACTCACTGTAACATCTCATCTCGGCTTGCCAGTCCGCTAACTCACCCAGTGTACCATCTGAGTCGGTTAGCAAAGTTTATTGTCATAGTCTTTCTGCATCCGCCGATTATAAAAAAATCGCACTGCAAAAAATTCAAAATTTGTGTTGATATAAACATTAAAATTTTGGTAATATATTCAACATTTAAAAAATCTGTGAAATCTGTGAATATTTTCAAAATTCTGTGTTCTGTGACACAGAACCTGTGATCAAAATTTGCTGAAAATTCTGTGAAATTATAAATTTATTCTGTGATTTCAGAAACCTTGAATATAACAAATAATATCAAAAAAATCAATAATAGCATAACAAACTCGAAAATTTAAAAAAAACATACAGAAGACTTAAACTGACAAAAAACTAAATAAAAAATAATGAAAACGATTTAACTTAGATAACAAAATAACAAATTAAACAATATTAGCAAACATTACAAAACAAACCAACTTTACAAAATATTGCATAATTTCAAGTAAGCGTGATAAATAGCACGAGCTTTTAAAATTAAAGAAAAGTCGTAAACGTGAGCGACCCAATTTTATAAAGTAAAATCGGGTGCTGAATCCAAAAATGAAACTAAAAACAAATCTCAAAAGAACAGTTTTTGAATTATACTCCAAATATGATGTTTTGGATAAATATAAAATAAAAAGTAATTGTACTTAGATTCAAATATCTCGGATTGACGAATTCCAAATTAAATTCAGATTTGGAATAAGAATTCTGATTCTGAATTGAAGTTCTGATTCTAAATTTGAATTCCTAGATTTAGAAATCAGAACTAAATCGGATCTCTGATACTGATTGAACACATTTCTCTGATTTTCTGATTGTTATTTCTTTTGATTTGAAATTTTCAGTTAAAATATGTAACCTTTATTTTTACTGTGAATGAAATATGCTTTCTTATTCCAAATTTTGGTTTGAAATTTAATTAATCTTAATGAATTAAGATTTGAAAATCCAACTATGAAATGGAGAGTGACTTATGACTTTGTAAATTTTTCAAAAATGTATTCTTTGAATTGAATTATTTCTTCTGTTTTGTATTTCTAAAATCAATCCTACTAAGAATTAAATGTTGGATATAAATTTTAGGTTTTGACTTACAGTTCAGGCTTCAAATGAACTTCAGTTAATATTTGAGTTTGTGTTAATTGTATTCCTTGAGTAAATTTATCCTTGAGTTATATATTTTATTCCTAAATTTGATATTTCCATCTTGTTTGATTGAGGTCCAAACAAGATGAAAATATTAAATTTTGAAGATAATCTTCTCCTAGAACATTCAAATCATCGATTTTCCTCGGGCATAAAAAGGTTTTTCCAAAGGATCGAGCAAGTAACTCTACACAGCAAAATTT
This sequence comes from Uranotaenia lowii, assembly GCF_029784155.1. Classification (NCBI taxonomy): domain Eukaryota; kingdom Metazoa; phylum Arthropoda; class Insecta; order Diptera; family Culicidae; genus Uranotaenia; species Uranotaenia lowii. The sequence goes on from NC_073693.1 coordinate 129,399,224, forward strand.
TAATTTCTGGAAACCAGCAAAACTTTGCTAATTTTTGTCCCGCTGGTTTTTTGCTGGAAAACAAATTGCTGATTTTTCAGCAAAAATGGCAAGAACACTACCGAATGCTGAAAAATCCAGCAATAAGAAAACCGATTGCTGGTTTCCAGTGAAAATTTGGATTGCCGAACGTTTCCAGCAATTTTTGTTGCTGGAAATCGAGGCAAAAATTTAGTGTGTAAGATCTCGAAATGAAAAGTTAAGTCATCATAGTCATAAAGGGCTAGTTGATTAGATTATATGCATTCAGATTCTTTGATTCCAAATTAATAAATTTATAACATAAACACAAAAGATAAGCAATCTTGTTTACCATAAAGCATCTCGCGGTAAAATGGAATATTATTAGTTTTTCAAGTAGGAACAAAAGAAGTCTGCATTTGGAAAATCGGTAAAAAGCGACCGATCAGTTGAAGGAATCCTCCAGATATAACTGACATTAAAAAAAAACAATAATGGGCAAAACTTTCGAATATCAAAAATTTACTGAAAAATTGCACTATTTTTGATATTCAACGAACAATAATCGAATATTTAGAATAAGTTGTCAAACAAATGGTGTTTTTTAAAAAGGTTTTGCTAAAATGTTCGGAAATCTCAAATACTTGTTTCCCAATTGGAGCCAACTGCTGGTTTCGCCCATATGAAATGTTACGCAGGTCATTTTCTTTGACATGAGGTTTGGCAGCTCTACACGCTGGTGGTGTCATCTTTCTGTAATAAATCTTCATCCATCGATCCATTGCACAGTGCAGCGTCCCATAGACAAAAATAAAAAATTCTAAATTTTTATTTCACCAAATCAAGTAGGCGGTGCTTTTCATATATGTTTGAAGTGTGCTGCATGTGTATAAGTAATCACGTGGGAGCACTTATATGCCTGTATTAGGCTTATATTGTCAGATAGTTTCAACGCAACACGTGCACAGTTTTTTTTTCAGAAAAAAATACTCAATTTTACTAATTTTTCTCTAATCTGTTGGTGAATTTTAACCCTCATCCGCATTAGATTTCATTACCCTAATCAGCACTTGTGGTGTCAATTTGACACCACAAGCTCTAATCGTTATAACTTTTGGCGTGTTAGACCGATTTAAACAAAACTTACATCAAAAGAAACCTTGTAATGTCAGTAAAATATGTTTGGAACATTATATACAGCTAAAGTTACAAGTTTTCTCGTTATTCAGCATGAAAGAAAAAAAATCCGAAAAAACATGCCTCACGAAAACTGCTGTAGTTCATATGTTCCAGGTCCAAAAAAATATTTGCCTTATGCATATGAAAGCTGAAGTTAATGCCTACATCATGAAGACAAGAAATATAGCACGACACGCATCGTTATTTCGTCTGTCGCTTTCGCTCTCTGCCCAAATCACCACCCACCGTACCTACTCGGAGAGCAAACAAACACGTTTCGCTGGACCGCTGCTTGTAGTTCTAGAAATTCAGGAATGATTTTACGTTTATAATTTTCATATTTTTGTGAAATCTCACAGCGTGATTTGTTGCACCTCATTAGAATGTAGATTAAATTAGCTGTCCAATGAATATACTTTTGATTGGTCCAAACAAAGTAAAAGCACTGAAAATCCGGGTACAACCTGATGGTGGACCACAAAAACAGATGAAATTTCAATTTGTAAAAAAATTGCGCAAAGTAGTGAACTTTGAAAAATTCCAGTAAATTAAATTTTTGTTGCATCAAAAATCTAAAGACAGCAAAATGTTAGAATTTTAATAAAGTTTGTTGTCATATTTTTTTCAAAACTCTACCATCGCTCAAACAGTATTTACTAGCAATCGAATAAAAAGTAGACCACTTTTTTGAACTTTTTGTGACCATTTCGTTAAAAAAAATTTAAAAAAATATTTCTTGTCTTCATGATGTAGGCATTAACTTCAGCTTTCATATGCATAAGGCAAATATTTTTTTGGACCTGGAACATATGAACTACATCAGTTTTCGTGAGGCATGTTTTTTCGGATTTTTTTTCTTTCATGCTGAATAACGAGAAAACTAGTAACTTTAGCTGTATATAATGTTCTAAACATATTTTACTGACATTACAAGGTTTCTATTGATATAAGTTTTATATGAAGTTCATAATAATTCAAACGACTTAAATAGATTTTACTTTTGTGGTGTCAAAATGACACCAAAAGTCGGAAAAGGGAGTTTTTTTGTCCAGGCTTCCAGGGTTCGTCAATAAAAAAAAAGTAAAGATGCAATATTGAAGAACTTTTGAATTCATTTAGGGTCCCCGAAGAAATTTTTGTATTTTGAAGCTTCTGAAAAAAGTTACAATCCTTCAAACTTGCAATGGTGTCAAAATGACACCCTAATGCGGATGAGGGTTAATGTATTAACCGCAATGGAAACTGAAGAAGCAACTAATTAGAAGATATTTGAGGGGTTATCTCTGTGATTTATTTCCATATGTACAAATATGAAGGTGTTATCGATAAGCGTTCTTTATATTTCAAGAAAATGGACATTCAAACTTCAATTGGACATTACAAAAATATTTATCAAAATACCACTCTGATTTTTTCTCCAGTTAACGTTTATAGTATCCTTTAAAAGCTCAAAGTGGTTTCAGCTGTCCGAAATTGCTCGTTTTACAGATACGTTTTTACGTTTTTCTAGATGATGTTTTGACTGTTGAAATCACGATTTTTCACTAGTCTTGTTTTAAAGGGTGCTACAAACTGGCCGTTCCAAGCAAAAAGGTTGATTATTCAGTTTTCTTCCACCTCAGATATTGGAGAAGGAGGACAAAAATACTGCATTGGAAGAAATATCTTCATTTGCGCACAAATCATCATTAAACACGTGTTTTTCATGATATTTTAGAAAAAATGGGGTTTAATCTACTTTGGCGATCACGAAAAACAATGTTTTCGGAATAAATTTCTATTTTCATCTGAATGAGTTATTGTTCAGAAGGTAAAATTATTTTTTAAGTTGTTTTATGCATATACGTATATGAGTCACTTTTGTGAATATTGTTTTAACATACGCCATTCATGCCAATAATAGCTCACATCATTTCCAACAACTTTCTATATGACATGTATGAGTAAAAGTGCCAAACACCATCAGTTTTGATTTTTGTCCCGGTATCCCATACATTCAACCTTCCGTTAGTGAATTCTCTAAGCCTCGTTTGTACCCTTCTTATAATTTCAAATAACAAGATAACTCATTTCATTTACAGTTTCGATGATAATTTTCAAAAAAAGCAAAATGCAGTTAAATTTCCATAACTTTTCAATAATAATTTTTATAAATCTAATTTTCATAAGATGAAATTTGACGTTTCTAGAATACGTTTGATCCTAGGTAAAGAATTTCTTCATTTATTTGTTCAAGTTTAATTTTTGTCCAATTTCCATACCTCAAATTTTGACAGATAATATTGTAATAGTTGTTTTCTCTTTGATTGAGAATGTGTGCAATTTTTATTCTCAAAAATAAATAATTGTTAACAGCACTATTCCAAGGACAAATTTAAAAAAAGAAAAATTTTAATCGAGTTGAGATATCGCAAGATAAAATCTATTATATAAGATCAAATAAAAAGTTTATCTAGAAAAGAGAGAAATGCTACCAGATAGCCTCAGAAGATTAGTATGGCAAAACAATCCGTGGTCGTTGGTATGATTGTATCTAGACGTTATCGTTTAAGATGAATTGTTTTAAACTCATTTCTAGGGCAATATAGTGCTACAGTGAAACTTCTATTTAAATTTCCTCAAAATTATCACATTTTATCGGACAGGGAAAGGTCAAGAAAAAACTTCTGTAACTACATATTTTTATTGGAAATCGAAAGTACTCGTGGTTTTCGGTAGAGTCTAGATTTAAAATCTGTTATATCTTACTAAAATGAAAATATTTTTCAGATGGTCAAATGCCAACCCTTATATATCAAAATTCCAAATTTTGAAAGCCTTTTTGAAATGTTACAAAAACTTGTTTCGTGGATTCAGTTCATGTGTATGTGTTTGATAAAAAAAACACTTATATTTTAATTGCTAGTGTCGAACTCCCTAATTCGCAGCTTAATTCACTTTCGTTAAGCCGTGTATCTTTCCCAGTCTCCAAAACACAGAACATGTTCAGTTCCATTATTTATTCTCACGTAACAAACCATTCTGAAGGTCGTCGTAGAATAATTGTGATGCATTCCGGCCAAAAATAGAGGCGCCAGTTGGAGAACCACATGCACAACAACCAAGCCCCCTCCGCTGGCCAGTCACCATCATGTGTCAAAAGGCTAATTACCCGGTTGATAGCGCCCCCTAGCTAGAATGGCCTAGACCGTGGAGGGCCGGACGAGTCGCTCGCTACGATATTATGTTCAACGAACTGTCCGACGACGCGAAACAACAAAAACAACTCGCAGTTTGGCACAAACAAACGTAGAACATCCCCAAACAGAGAAGTCCACGATTTATGTGCTACGCTCAGCTGATGACAAACAGCAGCAGAGCCTAGCTAGACGCATCGCAAAGTTTCGACTTTGACCGCCACCGGTCATCCAATTTCGTGCCCAGTCGACAAATTCTTTTGCAAAAAGTTTAGCATACAATAATTGAATTGGCTAGCGCCGCTCAATGAGAGCGAAAAAAAATCGTGGAAACGATTACCTTTATTGTTGTGTGTTTTTTTTTTCAAAATAAATAAATGAGGTATTGAAAAAAACAGAAATGGTCGCGAATAGTTTAAGTCATTTGCTTACTAAGTCGGTTCTATTCATTAAGGTGAGTCATTGAAAGTAAACCTACGCGCGCGCGCCTTGGATTAGGTCATCCGAAAAATTGCTTCAATATGTAGGGTATCGAATTTGCTCCAGCCGATATTCCGTACCGTATGGATTGGAAGAAGTGTTTGTTCATTGAAAACGAACGCGAATGGGTGTTTCGTTCCACATTTTGCTAAACCATCCTCCATGCTGGATGGTGGTCAACCCACCGACGACGGCAGTTAGTGGTTTGGAAAATGTGTTGCTAGACAAGTTCACAATTTTGAAAAAATATTTGAAAATATCACTGATTTGGAATGAGTGAATGTATAAGTTTTTGTTCAAGAATGTATGGCTAAAGCGCTGAAACTGCATCCCTTTTTTCTGTAGAATTCGGTTTTATCGATTCGTTAATTTTTCTAATGAGGAACATTTAAGCTCTCCCGAGCAGAGTATTGTGGCAAAATTATAGCAAATTCTGCTATCACGCCCTGATAGCTTGCTATCATTTTGATTGACTTGGGTGGTAAACAGAAATAATAAGAGCAATAATTTCCATACATGGTTAGCAAGTAATATCAAATTTTGCTTTTTGACATTCAAGCTTCACCTCGTTTTTTTTTCGAAGGTATTTAAAACATATTAATGTCAATGTATGGCGATAAATAAAGCTTAGTTCATTTAGAAATGGGACAGTTACGAATGTGTGTATCTCAAAAACCATTCGTTTGATCGAAATACTAACTATAAAGGAAATGGAGGTAATCTTCTGATAATTTAAAAAGAATATATTTATTGTTTATTATATAAAACTAGCTGATCTGGTGTGCTTAGCTAAACCTTCTTAAAACAAATGAAATTATGCCAAAATGTATGTTTTATTGGTATGAATTATCCATCCTCTCCTTCTTTCAAAGTGGGGAGGGCTCACGAACTTTCATAACAACCGTGTTTGTATCTAAATAACGTCACATACCACATTTGGCTTCATTTTTCTGATGAATTTTGAATTGTTGCCGAATAAAATATAAAAAAAAACTTATTTTCTTCGATACAACAAAATTAAATGGGATCCCCTACCTTCTGCAAGGCGGAAGGGTTTATAACAATCATAGAAACATAAAAGGTGATACGGTCGAAATTTGGTCAATATCAACTTGACGTATTTCTTTCAATTTTGCATTTAAAAAACCTGAACACCCCTCATTTTGAAGGTGGTTGTCTCTTCAGTTGTCAAAATGCCGTCCTAGGAAGAAAAGCAGCGTATCAAAATTTTGCTCGCGCATCACGAAAATCCGAGCTACTCGCACGCCAATCTAGCACAATCGCTAAAAGTTTCCAAATCAATCGTTACAAATGTAATTAAAGTGTTTGGGGAACGTTTGTCGACAGCCAGGAAGTCTGGATCGGGGGGAAATCGAAAACCGGAAGACGCTGAGACGACAAAGAGAGTTGCCGATAGTTTCAAGCGAAACCCTAACCTCTCTCTCCGAGATGCAAGAGAGCGCAAATAAGCTGGGTGTATCGTCTACAACCGTGCATCGAGCCCAAAAACGAGCCGGACTATCGACTTACAAAAAGGTAGTGACTCCAAATCGCGATGATAAACAAAATACGACGGCCAAAGCGCGATCCCGGAGTCTATACACGACGATGCTGACGAAGTTTGACTGCGTGGTAATGGACGACGAAACCTATGTCAAAGCCGACTACAAGCAGCTTCCGGGACAGGAGTTTTATACGGCAAAAGGAAGAGGAAAGGTAGCAAATATTTTCAAGCACATGAAACTGTCAAAGTTCGCGAAGAAATATCTGGTTTGGCAAGCCACCTGCACCTGTGGCTTGAAATGCAGCATTTTCATAGCTTCCAAGACTGTCAACCAAGAAATTTACGTGAAAGAGTGTTTGAATAAACGTCTGCTGCCTTTCCTGAAGAAACACGGTTGTTCCGTACTGTTTTGGCCGGATTTGGCATCTTGCCATTATGGTAAAAAGGCCATGGAGTGGTACGCCGCCAACAACGTGCAGGTGGTTCCCAAGGACAAGAACCCTCCCAACACGCCAGAGCTCCGCCCAAGTGAGAAATACTGGGCTATTGTCAAGCGGAACCTAAAGAAGACCGAAAAAAACTGCTAAGGCCGAGCAGCAGTTCAAGGCAAACTGGCTTTCTGCGGCGAAGAAGGTGGAAAAGGTGGCTGTACAAAATCTGATGGCAGGGGTTAAGCATAAGGCCCGGCAATTCGGATTTGGAAAAGCGAAAGCCTAACTGAATATTTTTCCTGAATTGTATATGGGAGAGTGGGGAATCATGGGCCACTTTTTTTCGTTGTTTCATAACTTCTTTATTATAAAAGATAAAATGAAAATAAAAAACTATATGGTTTTCTACATTTTCAAGGTATCAGAAGGTATTTTTTTAAAATTTTTAATAAGTTATTTTCCCCATTTCTGATTGTTTAAAAAAATGCAATATTTTTTGGATTTTGAAAAATGGTGGGGAATCGTGGGCCACCAAATTCAAATCGACCAAATAACATGCGAAGTTTATGAGTTGACCCAAAATTGTGATTTCCTAATTCATTTCGTTATTTAAAAGCAATTTCAGATGATGAAATAAAAAAGAGAGCAGTGTATGATCGCATAGATTCCAAAATCTGGCTCGCGAACGTTTTGGCTAAATTTCTTATATAGGATGGACAAAATATTTTTCATAACTCTTCATTTGGCATAAGAAAACTTTGCAGATAGGTAAAACGTATTTTAAATTCTGAATGTGTATAAAAACATAAAAATATAGGTGATTCAAGATGTGTGGCCCACGATTCCCCACAAGCTATGATTTGCAAATTGGTTACGTTTGTGTGACTTATTGATGTTTCATCAAAAATTCCTTTTCCATGTGAAAGATCATGACAAAACAAAGATCAAAAGCGTATGAGCATGTTTTAGTTATGCACTTAAGGTTCCCCGTCGATGGATTTAGCGGGTGTTTTTTTAATTATATAAGTAAATTTTTCCAACTTTTTTTAGCTTGATAAATAAAAGAAGCATATGATGCGTATTTCAGTCAACAACATATAGGAATATATACTCACGCAAAGCGACGACGATGACAGTTGCTTTGAGATTTTTATCTCAACACACATCTGAGATATTAAAAGTGGCCCACGTTTCCCCATGGCCCACGATACCCCACTCTCCCCTACTAACTAAACTTGAAAAAGAATTTTAATTTTATTTTGTAAATAAACGATTTCACCGATTTACACGCATTTTCCCTTGACCAAATTTTGACCGTATCACCCTTTATCTCTTACCCAAATATCTTCCCAGGCCAAATTTGATTCCATTCTCTAGATTAAGGCCATGTTATGCCAACAAAATTGTATTGGGGCTTTCCTCCTTCCTATAAACTTAATGGAAGAAGAGTGGTGTCTCAAATTCTAAAAGAACCATATCTCGTGCTCAAATCCCTTTCAGGTAGAGTCTGGTATGGGAGTCTTCCTACTCCCTTTCTATATCCCCAATGGAAGAACGGAGGGATTTCATTTAATCATATGACCAATACTCGATATTATATGCTCTCCCATGCCAAATTTGGTTCCATCTGCTTGATAAAATCTTAAATTATGCGAAAAATTATAAAAAAGCACCTTCACTTTCTCCCCACTAGAAGCAGGGAGTGTTACCAAATATCGATAAAAACCTTTTTTGTTCTCAAATACCCTTCCATGCCAAATTCCGTTCCATTTGTTCGATTTGTTCTTCGGCATTATAAAAAAAACGTTATAAAGTACCCCTTGCCCTCTCCTATTTCCCCATTGGAAGGTTCTCAAATAATCAAAAAAACATTTCTTATTCCCAAATACTCTCCCATGCCAAATTTGGTTCCATTTGTTCGATAAGTTCTCCAGTTATGTAAAAAAATGTATGGTAGCCACCCCTCTCTCATATCTTCCTACTGGAAGTACAGATGGGTGCCGAATATTCATTGAAACATTTCTCGTACTCAAATACTATCTCCAAATTTGGTTCCATTTGCTTGATTAGTTTTTGAGTTATGTAAAAAAAATTAAGAAAGACCCTCTCCCCACTTCTTATCACCGTGCAGGGGAGAAGAAGGGGTCTCAAATAATCATAGAAATATTTCTTGTGCCCTAATACCAGCACATGCCAAATTTGGTACCATTTGTTTGATCGGTTCTCGAATTATACAAAAACGGGAGGGGTCTCAAACCAAAAAAGGAACCTTCCTCGGCCTCCATTTCCCCCACCTGCCAAGTTTCAGAGTCTTTTAATATAACATATCAAATAATTAGATCAAAACCTGTTCATTTAATCAATAAATCAACTCATCATGTTAAAACGTTAAAATGTTCAATTTTGGACGAAAATTTTTTCAAAAATTGTTCGAATTTAAACACATTTTTGAAAAATTTTCATTGGAGCCCCCTTTACAAAAACGGAAAACCTTTTGAAATCTCTAAATAATCTAATGACATTAAGAATTTTATTATGTATCAAATTTGAACAAAATCGATTGAAAATTGTTCGAATTCTGATATTTTTTACAATGAATATGTAAAAGCCCCCCCCCCCCCCCCCTTTCCTACAAAAATATTTGTAAATATAATTATTGGTTGTGTGTGTGTGTGTGTGTGTGTGTGTGTGTGTGTGTGTGTGTGTGTGTGTGTGTGTGTGTGTGTGTGTGTGTGTGTGTGTGTGTGTGTGTGTGTGTGTGTGTGTGTGTGTGTGTGTGTGTGTGTGTGTGTGTGTGTGTGTGTGTGTGTTGGACATTTGATTAAAATAACTAATAAATTGTATGGGAGCCCCCCTCCCCTCCCTTAAGTCGGAGAAGTAGTCAACTATTATAGAAACCATCTCCGGCCTCAAAACCCTCAGACGCCAACTTTGACGATGATCAGTTCAGTAGTTTCCAAGTCAATAGGGAACAGACAGACAGACAAACATTTATTTTAATATATGAAGGTCATTACATCAATTTTTTAAAATATTTTATTTAAAAATATGGTAAAACTTCAATGGCTTTTGATGTGCTATTTTATGATTTCCGTTGAAAAATAACAGAGCAATGTTGCAATGAAATATGGTTTTATTTTATTTACAAAAAAATATAACCAAATCCAACACGAAAAATAATAATGTTAGACATCTGAAAAAAATACATGTGTTTTTAAGTTGTAAAAATGAACCCAATTTTCAATTTTGGTGAAGATCTGAAGACCCTCGGCGCAAACCCATCAGATAATAAAACAAAATTCCCCAACTATCAGTTTAATAATAAGGGATTTTGAAGGAAACTGTGCAAAAATTTTTTTTTTCGCTTGCATCGTAATTAAGGTATTATTTTAAATTTTGAAAAAAATAGATCGGAAAGTACTTTTCACAGGCATCAAAATGCTGTCAAAATTTTGAATATCTGATGTATGTATGTATGTAGATAATCCACCATGGGTGCACAGATTCACCGCAGTTTCGCCAACGTATGCGATAAATTGCATTCTTTAGATTATAATTTCGGCCAATCTTCAATGCAGATCACCGCATACCCGACACCATGGCTTCGTGTGAACTGTCATGAAATGAATGTGCTTCGTGTATGTGTATGTCTTATTTGGAGAACGAGACAATCAGTTTCGCAACCGTATAAAACTCATAACATTTCCAGTGTTATGAATCTTCGACAAGTATTCCGCATCCGTGTATATACTTGCCCAGCTGGCAACTGATTGACTGTTCTTATATAATATATATATTTTAAATGAAACAGTTGAATAATAAAGCAGTTTTACCTTCTTACCAATCTTACCTCGAGACACTCCAAGCTTACCTGTAGCTGTATCAGTTACCGTCCTTATTAAATATCATATACATATTTGTTTTTTCACCTGATCTAAAACAAACAAATTTTGTTATATTACAAAGCATCACCCTACAATGCACTACAATCACCCCAATGCAATAAAGGTAAAAAAAAATGGAATTATGGTCTATACAGTTGTACTGCAAAAAACTCCAACACGGGAAAGCCAATTAAAACCTTTCATTCACCTATTTTCAAAAAAAATCCCCTACGAAATACATACATTCATATATAAAGCAACGTAAGAACAGGTTGGAAGGTACATGAGGTAGAACTGACCACCTGACGGCTAAAAACCTGTTCAAAAACATGTTAAAAATTAATGTAGGGGAAAGGTTTCCTAAATGGGCCTATCGGGTTAAATGACCCTACGGCTGTTTGATGAAATGGCTGACTAGACAGCTTATCTGACCAATGCATTTTGAGGGTGATACGCTTAGAACATAAGGCAAGAAAGAATTTTATGAATTTACAAACTCAAAAAAATTTTAAAAATCATACAAGGTTTTGATACATTTTGATGTAATATTTCGACTTTTAAAAATTGTACGTAAAGAAGCTTAAAACAAAAAATAGGATGGTTTTTGTTTCTTACTCAAATGAACTTAAGAAATCAAACATATTCCAGCTTTTGTGGAGGTTTAATAATGATTATATAGTGGAATAATAGAGTGTTTTTGTATGCCCCATCATGTTTGTAAAATGCCCCCATCCTAAAATAACAGGTTAAATAGAATAAATAAATGATTTTTATCGTTGAACCTTCAAATCTAAGCTCTGAATAACATCTTAAGAGAGAATTGAAGATCTAAAAACAGATTTGATAAAGTTTTTCTCATGGATGAACTGCCTTCATAGTATGGCAACCCTAACTTTTGTTTTATCCCATAAAATGATAATATACATAGATTTTTATAAAACTTCAGCTTTGTCGTACGGAAATTATTACTTTCTAGCAGTTTCAATGAAATTATACGGAAATATTGCTCAAAAAACAGAAATTTTGTTCAAAACATAAATAGGCGCATTTAGCCCGCACGGTTTGAGGTTCGGCATTTTAGACAACACTTATAATAAAATCGTTTTCTTGGAAACAGAAGAAAATTTTAACATAAAAATTACTCCAATGTATAGCAAACAGATGCCTGAACACATGTATATAGTTTTTGTACACATATTCTATGTGATATTTGATTAAATCAGTGTTCTGCTTAATAGGCGCATATAGCCCGCTCCTCCCCTATGCTTGATTATAATTTTGGCTTATGGAAAATATCCGCAAAAATATTAAAAATCATTCAAAGAAAAAATCATATTCTGAGAACAACAGTTAGAAAAACCGATAGTATCAACGTCACAAACCACTATGGGTGATAAACGGAATTTTGTTTTTCAATATTTCCCAACGTATACACTTTGGCTAATAGATTAAAAAAAATGTTGTTTTGAAGGAGTAAATCAAATTTAAAAAGCCTTTTATAGAAAAACTAATAACAAAAAAAGTTACGTTTACAATTAATAATGTTATGTATCTAGCTATCCCAAAACTATGGTGTTAAGGTTCAAAATTGAGAATAAAAAGATAAACATTAAGAAAGAAGAAAATTATTTAAATTTGTCCGTGATATGACATCTCCAAAATATCTAGTTTCGATCATAACAAGCTGAGTTGTTCAAAGAAATTAAAAAAAAATCCGCCCGCTTGTATGGAAATATCCCATAGTGCAACTGTAACATGAACGACACCCGTATAATTGGTAGGTATCCGGTTGAAATATTTTGAAGAAAAAAAATCAAGGATTGCTTTGATTGATTCTGGTTTTGTTGCCTCTAATAAATTTGTCCAGTCATTCCCTCTCACTCAACCGCTCTAAGATTCCCATTCAGATCCATTGCTAGTGAGCGAAAAGGACAAACAATATACTTTCCAGGCCACCATGTGAAAGCGCAAGGCCATTTGCGTACTCATACCCCACGCAAAGCGCATAAGAAAAAAAGTTATGACGTTGAAGTTGATAGAGGAAAAGAGATAGTAGAGCGAACAGCAAACATGTTGGTACATGTCTCGATAATTTAATGATGTTCAAATATGTCTCAAGCAAAATTAATTTTACTTTAAAATTGTTCACGATATATTCACTTCATTATCGAAAAACATTAGGAAACTGAGATATTGCAAAGTTAGTAAAATAGAAAAAAAACGCGCATTAGAACGCTCTCACCCGTTTTGGTCCTCCCGTTTGATATCTTTGCTTGCGTGCCTATGGTGAAAACTGAATGAAAAAACCCCCGCCCGGTCGGAATCATATTTCACAAGCGCATTGCTACAGCTGCATCACCGAGCTCTTCTTGCTGCGCACAAAAAACTAAACACAAGAAAGAATCCGACTGGAATCAATGTTATTTCACTTAGCGGGCACCAGATATTTTCAAATAAGTTTAACAAATTCACATAATTTCACACCAACTTTTGGAAACCAAACACACCACATAAAACGCCATTACTCGATTTTTACTTTTTTACACTCATTTTTGTAACTGAGCATACAAACACGATGCTTAATCTCTAATTTTTCCACATATCGCCAATTCTATCGGAAAACAATATATAACCAACACTTTACGGAAACAAATGCAGGAAACGCGAAACACCGACAGGAGCCTGGAGAAAAGGAAAAAACAACCGCACGCGATGAGAGCTCGATGCTGAAATGGATCAAAATTTTGAATGTCTGATTACTAGAAAATGAGCTATCAGCAAAAGATAGTGTCCCATTCCTAAACAACTAAGCTTTGGTACTCGGTAACAGAAGAACTTGTTGTCAATATACTCTCAAAACTTTTTAAAACGAACTGTCATTTGGGTCTTAAGAAAATTGAAAATTTACATCACTTTGCTAATGGTAAACGGAAATTGTTGCTCTTATTTTTTCTGTGTCCCACCTTAAGGCAATCAAAAAGAAGGAAAATTTGGCTATCAATGCGTGAAATTTTGCTGTTTTTCTGGTGTCATGTTTTAAAACTGAGGATGCCATTGATACCTAATTTAGCTTTCGCATACTTTTTTATACAAATTTGTGCTTTCAGATTGCTGCTGGTGTCTTATGTTGGTCTCAGTTTGCTATCAATTTATTCGTTAAAGTCTGCTCGGGTGGAAATTTGCTTTGCCTGTCTTTCTTAATTCAACATTGTTTGTGATTTTTTTATTAAAATTGGCACATTGTTGATAGTATGAATTTAGACGTTTTTTGTCAGTGTTTCATCGCTGTGATGTGTTGGTGCGGCTAGCTTCATTTGGTCAAATTTTACAAAGTACAATAAACTAATTTGAACTAGTCCTCTACCACACGCACCAATATGTTCAACCATGTTTACGATGCAAGTATGAATAACCAAATCAACACCCTGCTACGTGACTCCCGGTTACACGGTCCACGAGCTGCCGTTTGGAAAAGTTTCAATTCCCGTAAGGTAACGAATTCTAGCTCTAGAGCACATCCCGATCAAACCATCAAACATGTGCGACATTTCGGCCACTGCTGGATCGCTTCTAGCTAAGCTAGCTATAGCAATTTATTTGGAGAATTGGTCCACGCACGCTAACAGAAGGTCGTCATCATCGTCATCGCCACATTAACCGCCTTTTAACGCCAACGCCCCCGGGGCAAGATGAATACTTTTCTAGCGCTTCTTTCCTCCTGCCTTTCTCTCCAGTCTCAAATTCGTGGAGAAGAAATTTTGGACAGTAATAAATTTTCATGAAAGTTGATGTGATACATTGGAGATATGCGATACTGCATCATACCATTTTATTGCGCTCGCGGATGCAAGTGGGAATGCGGTTTTCTCCCCTCTCTGCTAGAGATGCCTTTCATAACTTAATTTATCCTCCGGTTTATGTGGCTATTGGGTTGACCTCTTCGTTTTCCTTGCTTTCATCATTTTTTTGACGAAATTGAATTAATAACAATAAATAAGTGGGCCTCCAAATTAAGAGACAACAAATTTTGGATGCACTTTTCCGAAGTTTTCATTCGTTACATCAATAAGTGAATCGAGGTTGCTGATTCAAATTTTAGAACAAATGGATCAAAGTTATGAAGATTTCTACACCCATAGAAGGTGTTCAAAAAATCAAATGTCTATTTAGCAAATCTCTGTGTCGAAAATGCGCTGAAAAGTGTACTGTACCAAAGATGATAAGATTGGATAAACACTATACTGGCATAAAGACTCGAGCTCCCAAGAATAAACCACTACATTCAATCGAAACAAGAAAACCATTTTATGGAATTTACATCCAATTGGATTCATCAAAAAAAAAAAAAATAATTTAGTGAGATTCGAACTCACTGAAACATCTCATATCGGCTTGCCAGTTCGATATCTTATCCAGTGCACAATCTGAGTCGGTTAACAAACGAAAGTTTATTGTCATGATACTTCTGTCACCGCCGATTACCAAAAAAACCGCACTGCATTGGCCGTCTGCCGTTTGGCCGGTGGATTTTGTTTCATTCTCCTTTGTCTTTGATGCGAAAGGGATGGGAATGGAAGGGGAATGGAGTATTAAGGAAAACTAGAAACTGTTTTCTATTGCGGCACAGTTCATTTTGGCTGGTGTTTTTTTACCGTCGATTGGAAACAAATGATGTTTTTTTTCTAATACCGGTTTACATACACATTAGACTGGCCCTAATTTGTATGGGATGATTTTTACAACATTTTTTTTAAGGCGGCACCCCCTAGATTGGTGCATTTTAGTGAAAAAATGACTTTCTGAAAGTTTCGGGTCATTTGGAAGAAGCACGAGCTGGCGCAAAGGACTTGAAATTTGTATGGAGATTTTCGGTAAAATGTATGAAAAATCGACATTCTTCCACTCTTTGTATTCTAAAATATGTTTCCAGCATGCTAGAAAGCTCAGAATTTCAGGAATTGTAGTTCAAACCATGACAAACAAGTTTGTAGAAGATTGTGACGCACTATGAGTTGACTGTGATAATTTTTTTGCAATTGAATGTATGATTTTTTGACCTAAATGCACCAATCTAGGGGGTGCCGCGTGGAAAGGCTTATTCAAAACAAACAATCAGCAGCAGTAGCCTTAAAAATCCAAATCAATTTAAAAAATCAGAAGCTTTTTAAGCCAATTCTGTCTTTATCCACCAGAAGGCCAAATCAAAACAAACAATCAGCCACAGCAGCCTTAAAAATCTGTACTGTACTTCTTTACCCATCTCCGTTTTTTTCCACTGGAAGGCCAAATTGAAGCAACAGCAGCCTTAAAAATCTGCGCTTCCAAAGCCAATTCCATTTTTTTTTCACCAAAACGAATCAAAGCAAACAATCAGCAAAAGCTGCCTGAAAATCTGCGCTTCCAAATCCATTCCGCCTTTTTCCACCGGAAAGCCAAATTATAACCAACGGAACAGAACAATGCCGTCTTATTTCACTGGAAGGCCAAACCAAAGCAATCAGCAGCAGCAGCCTTAAATATCTGCGCTTCTAACGCAAATTCCGTCTTATTCCATCTGAAGGCCAAATCAAAACAATCAGCAGCAGCAGCCTTAAATATCTGCGTTTATAACGCCAATTCCGTCTTATTCCACCAGAAAGCCAAATCAAAACAATCAGCAGCAGCAACCTTTAATATCCGCGCTTCTAACGCTAACTCCGTCTTATTCTACCGGAAGGCCAAATCAAAACATTCAGCAGCAGCCTTAAATATCTGCGCTCTTTGTGCTTATTCTACCAATCACGGGACAGTCTGTCGCTCACAAGAATAGATCAATGACTGACTTTGTTTTGTTTGTTTGCCTAGTGTTGCCAAAATAGCAAACGTTGTCATAGACATTTATTTTGTTTTGTTTATCTTCAGTGTTGCCGAATACAACTTTATTTTTAATTAAATTTGATTTATTTTCTGCATATCCTTCATCTCATCCCTACAGTATGTATGTAGTATGATTTAATTGAATGATTAATGGCATTTCGGTGAACTATACATTCTAATAGGAAGAATATCAAATGAAAGTAATGAAAATTATAGACGGATAGATTAGATTAGGAAGCATGAAAGGTGTTGAAAATGAGCCAAGAGCGTGATTTCAGAAAACTTCTTGCCGCACAAGACCATTTGTCCCACCCCGTATTATTGTCTAGAAGAAGCAAAGTTGATAGGCTGACTTTACATTGATCTATACAATGATACATGGAGGAATCGAAGCCCGTGTTTTTCGTACCCCGAACGGATATGTAGTATATTGGTTATCCACCATGGGTGCACGGATTCACCGCAGTTTCTGCCTAAGTATGTGCTCACATGCATTCTTAGATTATTAGGTTCGACAAATCTCCAATGCAACGCTTACACATACCCCGACTCCATGGCTTCGTATGAACTGTTATGGAGTGAATTGTATTGTATTGACTTAGGTATATTTTGGAAGAACGAGTCAATAAGGTGGGCTAGTTTACTTACAGGTATTCCGGCATCCGTGTATATACCTGGCCAGCTGGCAACTGATTGAACATTCTTATTACATGGTCAGTTATAAAAGTAAACACATCTTACCTGTTCACCACTTATGGGATACGAACCCAAAAGTTTTCATGCCTATACCGGGAATCGAACCCAGTACGCCTCGCGCCAGCCTATTTGCTAGACCACTTCAACTCCACATCATTCCGCTAGCAATAGTCCCTTCAGATTAACTCGCAAATTATTTTAAATTGAGTCAATGCCCATGGCGTAGTGGGTTATGCTTTAGTCTTAAAAGCCAATGGTTATAAGATAGAATATTACTGATGACGTGCATAATACTGCTCCTATTCAATTGACTAACTAGGATGATGAAACTTCTGCATAAAATTGATTGAATATGACTGTTGAAATTTATTCAATTTATCTAAATAGTTTGGTTGGATAGTTACGTTTGTGTTTAATGGTTGTGCTATATTTGGATTACTCATTCATTGAATTTTATTGGAGGTCATATTTTATCAATCGATCAATGACCCATGACTTGATTCGTGCATATCTCTCGGTGCAAAAATCTCAAGAGCTGCCCCGAAAAGAGGTTAGGTACACTCCGTGGCCTGCATATCTAGCACACGCGTAAAACATTCGTGGCTACCAGTCAGTAGATAGGTAGGTAGTGGTGAAATTGAACTCAATAAAGTGCTTCCTACTTTCGCCGGGTTGTTGTTGGTTCCTGCTGCTTTAAAACTATATTGGACCTATAGCCGGTTGGTTCCCCGGGTGGTGAATCGGTACTAAAACGATACCATACGTACAATAACATCCAAAACGAACCTGGAAAAACTGGCAAAAAAAGCTCACTCACCTAGTTGCTACGTTTAGCGGTGAGGACGTGAGTTGATTGCCGTGCGCAAAAATTACAATTCCATCCGTTTTGTGGCCAGTTGTAAAGCTATCACATCACATCTCAACAGCCAATACTAGTAGTTGGGTACGCATGAAGCGTACGTACGCCTAACGAAAGCTAGCGCCTGGGCAACCTCTTTCTGTTTCTCTCTCTTATCAGTGCTGGCAAATTCCATAAATTGACGTCACGTGTCCCCTGCCTGTGTGGTTGGAAAAAAAAGTAAATGTCATCGCTGATGTTCGCGGAACTTGTTCGAGACCTTTAATGTTTCTGTGTCAACGGAGTTTGGGAAGTACGTCATGTCAACAAGTTCAGTACCTCCATTATAGTTGAAGTTCTTTTACTGAATGAAGAATACATAGCTCATCTTATCGAAAGCAATAACAGCATTTTACGTAAAAAAATACTAGACAAAAACCTAAACACGATAAGAAGTGTAAACCAATAACTCAAGATATAATTGCGCTGAAAGATATTCGATAAGCCAAATATGTACATTAGGGTGGCAGCGTAAAGGATCGAATTCTGAAAACCAACCATACACCTACATTTCGTCTATTGGCCCAAAAACATGCCCTGTACAAAATTTCCCTTCAATCGAATTTAATTTAGAGGTGCCTAAAAGCGTTCAAAATTTCGATTTTTTTACCCTCCAAAACCACCTAACTTGGGGACAAAAGGAAATCGGGTAAATCGCAATTTGAATTGTGATGCCTTATGAATTGAAAATGCATAAGACGTCGAGCAGGGCCGTAGGAAGAACTGCATCATAGGGGGGGTTTTGGTGACAAAATTATTCCTATAAAATTTGGCTTGAAACATGCATACATAAAAATAGTAAAAAAAGTGATATTAAAAGTATCTCATTATTCCGGTTAAAGTTCTTTTATATTGTAACTAGTTATTCATTTATAATCATTACGTCCTAAAATAAGTCCTAAAAGTGTATCAGCTTTTTTGAAGCTTAAAAATAATAAATGAGGGATCTTGAAGACTTCATTTGAAAGATAAACTTGTTTGGGGTTCAAATCAGATTAATTTTCAACTCTTGTAAACTCGATACATTCAGATTTTTGTAGAAGTCTTTGTTTTTGAAGTATTAACAATATTTCCATAATAAACTAATAAATCATAATTCCAGTTGAGTTTTCCTGGACCTGAGGATTATGTACAAGTAATTTTATCAACAATAAATTATCATTGATAATCTAAGTTTAATTAAAATTTTGATTTTTCATAGAACACAATCTTGAAAAAGAGTTCAGATTTAATTTTATAATAGTGGTAATCACCTGTTTTGTGTTTTAGTTTAAGTCAATTTGAATGTTAATTCCTAATGTGTATTTTGCAATTTGTAAATGAATGAAAATTCTGAAATCCTAATTTTAAATTGATTTCTGAATCTAAATTGCAAACAAAAAATCCAAATAATTATGAACCCTAAATCACATTTTTTAACAGAATCTTTAACCAGAAACCTTTTATTTGAATTTTGAATCTTTGATTTTCTATATGAATTCTTTCTTCAATTATTTATTCGTTATTCAGCTAGTGAAACTCTGATATTTCAATTTTGGATCACTATTATGGATTTTTTTTAAGTTTCTAAGTTAAATTCTGCATAACAATCAAGAGTAAAAATTATTTTAAATCCAAATCTTAATTTTTTTTTTTTGTATATCTAATATTTTCTTTTTATGTTCCGGAATGATGATTTTCGAACTTTGAAAATGAATCTTATTTTAGTTTTAAATGAAAAATCAAGATTCAAATCAGGATTTGATCCCGAACTGTACTGTAAATCAAGAATAATAAACTGTATCTCACTTATCTGTACAGGGCAAATCCGGGCTATTTTATCTAAAAGCCCTACAAAATCCGGGCATTCGATTTAAAAGTTTACAACTCAAAATCTGGGCAATATCCAGGCAAATCAGGAAATTCTTCAATTTAAATCAAGAATAAAAATAATCGATTAGTGGTTTTTTTCATCGCAACTCGTCAGAAAGTTAATTTGGATAAACTTTACTCAAACAAATAAATGAAAAATAAACTTAAAACATCCGACAAAATTCGGGCAATCAGGTAACCTTATTGAGTCTAATCTTATTGAAAATTCGATATCGATTCGAGACTAAGGATTGCACCAAAAATTCATGCACCATCTTATTTTGTGAATAATTTTTGCTGGCGTTTTCGAGAACAGTCTTTAAATGTCCATAAATAACTGAGATAATATTTGAAAATCTTTAGTAGAATTGAGGGGAGGCTGGGGGGCTCCCGAGGAAGAAAAAGTAACATAAGTAATATCACACTGATTTTAGTTACAGAAACCATGATCGGAAACGTAAGTATAGTATAGGACGCCCCCCTGAAATGATGGCTCGGAATTTTTTCACTTATAGCAGTTTTGGGGGGCCCTAGTGTAAGCATTTCGAAGCAGGTATCCAGGCTAGGCAAATATGAATGTTTTTTTTCTAGAAAAAACTTGATGTCAATTCCCGGCAATTTTTTCCCGAAACCCGAAAGCAAATCCGAGCATAATGCAATTTTCATTACCGAGATTCATGGGGAAAGTGAATAAAATCGTACTTCTATCAAATTTTTCTTTGAGAACCCAGGCAAGTCCAGATAAATCCTGCAATCTGAAATGCTTACTTTACAATAAATAAAATCATTTTCTCTTCGTTCATAGTATAATTTTTTTTTTTGATTTCACAACCATATATTTCTTAAATCTTAAATCTCCGTATTTCACTATACAATTTTTAACGATACACTTAAACTTTGGTTGATTACGATATTTGAAAAAACTACTATAATTTGCAGTCATAGGTTTGAAATTCGATTTAAGAACTTTCTCAAAACTTTACATGATTTTTTACTCTGAGCATTTCTATTATTAAATTACCCTCCTTTCAAGCTAATGCCCTGAATTTTTGTTACAATTACAGTTTTATTGAGTGACATATATATTTCTTCCTTTATATTTAAATCTTTTCTAAATTTTGCAATGAAGATACAATTTTTTATTTCTTTTTCTCATGTTTTCAATTTTATTTTCACCAGCTGAAACAGTTCTACTTAAGGCTATGATCATTTAGTATCTGGGCAGTTACAAACGTGTGTATTTTAAAAACTATTCATTTGATCGAAAAACTTTCTTTGAAGGAAATGAAGGTGCTAATATGACATTTAATGTAAAAATATAAAAAAATATATTTATCAATGATTTCAAGAAATACTCTATTTTTTTTCATAAAATCTCATTTTTATCTTTGCACACTTTTTTCAGTCATGTATTGATTTTTTTTTTACCACAGAAGCAAGACCTTTGCAAAATCATGATATTTTACACAAACTCACCTGGAAAAAGCAATTGGAATCGTGTTGGAACCTTTTCATGAGTAGGCATCTCGAAGAATTTGATCTCTGAAATCCGGTTTTAACATAATTTTTTTTGTCCATCAGAACACATCTGTCATATTGCGTAAAAACCGGATGCACAGATTGCGATCTTTGGAACTTATCATTATTAGTTATTTACTTGGTGTCTACTTGACAGGCAACACTTTTTGCCCGCACGGAAATGGATTTTTTTTTTGCATTATTTAAGGAGTCTGCATTCAGTTATCCCCAATAACCATAAATTTTTTACCATATTTAAGATCTAGGGTTCCACTACGATGCTTGGTTTGAACTTCGTGAGCATCCTAGAGTGGCTCTTTATGCTTCTCAACCATTTGGTCCGAAAAAAAAAATCAGAAAAAATCAACAGTTTATGAGCTTTCAAGTCAACAATGAAGAATTTTCGAGGCGCAAAATGCGCAACAGGAGCAAATTTGTGCAAAATTATTTTAACCATGTCTTTTGCATCGTAAATATCTCAAACACACGTTAACTTAAAAATCTATCAAAAATAGTCAAGATGGTCCTTTTCATAACCAACACAACGCTACGAAAGTTTTGCAAATCCGAGCTCTATTAACGTAGATATCACTGAAATAAAGCGTCCGGATACTAAATGATCATAGCCTTATCAAGTCAAAATTTTCTCTTTTTTATATTTGAGCTGATTAGAATCTGATTCTGAATTTCGCATTCCAATTAAAAAAAATCAAATCACTTGAAACCGGTTTTTTTTTGTTCCAGAGATATGAAATTAGAACAAACATTTGAATTTTGAGTAATACATTTGGTATTTCCTACTTTGGCTCTGATATGGGTTTAGATTCTCATTTTTTCTCTTATTGAACTTTTTTACAATTTTCGCTGAATCCCTACACCAGAGTTTTCGTCAACATTTCATGTTGACCAGACATTTAACAAACATTTTCCAGGTGTAGAAACCAATTAATAGAATGGGCTGCGGTTGCCGAGGTGTATGTTGAATTGATATGACATTTTCCATAGTCGTTGATTGGCAAGGTTGCCAATCACCAACGCCAAATCTTCAGATTTTCACTGCATAGGCATTATTTTCTAAATCTTGATTTGAATATATGAATTTGGTTTGATTCGAGACCTTGAGTTGTGATTCGGAATTCTACCGTTATGTATATATCTCATTACAAGTTTTAATTTAACATCACAATCATATGAAATCATCATTTTTGGTGAAGCACAAACCAAGCGTCCACAAAAAATTGAAACTATTAAAAGTCTATTTTTTCTGGATTTTTAAAACTAACGTTTTCGAATAAAACTCAACTTAAATTTGGATTTAATAGATCTATTTCAGAATTTTTGTCTTCGATCATTTGATTAACTCTTTCCCAATGTCATAATGTAAGAACAATAGTTCATTTAAAGATACCAGATATTGGTATTGGCACTTTAATAGGTTTTTCAAACAACATTACCTTATATTTAACGCTTTCAAATATGACAATTGACAACAATCATTTTAAAAAAACGGAAAAAAATTCAAAATGTGTCTGAAACATGATAAGAAAAAAATTTACTAAAAATTGTCAAAAATTGACGAAAAACCGACTCATATGATAATAATAATGGTTCATTTTTTAGTAACAAGTTGAAAAAAAGTCCTTTCAATTTTGGTAACACAATATTTTCGGGCGTGTTGCAGAAAATCGAAAAGGGCCTGTACTCTTTTATTGAAGATATAACTGTTATAGGAAGACAATAAATTTTCGGTAGCTTAAAATATATGTATATAAGGTATTCTTTTGAATGGCTATGAAAAAAAATCTATTTTGAGCCACCCCTCTCGACGTTTTATGCATTTTGAAATTTTGAAGTCGTTAGATATCAAAATTAAAATTTAGATTTTAAAGATTTCCGTCGTTTCTCTCTTAGGTGGTTTATGACGATAAAAAAAAATCGAACCTTTGAGCGCTTTAAGACACGTAAATCAAATCAGATTGAGCTGAAATTTTGCACAGGGCAGTTTTTCGGGCCAATCTACAAAATGTGTATGGTCGGTTTTCAAAATTCAACCATAAAATTTGTCCTACACATCCATTGCCACCCTAATTTACTTATATTTCGTGTGAGCTTTCGTTAAGCCGTATCAAACATCTTAAGAATTCACAGAAAACTGCTGCAACAGTTATCAAAATAACTTCAACATTTGTATTTCACGTATAGTATATGTTGTTCAGGCTACAAATATTCCAGATGGAAAGAAGTTGCTACCAATTTTGTCAGTTTTTGTATTTTTTTACACATAATTCACACATTTCACATAATTTTTTTGTTTACATTTTGTTTCATAAGACGTAATGAAAGTTCACGCGAGATATGTATTTTTCAATATCAATATTTGGTGACAATGATCTTACTATTCGTTATCTTTTAACAATGATCTTCCCAATGGAAACTTGAAATTATCACATCTGGAGTTCACCATAAAATCAATCTACAATACCAAGAACTACTCTCATAGATCAACTTGACATTTAGACGTCATCCATCATCCATCAATTTGATCTGGCTGAGCCCTTATCTTAGCTCTCGGGGCTCTCAGAGCAAAAATAAAGCACTTCAACGTAAACTCGTTCAAGCCCGGCTCGCTCGATGCCATTTAAAATCGAAAGTGTAGATTTTTTTTTTCACACAGCTCAGCTAACGTGTTCAAGGCGGAGGCCGGAGAAAGAAGGAACAGAAACCAGTCCAGGCCCGTTTCAGTTCCAGTACGCGGAAAAGCGCACTAACGCCCAAGGGTGCGCAAAACGGCATCAATTACCACTCGTCAAGTACAAATCAAATGGCCGGCGCTTCGCGCAAAATCTTTCAACTTGTACTTACTATTTACTGGGACTTCTCCGGGTAGTTCGACTTAGTAGAGGTGTTTACCACTGGGGGTTTGGTCCGATGAGCCGGGAAATATCGAAAGGGAAAGTCTTGATTGTTTCCCTTTGAGTCGGACCAACCCCCTCTTGCTTCTTACTCGGAAACCGGAAAAGGGGGAAGTGTTGATAGTCCGCACACGTGGATCAACTAACTTCGAAGTTGTTTAAACAACGACGGACGGGTTGAAGATGAGCTCGAGGGATCAGTTTTCTAATGTTCAACTATTAATAGACGCCAATTGATTGGTTGCCTGGGGCTGTGAATCGATTTAGTTGATTGAGACAACAAATTCAAACGGTGATTGATAAGAGTTTTCAACCTAAAGGCATCGATAAATCTATTTAGTCTAAGTGGTCAGGATTAAAAATACTGTCAGGGACGGTTTCAGATGACTCTCAGGAAGAAAATAAAACTTAAGATAGACTGAGAGTTTTAAAATGTCAAACAAAATACGAATGAAAAAACCGATGAAAGTGCAATAAAATCTTTTTCTTGTTTCGCTTAAATGTTGTAGTCATGTGTCATTTTGCTTGGGAGCTAGAGTAGTGCTTTTCCAATCATATCATTTTTGGTACAGTACCTTATCTTTCTGCTAAATAATTCTATAGTTTATGTCCCCAAGAAAAAAAAAATGGAAAAAATCTCCAAGAGAAAGAATCATTTTCCGAAGTGGTCAGGTCATACCTAATCTAGCTCTAAATACTATTGAAAAATCTTAGGAATATCTTAGCCAGACGTCTCTAATGTGATTATCATAAGTTTGGATCAGTCCATGAACTGCAAACACGTGAAAGATACGAAGCTATTTGAAGATTTACCAGTTTTTAATCGGCTTCAATAAAAAAATCTCAAAAACCATGGTTAATCTAATTGACTAAATCCAAAGCCAGACATTTAACACTATTATGATAAAAGGTACTGATTGGATTGGATTTATTGCTAACAGTGTTTGGAATTTTATTAATTTATTCCGATGTTTTCTTAATAAAACATGAAGTGTGCCTAATTTTCACCAGTGTAATTTTGAAAGGTCTGAAAGGACTGAACCGATAATGTTGAAAAAGTTTCTCGGCGATTTCAGTCTCAAAAATAATAAAAGACTTTATCAATGAATCTGGCGAGTTGGAAAAAGTTTTGGTTAACTTGGTTTGATTTACAGTGTTTTTAATAGAAAAAATCTTAATAAAATCTAAATTTAGTGCGAGCTTCTGAAAGCTGCCAATTGTTCGTAAAATTGAGGTTGAAATAGCCAAATTTTTATGCATGTTATCCATGTAACTCTAAAAGCTTAAATTTTTCGCTTACAATGTTCAACAAAAATATGTTTCTTTTTGGTTCATTTAAACAACTTTGTAGAATGTTTTGAAGGCTTTAAAATTACCAGAAAAAAAGTTATGATAAAAAAAAAAGATTTTTAAAGGTTATTGTTGAATTCAATGATTTAGCAACAGGGAATTGGTTTGGAAATGAGATACCATTTATTCATTTCTGTTCGTCAAGTCCTTATAAGCTAACTTAGACCTATAGCGATAACAATCTTGTCGCTTAACCTAGGTGATTCTCAACTCAGAATCATTCCTTAAATACTATCGTATTCTGGGCTAACAACCCAGAATAAACTGCCAACACTGCAGGGTAACTCATAACCACTTGCTGTGTTGGCTGAGTTTAGCGTGCATGATGACAACATTTATATTGTTGTTATCATCATTGATCATCATTAACTGTCAACCGCTATTGTTCTCAATATGCGAATTGACGAAAGAGGACGAAACCAAAACAATCGGTTTTGGTTTTGTTCCAATGTGGCCGCGAAATTCGAGTCCAGAAAATCGTGAGTATCAACACCTCCCCTCAATTCGCAAATTGAGAGTGCTGAACAGCTTCGCATGCCTCGCCCTTGATAACGCCTTCGTGAACGCATCAGCTGGCTGATCCTCAGTTGAGATATGTCGCAAAGAAAGCTGACCGCTTCTTATGATCTCTCTGATGAACGCGTACTTGACATCCAAGTGTTTCATCCGCTGATGGGTCCTCGCCTCCTGCAGGTACTGGATGCATGGGATGTTGTCCTCCATCAATGTGAAAGGAGTGCTAACCACACCCAATTCATCCAAGAAGTTTGTTAGCCACAAACCTTCCTTCACCGCATGGCACAGCGCTCCAATCTCAGCTTCGGTCGATGAGAGACTGACCGTCTGCTGACGTTTCGTTGACCACGAAATCAAATTCCCGAAAATCATGTACGCATAGCCCGATACAGATCTTCGATCATCGGAATCGTTAGCGAAA
Source organism: Uranotaenia lowii (assembly GCF_029784155.1). Taxonomy (NCBI): domain Eukaryota; kingdom Metazoa; phylum Arthropoda; class Insecta; order Diptera; family Culicidae; genus Uranotaenia; species Uranotaenia lowii. Next base: position 129,425,896 of record NC_073693.1, read on the forward strand.
TCTGCGTCTGCATATCCGATGAGTATTTCCGGTTTCGCGTTTCTGCGGTATACCAACGCCGTATCGGTCGTACCTCGAAGGTATCGCAGAACACGCTTCAGGCCTTGCCAGTGCCTATCCGCCGGGCTGGCCTGGTATTTGCTCAGTGCGCTAACCGCTGCACAGATATCTGGCCTTGAAGATGTCGCCATATATTGGAGACAACCGATCAATTCCTTGAACGGCTGTTCGGTGATAACTTCACCATCGTCCAGCTTTGTCCACCGAACGTTGGTGTCAAGTGGTGTGCCTACGGGTTTACAATCGGCCATACCAAATCGCTGCAAAACCTTCTCGACGTATCCTGATTGCGAAATCTCGATGATGCTCTTGCTGAAATCTCGCTTGATGGTCATTCCCAAGAAAGTCTTGACCTCCAGCAGATCTTTCATTTGGAATAACCTTCCAAGCTCGGTTTTTATCCAGATAACCTCTGATAAATCTTTGCCGGAAATCAGGATGTCATCCACGTACAGGATAAGAATGAGTCCTCGCTTGCAGGATCGGTAAACGCAGCAGTCACTCTTCAACGGAACGAAACCAAGTTTTCGTATCTCGTCGTCGAATCGCTGATTCCAAGCACGACCCGCTTTTTTCAAGCCGTACAGGCTTTTCTGCAGCCGAACCACCTTCGATTTGCCGATGTCGTCATTTGGCAACTGCGTGAGGATAACCTCTTCTAAATTTCCGTTAAGAAATGCAGTTTTGACGTCCATCTGATGAACGACCATGTGGAGTTCGTTTGCCAACGCCAAGACTGTGCGAACACTCTCCATCTTGGCCACCGGAGCGAAGGTTTCCCAGTAGTCCAGTCCTGGTCTCTGAGAACACCCTTTTGCAACCAATCGTGCCTTGTAGCGACCGTCATCCTTTATGGTGAACACCCACTTCGATAGAATGGGTTTTCTATGACCTGTGGGTAAGCTGACCACTTCCCAAGTCTTGTTTTCTGCTAAGGCAGCCATCTCCTCATCAATGGCGGTCTTCCAGGATTCCCAGTCGTCTCGGCGCTTCAATTCGTAGATGTTTTGAGGTAGCTCTTCATCAATAACAGCGGCTACGTTGGCCACGTACCGCTGAGTAACTCCTCGAGTTCGCTGACTTCGTCTCAGCGCCGGTTCCGGGTCGACGGAATTTTGTACATCATCGTCGTCCTCATCGTCTGGGAATTCTGCACTACTTTCATAGTCGCTTTCGCCGGGTTCATCCTCAATCGCACTGTTGCTCACAGTTTGAATGGGATTAACAGGTACATCGGCTAACCGCTCAGATGTGGGTTCGGGTGATGACACTTCGGCTAACCGCTCGACAGTATTTTGTTGTTCTGTTACATTGGCTAACCGCTCAAATGTTGATTCTGGCTCTGTTGAAATCTCGGGCTTCTCGATGGATGATGGGAGTGGCTCCACGTGGTTTTGTTCAGGCTCCATCATGCTGGTTTCATCGAAGACTACGTTTCGATGGATTTCAATGGATCGACTCGACCCGTTCCAAAGCCTGAACCCGTTGTTTGCATAACCCACGAAAACGAGTCGTTTGGATTTAGCATCGAGCTTTTGCCGCTTTTCCTTCGGAATCTTTGCGTACGCTGGGCACCCGAAAATCCGAAGATTATTCAGCCTTGGTTTTCGACCAAACCACATTTCATAAGGAGTCTTGTTAACCACAAGACCCCTTGTTGGTGACCGGTTCGTCAGGTACGCAGCGCACAAGATCGCTTCGCCCCACATAGCCTTCGGTTGCTTGCTGCCATGGAGCATCGCCCTTGCCTTTTCCATCAGAGTTCGGTTGGCTCGTTCGCTGACGCCGTTTTGTTGCGGAGTGTATGGGACCGTGAATACCATCTGAACTCCTTTCTCAGAACAATGTCGTTGAAAGTCGTTGCTGATGTATTCACGCCCGTTGTCGCATCGCAGGTTACACAACTTCTGACCGAAGTGTGCTGTAGCCATCGCCTCGTAGTGTTTAAACCGCTCGAAGACTTCGCTCTTGTGCTTGAGCAGATACACGACCATGAAGTGGGTATAGTCGTCGATGAAAGTGACGAAATAGCGGAATCCGTCAAACGTCGGCACCTCCATGTACCCACAAACGTCGGAGTGCACAAGCTCGAGTGGTCTAACCGACCGAGGAAGCTTTGCATTGTTGAACTTGTTGGCTGTCTGTTTTCCTGCCATGCAGCTTTCGCAGACAGCTTGGTTTTTAATTTTGGCTGGTAAATGACAGATACCCTCTGCCATTTTGTCGCGAACCAGCTGCTGTACTGACGCGAGACCAAGATGACCTAGCCTCATATGCCATTTTTGTGTCGTCGTATGGCTTCCAAGCAGCGCTTTTCGATGAGACTGACCAGACCACAGAAAATCAAGACAATACAAGCTGTCAACGATTTTTCCTTCAGCAAACACCTCCCCAGAATATTCAAACCGAACTTGGTTGCCCAGAAAAATCACCCTTTTCCCGTTCTCGGTGCATTTTCGAACTGAGAGTAAATTCTCTTCCAGTTCGGGTATAAAAAGAACGTTGTAGAGTATTATGGGTTTTATTGATTTTCCAACTACGCTTTTTAAAACAACTTTGCCAGTTTTCTTTGCACGTAAACTCTCGCCAGATTTAGCCGTTTCAATAATGACGGGCTCGGCAAGGTCTCTGACGTCCTGGAGAAGTCCTTCATCCTGGACCATATGCTGGGTGGCGCCGGAATCGACGACAAATCTGACCCTGCGCTCTTTTCGTCCGCTGGTAACCCCAGCAGTTGAGCGTCGAGCTTCAACGGCCACCATAATTTTTCCACGTCGGCCTTTACGTTGGGCTGGGCAACGATTTTTGTAGTGCCCCGGCTCACCACACCCGAAGCAAATGATTTTCTCCGCCTTTCGGGCCTTCATCGCGGAGTTTGGTGCTGCATTCCTTGTTGGAAAGTCCCCTCGACTTTGAAATGCTAGCTCTGCGTCCAGGAACATTCTTTTGAGCTCCAGTATCGGTTTCGCGCAAAGGTCCGCAATCGGTAGAACGGTCAAAGCCCCTTTGACATGGTTGTAATCATTGGGAACCGCCGAGATCAGTGCGTGGACCTTTTCATCCGCCGGGATGCTTGCACCCATGCGCTCAAGCTCCCGAACAATCAGATCGTATTCCTCAAACAATTGACTCAACGATCTGATGTTCCTCCGGTGTTTGAGGTCATGGAGCCTATCGCGCATCGCTATCCAAGAATAGGTGCCAACGCGCTGGTACGTCTTCACCAAGATGTCCATGGCCTCCTTCGCATATCGTACCCCGATTATGCGGTTAAGGACGATGTTGTTGACGGCCATCACGATCTCGTCCAGTGCCTCGGAGTCCTCGTTTTTGCGCTTCCGGAGGGCTACCAGGCGCCGTTCCTCCTCTGCGGGCTCCTTCATTGGGATGGCGCAGTCGTCTTCCTCAGGGGTTCGCACCATGGTGTGGATGAGGTTTTTAGCGACTAATCGGCGCTCAATCCTCCATTTCCATGCTGCGAAGGTCTCCTCCCGGCCGTCGAAAAGAAAGTAGCGCATGCTACCCGCAGCGTGACTGGTGACGGCATCGAGAGTACCCCTCTCGGAAGACGGCCCTCCCCGGGCTGGGCAACTGGCGGAGTCGAGAGTAACCCTCTCGGAAACCGACCATTCCCGGGATCGTTCCTTGGCTGCTGGTTCCTCCGGATTCCTGGTGGACCTCGCTTCCTTCTTCGGGACCTGGGCTTGGGACATCTTGGCTGACCACCTCGGACCTCGACTGATTCCTGGATGACCTCGGCTGACCTCTTCGGACCTTGGATGACCTCTTGGGACCTTTGGATGACCTCGTGGGACCTCTGGCTGACCTCTTCGGACCTCTGGCTGGCTGGAATGCTCCTGGACTCGCTAACCGCAAGTTTTCGAAGAATTGGTTTAGAGTACCCCTCTATCGCTATCTCTTATTTTCCTCACCAGACGTATCTGGGCCCATAACCTGTTGAATTCAATGATTTAGCAACAGGGAATTGGTTTGGAAATGAGATACCATTTATTCATTTCTGTTCGTCAAGTCCTTATAAGCTAACTTAGACCTATAGCGATAACAATCTTGTCGCTTAACCTAGGTGATTCTCAACTCAGAATCATTCCTTAAATACTATCGTATTCTGGGCTAACCACCCAGAATAAACTGCCAACACTGCAGGGTAACTCATAACCACTTGCTGTGTTGGCTGAGTTTAGCGTGCATGATGACAACATTTATATTGTTGTTATCATCATTGATCATCATTAACTGTCAACCGCTATTGTTCTCAATATGCGAATTGACGAAAGAGGACGAAACCAAAACAATCGGTTTTGGTTTTGTTCCAATGTGGCCGCGAAATTCGAGTCCAGAAAATCGTGAGTATCAACAGTTATTTACATATTTTACACTGTAACTCAAAAAATAAATGTTTTAAAAACACGTCGTTTAAGACAAAGTTTCATGAATTTGCATTTTAAATAAGTTTGTCGAAAACAGCAAAAAGATAGAAGCTACGGTTTAGAACTTATATTTCATATCTAACTTATAGAGGGATGAATCAAAAATTTCATAACATATTCTTTTAGATCTCATTCTAGTTTAAAACTTCTTCCAAGATACCTAAAGGATAAAATGTGAAACAAAAAAGTTATAAGCAACGATTACGTTTTTCACATTTTGACCATGGTGGTTTGAAGCTAGGAAATGTTTTTTTTCTCTGTAGTTTTACTAATTCCACCTCACAAACGCTCGCTCGCACATCATTGACCGAGCGGATCAATGCATTCATTCATTGTTTCCATCCTCCTTTATCCTGTGATGTGATAGGGGGGGTCATGAAAACGTTTTTATTTTGTTTCCTTCTCAATTCGAATCATCGCCGCTATCTTTCACATCTTATGCCAATGGCGTTGAAATATTGAGAGCTCATGATTGGAGTAAAGGTTCAATTTTGGGTGTACCACTATTTTGGTAAAATTATTTCATTGAACGATTCCTTCAAAATTGTTTGTGCGTTGCATGTGCGCTTGAAAAATTATAAGTTCACGGAAATTTCAATCAACTATTATCCAGCTTTCAAATTCTGTGCACCTAGCGTGATGCAGATGCTACTTTTAAATTTTTACCAGTTAGCTTTCCCAAATTCATATCTTGGAAAAGAAGAAAAAAATTGAAGAATGAGTTCATCTACATTTTGCAGGGTGGCCACAGAACCGGGAAAACCGGAAAAACGGAAAATGAAAATAGAACCGGGAAAACCTGGAAAAAACCGGGAATTCAGATCCATAGCCGGGAAAAATAGACAAGGAAGTCAAAATGCATTTTTGATTCCAAGATCAGGGATTCAACCTAATATTCGGAATTCGGACCTGTAATTTAATTTTCCGAGTCAGAATTCAACAGATAAAAAAAAGTTTTGGGAGAATATCATAAGTTTTGCAATTCAAAACTAATCTGATTTTGCTCCAATTACCCTAAGTTTGAAAAAACACACAATTTTTACTGGAACTCAGAGTTTAAAACTGTCTCTAAAAAGAGAATCAAAATTAAAAAAGTCACTTAAAATTTATTCATGTAAAAGACATACACCGTCTTAGCCGATTTAGGCTTTACAGACTGAATAAATGACGTGGACAACTTAAGATTAACATTTAACACCCAGTACCGAGATGGGAATCGAACCCATGCCATCAGTGGACCAGCGATTACCGTCTTACCACGCTAACCACCCGACCACCGAGACGTACAATGTACCGCGTATCATTAGAATTATTAAAAAAAATCAATCAATTATATGGAATTAATTAATTCAAAGTTAAATTTTGAACTCAGAACTCTTTATTGCAAACTAGGAAATGTAAAAAAAGCTTTTATTATAATTTTCCAGTGGGGCGTTTAGTTGAAGAGCTAAACACAGGACAATGAAACAATAAAAAATAAATCTAAACATCATCTTGACGTACGACACTGTGTCTGTTTTGAAGCTTCAAAACAACAAATGGTAAACTTTCTGTCATGAAATGAACTGTTTGTGAAAAAGATTCATCAGAGGGTCTGGAACTATTTTTTTAAGTTTCGAAATTTACTTTTTTCATTCAAATTATTGGTCTTTATTCATACAGGAAATTCCGAATTACAATTTTCAAAGCTTAAGTATATTACGATTTCTTTGAAAACTAAAGAAAATTAAGAATTTTCAAGAGCTTTGTAGTGAGGGTGTGTTTTTGTGTAGATTCAAAGCAATGGTTTAAATCTAAAAAATGTTCAATTATTCAACAATGCATTGTATCTCCCTCGCAATATACCTATATTCGTGTTTAGAGTAAAGTATTTAAATAAGAAAAAAACCGTGTATTTAAATGTTGAAAATTAAAAGGGTTTATTTTATAACATAAATTGGAAACAATCTCATTCATGGAAAAACTCGTTGAAAAATCAGGAAATTTATGATGTTTTGGCAATTAAATATTTTTATATGGTTCAATGCCTTAGAAATTCGAACCATTCTTTTCCAAAAATTTCTTGAACAAGGGTAATTTTTTTTTGATTGATTTGTTTTAAGACTCGGAAATGAAATTTTTGTTAAAAAATTTCTATACAAAGTCTAATTGGCCATTTTCATAAAGGTGAACCAATTTGACCTTCTTTTTAATGTCTTCAAGCATCATCAAAAAATATTTTTAATGTTTGCAGACATCATACTTTTTTATGATGTCTGAAAATATAAACAACTGGATCTAGCTCATCCAATTACTGAAATATGAAGTACCGATTTTTTTCCATAAACTCCCAATACTAAAAATATGTCTGTGTTCGTATTTTGATCAAATTTGTGAATTTGAAAAGAGTAAAACAACTGATACGCAAAATTTTTAACAAATGATTTTTCGTAATAATTTAAATCTAGGGATTTTATTTAAATTTCAGTATTATTTTTTTAAAGTTATTCTGTTAATGCAACTTTTTTATATGAGCTATTTGGTAATCTTTTTAAAACATTTTTCGTTTACTTTAAAATTATAAGCAGGGCTTCCAAAGTCAATGAATTCAACAACAGAACCATAGGAACTGGGGATTTAAATATTATTTAAAAAAAAAACTCACGAACCACTGGATAAAAATTCAAAATTTTTGTATTCGTGTCTTGTTCACGTTGTCTTACAAATGTTTGAACAAACAAAGTCAAATGAAATTCATCTATTAGTTCAAACATTCTGAAATGTCAAACATTTAAGCTTTTAAGCTTTTTTATAATTTTGAGACTCCGGATGAAGTTTTTTAAATAAGTCGTGGTCGTGGTCTCTAATGTCTTACCTTACAAAACAATAACGTTGTTGCATTAGAATTGAATATTTTGATTATTTTTTCTCCTGCTCGATAAAACAAGGCCAAAAATTTCCATTTTCCTTGTTGACAAGAGGCTGAAGTTAGGGCGCTGTATTCAAATACGCATCTTGTTTTTTTTCTCTACGTTTTTGATAATCATAGGTTAACTTTTGAAAAAAGGGTAACAATCCATCTAAAATTTTTGGGAATTTTCACGATATTTAGAAATAATGTTTAATCACATTGAATCATAGATATTTTTTTAAATCATAAATCAAATCGATTCGCATTCTTCAACAAATTGTTAATGGAATTACAGTCTCCGATAACAAGCCTCATAAATGTTCACCAGTAATGTCAGTTAAAGTTACACTTTAATTTGTGGATTTTTTTTTGCAAGCATAATTTCTCTGGAACTAGAATAGTTAGGGAAATTTTTTTATGAAATGGAGGGTAATAAACAGATTCAAAATCTGTTTTTTTATTTAAGATTGTTATTTTGTTTTTCATATAGGTGTCAGTTCATTAGTTATCAACGATTGATTTCACTAAAAATTTAGTTATTTTAAAATTTCAGTACGCAATATTCCTAAAACTAGAGGTTTTGTAACAAAGTTTCCATAGCTTCAAATAATATTATGTTAACTTTTGAGTATCTTTGAATTTGACACCTTCTTCAAAACTTGTTTTAAGTCTAAATAGTTTGATTCTCCAGATACCTGTAAAATTTGTCTTCCTGAGAACCCCACTTAAAAATATATATTTGGGGGAAGTACAATACAATGCTGAACAAATAACTGTATCTTTTTCACTGATTTGATATCCACAATTATTTGCATTACGAATCTTATATTATTTAAATTTTTTAACATCTTAAACTTTAATAAGCTGTTAGATTATCAACAGAACTGTAAATTTTAGACTATGAAATTCGCTGACCATATTTTGTTTAACTGTTGAGATTAGAATTTAAAATAGGGAACGTGATTTCCTAATTCTGCAATAAGAACGTCAAATGATGCAAAAATAATTTTTGAATAATGGTTGAAAAAACTTCTTCAGCAATATATTTAAAAAATTAATTTGTTTTTTTTTTTAATGTATTGGCTTTGGTAAACTGCAGTTATAACACACTTGGTGTAGAAAAAAGGTCATTTTATAAGTATAAAATATTAAAAAATGATTAAATTTCACATTTGATTGTTTTTGTTTCTTTCAACGGCCATAATGACGACTGGTTGATTAAAAAGTCCTGTTCTATGTACCATTTTTAATTCTTTTTGTGAGCATGATTTAAAAACATCCTTTTAAAATCTATTATACATTCATTATAGTTTCGTTAACCCCAGCTTTTTCGTACACATAACTTTTTTGTAAAAAATGTGAATAAAGCCATAAAATAGAATCGAGTTTCTTTAAATGTTCAATCATATGAGCGTGATAAAGCTGCAAAATCAATGAAATAAGTTGAAAATGTTGATATTTTTTAACGAAATTAGATAATCAAAGCTTTGAACAAACCTTGAATTTCAAAATGAAAAAGTTGTTTTAAAATAACTAAATATTATCGAACTCCAACTTAAAATCTCCAGAATGGAGACATATATTCCAGCAGTTTGCATCTTATAGTCGTTTATAACGTCTTATTGAGTCTTCATGTTACGGTGAATGCTCAATGCACGATATTTTCCTTGCATCAGTTTTATTTCAAAGATAAGGATCTTTAATAAAAAGCGGTTTCTGTTTGTTTGTTTGTGTATTTGTTTGTTTTCAATAACTTCAATAGGCTCAGGCATCTTAACAGCTAGAGAGCTGAAATTTGGCTAAACGTTTTCATATTTTCGGATGACCCTTTTTGAAGAGGGTCGACTATACAACACAAATACTGTTAAAAATGATTTCATAAACAAATTTTTCGGTAGCCGTTTCAATTTTAATATACATATAATTCTGAAATTAAAAGTAAATTTGTTAACACTTTTTTTTAAAATTCTGCAGAAAATGTAGCATGAGCTTTGAGAACGGAACTTTTTAGACCTCAGAATGTTAGTGTTTTAAAAAAATCCGAAAATCGACTTAGTCTAATTAAAGGGCTCGTATGCAGTGAAATGTTAATACAGATTCAGAATTCTGACTTGAAATATAATTTTAAAGTATAATTTTGAACTGGATTCTTATGTTCCAACATCAATTCGGTTGACCCTCTTTAGATGAATAAGTACAGGGATCGACAAAAGCAAATTTGTTTCCTCGATACCTGAATAGGCAGCTCGGCACGTGCCCTTTAGTGAATATATAGGGTTAGTTGCCCTACTTTGGACCCTTTAAGCGGTGGTTTTTAAATAATCACGCTTTTCTCATAAACAAACGGGAGCTTTCTTTCTTTAAAGAAATTTATTTATAGTTCATTATCTTATCTACAAGTTTCAATGAGAATTTTCAACGTAGGTTTCGCCTTTATTGAAAGATTTGCATAGATATTGATGATCAAAATTGCCATCTTTGAACCTACTGTTCCTATTTTGGTACTGTACTGGTACCTTCAATTGGACCTATATCTAAAATTCCTATAAAATATATGATTTTTCGAAAATAAATAAACAAATTCATTAAAAGTGTAATATTTAATTAAATATTACCATAAAAAATATTACAGCTTTTTAACGACTAAAAAAAACTTACATTTCTGTCATGAATATTTTAAACACTTTTACTCCCCGTCAGCTCTATCAGCAGAAAAATAGCTCAAATTTTTATATGTCTACTAACTTATAGTTTATTTGCGTAAAGCTAACAAAAAATGTAAGATATGTTCAATATTGGTTCTGAATTATGCCCCAATTAAAAATTCGCACTTTTGTTGATTTGTTTGGTATTCACACAAAGTTTTTGTGATGTTAGGTCTAAAAATGGAACATTAAAGTCAAAGTCTCCTATATTTGGACCCTTTACAAATTTTCCGGGTTTTCCATTAATTTTAATTTATTTTAGGAAAAATAGGTAATCTGGTTCATATTCTCCATAGTGAAATTAATAACCCTTTAAATATTGGCTTGGACACTGAAAAAACGTGATTTTTCCTTATTTCCTCTCATTTCTCAAATTGCACCCCACTAATTGAGCTGTCTAATTTACCACTGAATAGAAGGCACATTTTTAAAAACGTTGGAAATTTTATGAGAAAGACTTTTTATGGCAAAAAGCGGCATGGAAGGATTCAGGAAGAATAAGAGTGCATTGTGCACATAGCAGCATCTTTATCCTTTGCAATCAAAATGAATTATTAACAATTTTCGGCATTTTAGGACTAAAGTAGGCTCTAGGACCAAAGTAGGAGCACTCACCCTAAATTTGTACCATTTCTCCCATTCGAACGTCAATTGGAGAGAGATCTTCGGGCAAAGCTCTAAGACCAAGGCGTAGGAACTTACTTACTTACTGCAAACAATACATCAGCGGAAAAGTTATAGGCATCGTTCGGCCAATCAACGGCCCCGGGTAGCATCACGTTGATTCGCCGACTGATCCCCTCTCCTTCTCACCTAGCCTGCAAAACCCGAAGGCAGCCCGAAGAAAGTGCCGGGCATAAACAAAACAGTTGTATTTTAATTGCACAAATAAGCGACATGACTTTTATGACTCTCCCTTTTGCAAACGGCCTGGCCTGGTCTGGTGCCCGATTGGGGTAGCCGCCAATCCACCTTCAACATAAATAAACCGAACTCCGCTGCTGGATGTGATGTGGTCGCTTTGAATCACAATTTGTGCTACTTTTTAAGCAAAGGCGCCACCTTTCCGCTTCGTGTTTTTTAAAACCCCTCGCTCGTACTTTCGATCTTCGGGGCCCTCAATCCGCGGAGAGTGAGAAAAAGAATTAACCTTAAAATGGACAGCGGCAAGCAGGCAAACCCGGCGCTAGACACCCCATGAGCCAGGCCAGGCCGTTTTTGCTGCTCGTTAATCTATCATGTCTAATTTAAACGAGTCTAATCATACGGAAATAAAAAAACTGCACATTATTTCTTGCACTTCAATTGATGAGGTGGTTCGGCAGCGAACAGACCTCAAAAAAGTTTGCTCCCTCAGCTTGTTGCTAGGAATCTTCGAGACTTTCACCTTAATAAGCGCATAGAAGCATCACAATGGCAACTGGCGGGTAATGATTATTGCTGCACATAAATTCGAACCCCGAAATGATAAGTTGGTTTTGGCATTCGCAGCTGTGTGCTTTAAAATAAATCATAAAAAAAACTACAGTTGGTATAAAAACGATCTTGGACAGGAAAGGGTCGATTTTATATGTTGGACAAAATCAACGTAATTTATGTAGGTGGTTTTTAATGTTTTTTATAGGATTTTAACTCATTAGGGTAATCCTAGGGTTTTTTTTATTTTCATTTTGAGTTGCTGGCATTATTGTATGTACAGTGAGCGAAATAAGAATAGCACCACTATGTTTTTTGCTTGTTAAAATATGAATGATTGAAAATTACGAAAATTTTCTTCCACAGTTTGTTATGAATTGCTTAACGGATAAATCAAGCATAAGTTTAGTTTTTTTGGATGTAGCAATTGGCGTTGAGGACCAAAAATGTGAAAAAAGGGTGCGAAATAAGAATAGCACCACTTGAGTTTTTCAACAAAAACAAGACTATTTTGATAAATTTACTGTCTAAAAGTGAATAAAAATGCTTCTATGAATTATTTGAGTAGATAACTGGTCAAGAAATAAATACATGTACCATGTGAACGCTTTGGATATTCTAAAATCAATAAATCCAAAAAAAATTAGAATTTCATTAAGGTCACTAAAAGTGATTTTTTTGGACCGATTATCAGAATAAAGTTATACTTTGCGATGGAGCTTGATGGACCAGACGGCTAGCAGTATTATTGGTATGATTTGTAATTGAATCGGAAGTTGAGATGAGCAGGAATTTTGGCGGTTGTACATTTTTGTGCTGGTGATTTTTTTGCAAATCCGGAAAAGCTTTCTGCAGCGTGATCTTCTACAAAACTGTGATGGGAAAATACCTAAAAATCATGAATATGAGCCTGAATAAACCTGGAAAATCAATATTGAGACTAAATTTGGTTTTAACTGCAAGATAGTGCTGCCATCTACGACTTGAAACTGGAAAAAGTGCGTTTTACTGAACAAAAACAAAGTTTATGATCTCCAACCTGTTTTTTTCTGATTCAAAATTAATTCCGAAGATTTGTTTCATCATTTCACGTCATTTAAATAAAGAAAGTAAGTAGTTCGGTAAAGAATTACAGCTCAAATATCAAATTCCTTAACGCTAGAGGAGCATCTCTTAAAACCCCCTTTTAAAACCTTTGAAAACCTTTGGAATTCTAGAAAACTCCTTAAAATGTAATTTTCTATTCAAATAATTCATAGAAGCATTATTATTCATTTTTAGACAGTAAATTTTTCAAAACAATCTTGTCTTTGTTGAAAAACTCAAGTGGTGCTATTCTTATTTCGCACCCTTTTTTCACATTTTTGGTCCTCAACGCCAATTGCTACGTCCAAAAATACTAAACTTATGCTTGATTTATCCGTTAAGCAATTCAGAACAAACTGTGGAAGAAAATTTTCGTAATTTCCAATCATTCATATTTTAACAAGCACAAAACATAGTGGTGCTATTCTTATTTCGCTCACTGTATGTTCATTTGAACTTTACACGGAGAAAAAAAGTATGGTATTTCCAACAATAATCCACTTATATTCAATCATATATCCGATTCATTCTCGACCAACTATAATTATCAAAATAACAACAATACGTTTAATAGACAATCTGATTGATTTCGTACATTCAACCATATATATTATAAATTCTACTATGGTCGTATGATTAATTTTGTGCATTCAACCATAAATAAAATAGATTAAATGTACGACTGATGTCATACATTCAACAATAATTACAGTACATTCAAATATATAATTGATTTGATTATAAATGTGATAGATTCAACTATTATAATACGATTGATTTCATTATAAGTATGATAGATTTAATTATAATAATATTATTGATTTGATTATAAATATGATAGATTCTGGATAGGTAGCAAACTAAAATAATATGATTGATTTAATTATAATTATAATAGATTCAATTTTATTCCTATGATTGATTCAACGAGATCAACTATAAATATTGTTGATTTAAATTCTGTTTATATTGGAAGTTATCATATCTTAAGATGTTTTTTTTTTGAGAATAATTTTATGGCTGCATTTTATTTACTTTTAATTAATGGTTTCAGCATTTTGAATCTAGTTTGTTTAAGTCAAGTCTCCGCTGTTTTTCTTTTTGCATCTTGACGCATGGTTGCTCAGTAAATTGTGCGTCTTAACTTATAGGTCCCGGAAGACGTCCTTAGAAGTTCGTACTTCTGCACCCGGCGAAGATTGACCTTGTGAGGGAAAATTCACTCAATATCATGACATCAATCTATCATTCGCTATACCAACCTTACTGACTTACCTATACTAGTTTCCTGTGGGATCCTGCCAAGATCACTTAAAGGAACGTCGAGACCCACGTCGATTTCGCGAGTAGCCACAGTAGGAATACCTTTCCCAATTCCAGGAAATGGACGACCGCTACCAGGAACTGGTAGAGGGAAATGTTTCCCCATCGCCGGAGAGAGCTTCCGCTTTGCCACCGATGTCAGGAACTGCCGGCTGAGCCCTAAAAACAGCACAACGATCGCTGCACGGAACACGTACTTGTATCACATTTAAGTTTTTTTTATTTTTGTTGATGAACACGGATCAGCACTATAGTGTTCAAGTATCGCACAATCAAACATAAAAATATAGCTTGATTTACTATATTTAAGGTTCAATACCTAGAATCAATCATACATTTGTAGTTAAATCCATCATATTTACAGTTGAATCTATGATATATTTAGTCAAATGTTAGAAGTCATCCAGAAATGTATAGTTGAATCTATTATATTTATGGTTGAATAACTAAAATAAATCATGCAATTGTAGTTGAATTTATCATATTTTCAGTAAAATCAATTATACCACTACCATTGAATCTATTTTATTTATAGTTAAATGTGAGAGGTCAACCAGGAACGTATAGTTGAATCTATTATAAATTATAGTTGAATGCCTGAAATCAATCATACAAATGTAGTTGATTTATCATATCAACAATTGAATCGATTAAAACATAACAGTTGAATCCATTATATTCATAGTTGATTGCGTAAAGTCTATCATCAGTGTGTAGTTGTGTCTATTATATTTATAGACAGTTGGATGCGAAAAAATCAACTACGCTTGATGATAACCAGCTGGAAATAATTAGAACAACTGTGGTCTTTCTTCTCCGTGTACGATTAATTGTCTCCAAGATTTTACATCATGTTATGGCAATTTATTATCAATTAGTGGAGAGAATTAACAGGAAATCATGGAGTTATCAAACTTATATCTTCATGCAGAGCCGTGGGAAGAGCGGTCTATTTTTTGCCCAGACAATGCTTGAATTAAAAAATAATAAATATTTCTTAATACTTTTACTTATTCAGTCCTAAGTTCTTTTAAAATTAGTAGTTTTTGTTTTAAAACAAACTTTTGGAAATACATATTAAAATCTCTTAACTGGTGAGCTAGATTTGGATAAGGAATCCTTAAGTAATACTTTCATCGATTTTGAAATCTTAATTTGCTGTAAAATAATAAAGCTTATTTGATCTGCCCTGAACATAGAATAAGTTTAAATAAGAAAGCCTCCTATTTCTAAAAAAAAATGTTTGCTCACATCAAATAAGCCTCTCAAACTCTCGAGTAAATTCCTTCTTTTAATCTTGGTCCAAATTCAAAGTTTTAGTTTGAAATTTGGCTCTTGATAAAAAAAAACATAAGATAATGAATTGTTAATGAATAAATAAGGTCAGTAAGTTTAAATCTTGAAAAGTCTTAAAAAGGACCATCAGCACAAAAAGAGAAAAATTGCTGTGGTTCAGTCAAATAACAAAATTCAAAAAAAAAATTCTCCTTCAAAACATTTTTTTTTTCCTCAAATCATTGGGTTACAGCTTATCCATATTAATTTAGTGTGCTTTTTTTGTTAAACAAATAAAAATATAGTAATTTGCAGTATAAAAAGTCGTCAGATTTCAAAACATGACAAGTGCTGTTTGGCATCACTTCAAGTTGTAGTGTGTCATGTTCAAAACTACTCAGACAAATAAAGCGAAATGTAAGCTCAAATATATACTAAAAATGATTTTATAGTAGTTCGTGAGGAATTCTTGCATTGGAAGCAGGAAAGGGCTGGAAGTCCAAATCATTAAAACATACATTTTGACATCATTATAAACTCTTTGAAGCTTATTAAAATACAGAAAAAGTTTCAGATCATGAAAAACAAATTTAGAGATCAATTTTAAGAAAGTATTATTGAATTATCTTTGAATTGAAATTCGAAACTCCAGTTGCAACTCTCTTTCAAACGAGTTTGCTTCTAGATTCTTGTGTAATTTGGTTTAAAATGCTGCATTAGAAATATAAGTAAATTTCAATTATTTTAACAAATTTTATTTATTTTTGGAAGGTGTAGCAAAGCACATCGGGTCAGCTAGTGTTTATATAAATTTTCGAATAAAAGTGGACGAGAATTATTTTAAAAACTCTCAGAAACCATAGTTTTCGACTCTATAGGCAACACGTGTCTTATTTTACCAAAACATGTTTGTCAACTCAATCAATTATCTTATCATGTCAAATTGTTTATGCGCATTGATTTCTAAAGAAAATCTCGAATGAATTTTTGTATGGGATCCCCTCTTTTGAAAACGAAAACGGCTGAAATTATTTTGAATAATCTCATTTCTTTAAAACTTAGATGTGTGCCAAATTAATCGAAATAGTTTAAAAAATGTTCGAGTTCTGTCCCACTTGGTATGGGATGAACAAACAACCCCCACCCCCAAATAACTTTCTACAATCTATATTTCAAATCATCTGAATATGTCAAAACTTATCCAACAATAGGGGAGAATGGGGATACTTGGTCCCCTTTTCTTATGTTTATCATATCTTTTTGAAAAAAATAACAACTCGACGTCTTTGTATTTTCTGACAGCGTGTAATTTCAAGTTTATATGCTCCAAAATTTGGAACGATACATGAACCTCTAGAAGAACTAGAAGCATTTTCGTGGGAGTAAAAATATTGCGATATTTTTGAAGTTAAGGGAGACTTGATCCTTTATTGAAGTAGACTTGATTCTTCATTCCGGGTTCCCTAGTCTTTGCAAAAAATCAAACAAAATTTAAAAATAGAATGTCAATTGACTGTTTTGGTCATGTTTTTCCTCATTTCACAATTTATAAATATCAGAAGAAGAAAATTCCAAAACCATGTCTCAATCCTAGTGTCATTGTATAGTTTAAGGCGCTATTTACTGAATTTAAGAGAAAATCAACATTCTTAGCCCATTTTGCCATGATATTATTGTATAATATCAGTTATTGGATGAATAATCGTCTATTTAGTCGACATTTTTCCCGCAAGTTTAGACTTTAAACTCGCTAATACGTTGAATCAAAAAATCAAAACTTTACATCGATTTCGTATGAAAATGCTGGCTCGGATTACGCGGAATCTCAGATCACCGGAACTCGGATGAGTGGGGTTCTACTGTATAATATACATATATACAATTATATATAACATAGATTTGAATAAAGATAATTAGCGGTAAAAAGGGCCATATCACCCATATTCAATTTGGTCAAACGAAATACCCGCATAGCGAAAAACCATTCTTTGAATCTTTCGAATTATTCGGGTCTGATTATATTAATAGTTAGAATTTCTTCTGGGTCATCGCTAATGTGGCTTCGCTAGAAACGAGTAGAAACTATTTCTAAAAGATACGATTGATCTTCCAAGAAACGAAATGAGTAATTTAGCAACGCGCCTCTAAGATAAAAAAATATTCCTGAAAGATAAAATTAATAATCATGAAATAAAATTGATTATTTTAGCAACGCGCCCCGAATTTTTCTGCTGTCAAATCACACGTGGCCGATTAATATTTTATTTCAATGGAAAGTGCTGCAAAACAAAGGATTTTTTTCTTTTGATTTTGGGGTAAATAATAATTCCTTTGTTTCAAATAATTTTGAGAACTTAAAAGTCCTAATTTTGGCATGAGGGCATTCTTCTTGGGCCGCTCAATAGAATGGCTAAATATACAGAGACGACTGCCTATAAATGCTACTGTTTTCTCTGCATAGGTCTCACAAAGTTTATCCTCCGTTTTGGTGGGATTCGGAATTTTGCCATTACGCAAAAACTGTGGTGGCGTGAATAAAAATTAAAATATATTGTGTTTGTGCCGAAAGAGGAGAACCGGCTAGATTTGTCAAAACTTTGACCAAATTAAAAATTTTGATTAATTTTTTGGAGGTCAAGCTTAGGGAAACGGAAATCGTAATCAAAAATAGCTTTGATTTGGAAAAAGGGTGCTTCAAAGTTATTATGAATGTCGCACAAGGTGCTCAACAATTAAAGTTGAAAAATTTCTTCATTGGATGCTATCTCAAATATCACTTGACAGAACGTCAATTTGCACATGTAAACATTACATTACTAGACAGCTTCATTGAAAATTTCGTCAATTTTCATCCATGCATTAAAAAGTAATTCAAAAAACAAAGTGTTGAATTTTTTTTTTTCGAATACACACCTTAGAATGAAAATCCTGGTTCATGATTCAAGTTCTCTAACTTACGCTATCAGGCCCCCATCAAACAGCACTTTATTTGACTACGACTTCGACTTCAGGTTATTTCACGTCATAAGAATGTCCTAACTTAGGTTTTCAAACAACTGCTGTACGATAATTTTGTAATCATTTTAAACCATATTCATTCTCCTGCCACAATTCAATTAAACATGAAGATCACACCGTGGCCAATAAACCTGTTCCATAGTATTGATGACTTTTTTATGGAAATATATCTCAAAGTAAACCCGGCGATTAAAAAATGGTGGCGCTGATGATGACGATGATGAAGATCATCAGCATAATGGATATTATGACATAAGGATTACCCGCGCACGTTTGTTGTGAGTAGCAGCATGATGGTAAATAGTCCTTTCTGACTATGGGGTTATGTTTCATGCATAATCAAACTAGCCTCGCTGGCTGCTCGTTTGCTTTAGAGCTATTTTATGGAGGAGACGACTGGCTCAGGAATGTCAACTATGCATAAAATTACGCCTTTTTGAATATTGAAAAAGGTGTAACCCGTCTACGCTAATGGTGCATAATAGCACCAGCAGCACAAGCACCGAGAGCAATGCATTGGGTCTTTGGATAGAAACTTGTATATTCATAAGAACATCCGGTCCCCATTCATGGGGACTGGCTCTGTGTAGTTTTTTTTTCTAGAACTTATGAACAATGTGTTGGTACCTTAGAATAATTCTTTATTTTTCTTGCATTTTTCCAGACACATCCCCAAAGCCAAAGCAACAACCATCGCAGAAACTCCGGAACTCAAACGGATAGCGGAAAATACCAAAATTCAGTCCAACGTCAAATATCACGCAGACTTCGAGAAGCAGAAAGGGAAAGTCACACAGGTAAGTCACCCGATAAAAAGGGCAACAAAAAAAGTTCGATCCGTCTTCTGTTAGTATAAAGGTAAGCCTAAAGTAAGTCGACCACCCGACAATTTGTTTGTTGCTGGAAAAACTCGCTGAAGAAGAGACAGAGGAAGCAAAACTAAATATAGCACACACAAAAAAGGGCAAAGATCGCAACGTGGTTGCAAAAGTTAGCCTAAGTGCATTTGTTTTTCTTGTTCGGATAAAGGGGGAGTCTTGAAGCTCGTTTCGTATTGTGTTGTTGTGTAGCAATTTTGACACTAGAGGGCGAACCCTTTGGATCCTTTGGGCTTATTTTTCGCCTTGCCCAGTTTCCTATGGCGATGGTGGCGGCGTATTTGTTTTGGAAATGCCGTGCAATGGTGTTTTCAGAAAACTGTAACAAAGACGATTCAGTGAAAGTTGCTCGGCTTAAGACGCCATCAGAGGCTTCAATTTCGGCATGGAAATAGACAATGAAAAGCAGTACAAATTTGAAGACATCGGGCATAAACTGTTAATGTGGGTTAAACTTTTTTTTGCGGAATCACACTGTTGAGTAAGGATATATCAGAATTTTTCTGAAGCTTATTAGAAAACTTATTAAGCCATGAGCAAAGTAGATTTATCTGATAATCTAATAATCAGCTTTTATGACCCAATCTAGGTTGTAGGCGGCTGAAGACTGAGGCCGAAAAAAGGCCAAACGTTCAGCTAAAGGATCTTGAGGCCAAAGCCTATAAGAGCCGAGGGTCTTCCAGAGGAAATCCTACCTCTATTTAACGTGACACGATACAAACTAACCGACTAATCGACTATTTTGTTAACGAGTTCAGCTCCGAGGGTCTTTCAGAAACGTGGGTTTTTCTGAGCCGAAAGTCTTTCGAGGTCGCGAGTTTTTCCAGGATTGAGGGTCTTTCAGAGCCGAGGATTTTTCGGACCGAGAGTCTATAAGGGCCAGAGGATTTTCAAGGTCAGGGATCTTTCAAGGTCGAGTGTCTTTCAGGACCAAGAGTCTTTAAGGGCCGAGAGTTTTTCAAGGCAGTTATTTCAAAGCTGAGGGTTTTTCAGAGCCGAGATTCTTTCGGATCCGAAGGAAACGAGGATGTTTTAGAGAGGATAGTTTTTCAGTCAGGCTCGCGAATCGTCCAGAGTTGAAGGTCTTTCATGGCCGAGGGTTTTTCAGTTCCGGAGGTCTGCCAACCACCAGAGCGTTTCTAGGTTGAGTGTTTTTCAGAGTCGAGTGTATTTCAAAACCGGTTCTTCATCAGGTCCAATGTAATGGTCTTCCAGGCTCGAATATTTTGTTAAAGAGTCTTTCAGTACCGAGGGTCTTTCATGAACGAGGGTAAAGCCGAGAGTCTTTCAAGGCCGTGGGTCTTACGATTGTTGAGGTTTTTACAGGGTCTAAGATTTTTCGGGCCGAGAGTCTTTAAGGGCCGGAAGATTTTCAAGGTCGAGTATCTTTTAGGGCCAAGGGTTTTTCAGAGCCGAGAGTCTTTCGGGGCCCAGAGTCTATCAGGGACAAATTTCTTCCAGAAACGAGGATCTCTTAGGAACGAGAGTTTTCCAGTCCCAAAGGTATTACAGGGTCGAGGATCTTCCAGGATTGAAGGTCTTTCAGGGCTGAAGGGTTTTCAGCGCCGAAGGTCTGCCAACCACACGAACGTTTTCAGGTCAAGGGTTTTTAGAGTTTCAAACAGATTTTTCTTCAGTACCCATCCAATGATCTTCCAGGCTCGAGTATTTTGTTAATGAGTCTTTCAGGGCCGAGGGTCTTTCAGGAATGATGGGTTTTCAGAGCCGAGAATCTGTCGGGGCTGAGGGTCTTTCCAGGATTGAAGGTCTTTCAGGGCCAAAGATTTTTCGGGTCAAGGGTCTTTAAGGGCCAGAGGATTTTCAAGGCCAGGGGTCTTTCAAGGCGAGGGGTCTTTCAAGATCTTGTGCCTTTCAGGGCCGAAAGTTTTTCAAAGCGAAAGTTTTTCAGGGCCGAGTTAGTTCAAAGCCGATTGTTTTTCAAAGCCGAAGGTTTTTCAGAGCCAAGAGTCTTTCGGGGCCGAGGGTCTATCAGGGACAAAGTTCTTTCAGAACCGAGGATCTTTTAGAGACGAGAGTTGTTCAGTCCCAAAGGTGACCGAGGGTCTTTCAAGGCCGAGGATTTTTCAGAGTCTTACGATGCCTAGGATTTTTCCAGGATTGAGGGTCGAGTGTCTTTCAGGGCCGTAAGTCTTTCAGGACCGGGAGTCTTTCAAGGCCGAGGGTTTTTCAGAGCCGAGGGATTTTTGGGGCCGAGGGACTTTCAGGGCCGAAGTTCTTCCAAAATCGAGAATCTTTCAAAGACGAAAGTTTTTCAGTCCCAAAGATATTACTGGGCCGAGGATCTTCCAGGATTGAAGGTCTTTCAGGGCTGAGAGCCTTTGAAGCCGAAAGTTTTCCAGTGCCGCAGATCATGTAGCGCCGAGAAACTTTCAGGGCCAAGGATCTTTCAGGGTCGAAGGACATTGAAGTCGAGTGATGCAGAAAATCTTTAAGCCCAAATTCTTTGTACCGAATGATTCCTTTGAGGCTAGGTTCTTTGAAGCCGAGGGTTGAAAAAACTCTCAAGATCGAGATGCTTTGAAGCAGTGATTGGGTTTTGGAGGCCGTAGGATTGAAAGCCAAAGAGGCTCTTGAGGTCGAGTTGTCTTGAAACCGAGGGCTTTGAGATCGAGAGTCTTTTAGACTGAAAGTTTTTTAGACTGAAGTTCTTGAAAGCTTAAGATCTTTAGGCAGACAATATTTTTAGAAGACGGTCTCTCAGGCCAGGGTCTTTAAGGCCAAGAGTCTTTAAGATCGAGAAAATCTCATGGATCTTCAAGCCGAGAGTTATTGAGGCCAAGGGTATTTGATGGAGGAGCTTTTTTAAATCATTGAAGGTTTTGAGGCCATGAGAAGGTCATGAGATCGAAAATCTTTAAAGCCGAGGCTTTTGAGGCCGTGGGTTGTTTTATGCCATGTTTAATGCCATGCACTTTGCCATGCCATGCACTTTTTAAGTCCCAGAAACTTTTAAGCCGATGGTCTTTGTGTCCGATAGCTTCGAGTCGAGAAGCTTTGATACCGAAGGTTGTAGATGCTATTGAAAATCTTTAGAAGGCAATGTCTTACCGCAATTTGAGGAATTTTGAGGTCAAGGGTCTTTGCGAACGACGCTCTTTGAGCTGAGATCAAGGGTCTTTAAGGCAGAGGGTCTTCAATGCCTTAAAAAGCATTTGAGGCTGAAAATATGTGAGAATCAGAGCCTTGAGAACGCGTGTTTTGAAACGATAATCTTCGATGCAGAAGGTCTTCTAGGATAAAAGTTTTTGAGGCCATGGATTTTTGGGGCGAGCACTTTGATCCCAATGTTTTGTGAAGTCATATAAAATTTTAAGCTCGCAAGTTTGTGAGGTTGACATCCTTTGAAGTCGAGGGTCTTCAAGGCCGAGAGTCTTCGAGACCAAAGAAAGTCTTATGGATCTTGAAGATGAAGTTGATTGAGTCCAAGGTATCGAATGCAGAAGGTTTTTAAAGCCGAAGAAGGTCTTAACGGTTATGGTCATGAGATCGAAAATCTTTGAAGTCGAGGTTTTTTGAGGCCGAGGGTTGTTTTATGCCATATTTGGTCTTTGGTTTGCACCTTTTGCCTCCTAGAAACTGTTGGTCTTTGTGTCCGATAGCTTCGAGGCCAATAGTTGAAGTATGGTCTCAAGGCTGATGGTCTTTAATTCCGAAGGTTGTGGATGCTATTGAAAATCTTTAGGCCGTAAGATATTGAGGCCGAGATTTGAGGGATTTTGAGATCAAGAGTCTTTGAGAACGAGGCTCTTTGAGCTGAGATCAAGGGTTGAGGCTTACAAAATTTGAGAATCAGAGCCTTGAGAACGCGGGTCTTGAAACGATAATCTTCGAGGCTGAAAGTCTTCTAGGCCAAGAGTTTTTGAGGCCATGGGTCTCTGGGGCAGAACACTTCGATCCAAATGTTTTGTGAAGTCATCCTTTAAAGTCGAGAATCTTTAAGGCCGAGAGTCTTCGAGGCCAAAGAAAGTCTTATGGATCTTGAAAATGAGGCTGATTGGGTCCAAGGTAAGGTATTGGATGCAGAAAGTTTTTTAAGCCGAAGAAGGTCTTAACGTCTATGGTCATGAGACCAAAAATCTTTGAAGCCGAGATTTTTTGAGGCCGAGGGTTTTTTATGCCATATTTGGTCTTTGGTTTGCACTTTTTGAGTCCCAGAAACTTTAAAGACGACGGGCTTTGATACCGAAGCTTGTGGATGCCATAGAAAACTTTTGGCCGTTAGACTGGAGGCCGAGATTTTTAGATCAAGATTGGAGTGATTTTGAGATCAAGGGTCTTTGAGAACGAGGCTCTTTGATCAAGTATCTTTGAGGCCGATGGTCTTCAAGACCTTCAAAGCATTTGAGGCCAACAATATTTGAGAACCAGAGCTTTGAGAACGTGGGTCTTGAAACGATAATCTTCGAGGTTGAAAGCCTTCGAGGCCAAGAGTTTTATAGGTCTTTGGGGCAGAATTATTCACTCTGTTGTGGTATGAGCCTACTTGGTTGAATGATTCAACTGAATCAAAGCAATCGAAAGATTCCTTTTAATTCAACCACGGTATACCGTGGTTGAATTAAAAGGAATCTTTCGATTGCTTTGATTCAGCAGAATTATTTGGGTCGAAGGTTTTTGAAGTCATGTAATGTTCAAGATTCGTAAGTCTTTGAGGTTGAGAGGTGGGCTTGTGGGTAATGGCTTGTGAGTTTAAAGATTTTCAAAGCTAGGAGAGTATTTTAGAGGAGGATACTTGAGGTAGAGATTTTTTAAGACCGAGGGTCTTTAAAACTGATAGTCCTCGATGCCAGGAAAGGTTTTTAAATCTAAGGTTCTGATGTAGATGGGCTTAAGACAAAGAACTTATGAGATTCAGAGTCTGTGTGTACAGTCGTCTCTGAGGTTGAAAGTCTCCGATACTGAAAAGCCTTGATGCTGAAGGCCAAGCGATGTCTTCATGTAAAGGGTCTTTGAGGCTGAGAGTTTTTAAGGACGAAACCCTACCATGTGTGTGAAGGTCTATAAGGTCGACACTCTTAAGTTCAAAGCATTGTTTTTCGTGCAACTTTCAAATTCGGAATCTAAAATTGTAAGTCCTATTTTGAAAATATATTGTTCTTACATAACTAAATCAATTTCAAATCTCTAAACGCACCAATCAATCAATTCAATTGCGTCATCTCTACAATCTCCAAAGATGATCCGTGTCTAACTTGGCGCTTCATGGGTCACGCGAACCGGAAGCGTGCAAAACACTAATACATAACCTCATCAACGGAGCGAAAACTTTCCCCCGGACCGAATAAATAGTTAATCAAAGCCACCGAACGAAAATCGTGTACGACGACCTTCAGCGTCCACGAATTGTTGGTTGGTCGTAATAAATTTAACGCAAGACTTAAAAACCCTCGGCCAAAACTTAATCCGTTACAATCGGTAATTTGAGAGCACTTTCATTCGTCGACAGACTCTGGCTACGCGGAAAGGAAACAAACATTCCGTTTCACTTTTTTTTCTTGTGTTTTGCTGCTGTCCATTTCTTTCGGAATTGAACATTTTTATTTGTCCATCAGCGTGTGCCCAGTCAAAGATCGCACAAGCGGTCTCAAAATCAACAGATTTCGGAATTCAGACGGGTGATCAGCACCGACACTTTTCTACTTACTTGCTAAACTTCAATTAAATTAAAACACCAAGCACAGCTCTTTAATCCAAGACTCGTTTTCTTTCTCTGTTTATCTTTTCCGGTTGCTCCTTTCTCAAACCACCGATTGATGTGATCACCACCATTCTCCTGATCGATGAACGATGACGACTATTATCATCATCCTCAAACCGAAAAAAATAAAACTATTGGCATGCACCTCACGTCGTCGACGAACAATCCGGAATACCAACGAACTCCATCCAAATGATCATGGACCAACCACCTAATGTTGATACCTGCGAATGGACATCTGTCTGCAAAATTAAACAAAAACAAACAAGGTCGCTGATGATCCCGAAACGCTGCGGATCAAGCAAAACACCCGGAACATCTCCAATGTGGCCTACCATGGCGATCTGCAGAAGAAAGCTGCCATGGAAAGACAAAGAGAATGTACAGAAATCATCGACAGTAAAGGTAAGTGAATTTGCCAGTCACATTTGTTTGAGTGTAGTTCTTGCTTTTTTTGTTTTTCGAAGAAGAGAAATCTCTGATGATAATAATTATTTTTTTCTAGCAGTGAAACGTTAACTTAAGCCTCTGAAATGATAAATGTCTTTTGATCAAGAATGAAGCTATTATCACTCCGGATGAAGCTTTAAAACCTGCTTTTTGAGTTAAAATGTGACATCCTATATTTTTTTTTCAAATTTCAGATTCCGATTATAAAATTAAGATTTCAGTTTCAAATTTCAGATATCAGATTCATATATCAAATTCAGATTTCAGATTCAGTTTTCAGATTCAGATTTCAGATTCAGATTTCAGATTCAGATTACAAATTCAGATATGAGATTCAGATTTCAGATTCAGATTTCAAATTGAGATTTCAGATTCAGATTTCAGATTCAGATTTCAGATTCAGATTTCAGATTCAGATTCAGATTTCAGATTCTGATTTCAGATTCAGATTTCAAATTCAGATTTCAGATTCAGATTTCAGATTCAGATTTCAGATTCAAATTTAAGATTCAGATTTCAGATTCAGATTTCAGATTCAGATTTCAGATTCAGATTTCAGATTCAGATTTCAGATTCAGATTTCAGATTCAGATTTCAGATTCAGATTTCAGATTCAGATTCAGATTTCAGATTCAGATTTTAGATTCAGATTTCAGATTCAGATTTCAGATTCAGATTTTAGATTCAGATTTCAGATTCAGATTTCAGATTCAGATTTCAGATTCAGATTTCAGATTCAGATTTCAGATTTAGATTTCAGATTCAGATTTCAGATTCAGATTTCAGATTCAGATTTCAGATTCAGATTTCAGATTCAGATTTCAGATTCAGATTTCAGATTCAGATTTCAGATTCAGATTTCAGATTCAGATTTCAGATTCAGATTTCAGATTCAGATTTCAGATTCAGATTTCAGATTCAGATTTCAGATTCAGATATCAGATTCAGATTTCAGATTCAGATTTCAGATTCAGATTTCAGATTCAGATTTCAGATTCAGATTTCAGATTCAGATTTCAGATTCAGATTTCAGATTCAGATTTCAGATTCAGATTTCAGATTCAGATTTCAGATTCAGATTTCAGATTCAGATTTCAGATTCAGATTTCAGATTCAGATTTCAGATTCAGATTTCAGATTCAGATTTCAGATTCAGATTTCAGATTCAGATTTCAGATTCAGATTTCAGATTCAGATTTCAGATTCAGATTTCAGATTCAGATTTCAGATTCAGATTTCAGATTCAGATTTCAGATTCAGATTTCAGATTCAGATTTCAGATTCAGATTTCAGATTCAGATTTCAGATTCAGATTTCAGATTCAGATTTCAGATTCAGATTTCAGATTCAGATTTCAGATTCAGATTTCAGTTTCAGATTTCAGATTCAGATTTCAGATTCAGATTTCAGATTCAGATTTCAGATTCAGATTTCAGATTTCAGATTCAGATTTCAGATTCAGATTTCAGATTCAGATTTCAGATTCAGATTTCAGATTCAGATTTCAGATTCAGATTTCAGATTCAGATTTCAGATTCAGATTTCAGATTCAGATTTCAGATTCAGATTTCAGATTCAGATTTCAGATTCAGATTTCAGATTCAGATTTCAGATTCAGATTTCAGATTCAGATTTCAGATTCAGATTTCAGATTCAGATTTCAGATTCAGATTTCAGATTCAGATTTCTGATTCAGATTTCAGATTCAGATTTCAGATTCAGATTTCAGATTCAGATTTCAGATTCAGATTTCAGATTCAGATTTCAGATTCAGATTTCAGATTCAGATTTCAGATTCAGATTTCAGATTCAGATTTCAGATTCAGATTTCAGATTCAGATTTCAGATTCAGATTTCAGATTCAGATTTCAGATTCAGATTTCAGATTCAGATTTCAGATTCAGATTTCAGATTCAGATTTCAGATTCAGATTTCAGATTCAGATTTCAGGTTCAGATTTCAGATTCAGATTTCAGATTCAGATTTCAGATTCAGATTTCAGATTCAAATTTAAGATTCAGATTTCAGATTCAGATTTCAGATTCAGATTTCAGATTCAGATTTCAGATTCAGATTTCAGATTCAGATTTCAGATTCAGATTTCAGATTCAGATTTCAGATTCAGATTTCAGATTTCAGATTCAGATTTCAGATTCAGATTTCAGATTCAGATTTCAGATTCAGATTTCAGATTCAGATTTCAGATTCAGATTTCAGATTCAGATTTTAGATTCAGATTCAGATTCAGATTTCAGATTTCAGATCCATATTTCAGATTCAGATTTCAGATTCAAATTTCATATTCAGATTTCAGATTCAGATTTAGATTTCAGATTTTTAATTTCAGATTCAAATTTCAGATTTTAAATTTTCGGTTCAGATTTCAGATTACCAAACATAAAATTTGAAAATTTAAATTTTATTTAAAATTAACTGGATATTGAAAAATTATCTTGAATAATATAATTGGGAAATCCTTTGGGAGCTCTGTCTTATTATTTTTTGCAAAGGAAACAATTAAAAATTAACAGTTTATCGTGGCGGCCGCTCTTTAAATTCGATAATTATCATACCATGATCATCTTCTGACCACCTTCCTTGTTTCTTTCAGAATCGTCTTGAGAATTTCGTGCCGCCAGCCGGTAGAACATATTTATCAAATGTCGCTAAGAAACAAAACACGCAACGAAACCCCGATGTCTCTCCCTCTGTTCGTCTTCCAATTTTCCCAATTTCGGCGCCCTCTTCTGGTGGTGGCGACGCCGGTTTATTCATCATTCTCCAGCTCGTTCCGGTCATTGAATTCGGAAACATGTTTTTACGTTATTTTCCTTTTTCGATTGTCGTCATTTTCTTCTAATGCCGTTTTTCGACTAAATATAATACGCCTTTATTTTCGGAATTCTGCTGACTTTCGGCACAGCCAAAAAACTCAAAAATATAAAACACAAACGCCTCATTTGGCAGCCGCCTCACCAAACAGCCAACAAACGAGCCAGCTTTTGTTTTTAATTCTCAATTGGCAAATGGTTTTGGTCAAGAACCTTCGGAAAAACCGGAAGCGCAAAAACAAGAGCTTTGACCCTAAATTACAAGCGAACGCAAAACTGCTAATCGACTCCTCCGAATGGGAAACAAACATTTTCGCGCTGCTACTCGGTGTTTTGAAATTAGAGTGTTGTTTTTTTATATTTACAGTGTAGTGTTATTGTTTTTAACGGTGTTTTAATTGCAAAGCGCAGCCTTAACAATAACAATTATGGGTAGGTGATAATTAAGGAACCGCTTTGCTACCGATCATAGACTTAAGATACTAAACTAATTCGTATTTTAAGGTAAAAGAGCACAACAACACTTTGGGGAAAGATCAAAAACTTCTCAGAGATGTAATCAGTTCGTGGTATAGGAATACACTTCATGTAGTTGGTTTAGATTAAACATCAGTTAAGAAGTATATTGAATTCAAAGTAATTATTATTCATTGTCTTGAAACGATGTTTTGATTAGTCTAACGTTTCGATGCTTGTTGGCATCTTCCTCAGGGAATTAATCTATCGTTCCGTGTGAAATTACTGTGCTTATGTGAAGCTTATTGTACACTTTTCTCTTCTCTAATCGTCTCTATGTTTTTAAAACTTATTTTGGATTGTTGTATGGTTTTTCGTGATCGAACTTCTAAGCGGATCACGAAAAACCATTCAAAAATCCAAAATAAGTTTTTAAAAACATAGAGACTATTAGAGAAGAGAAAAGTGTACAATAAGCTTCACATAAGCACAGTGATTTCACACGGAACGATAGATTAATTCCCTGAGGAAGATTCCAACAAGCATCGAAACGTTGGACTAATCAAAACATCGTTTTAAGACAATAAAGACTGTTATGCCGAAAAATAATTACATTAAATCATCCCTCTAAACATCTCATTGAATTTAAATTTTCAAATTCTAAATGATTAATTTCACACCAAGTACACACTTCGAAAAAATTAAGAACAACTTATTCTTAAACTTAAACCAAATTTTATGTTTTTCATATAAAGTTTTGAAGATTTAGTCATCATTTTGAAATTTAGCTCTATCAGTTCTCCATCACAAATCAACCACTTCAAGGCTCTGTAGACTCAAGGATTGCAAACATTCATCAATCTTCAAAATCTTATTCTTTTCTTCGAACTTAACTTTTTTTAAGCTCCTGTGATTCGCATTGAGATGCTTTCTACTATATGAAGATTCCCTAGAGCGAAAATTGTGTTGTTCCGAACACTGAGCAATAAAGTTATGTTTACAGTTCCTTATTTCAAAGAATTTATAAAACTACACGGTGACCGTGAACCGGTTTGAATTAAGGAATATTGTTTGAAAAAATTTTGAACATCACTGTGAAACATTATCGAACTTTTCGTTACAAGTGTTCGAGGTCTGGAATAACTTTTGCTAGATTAGACTTAAAGCTCTGTTTACAACTCGGGTGAAAATGATGGTGAAAATCGGCTTCATTAAAAGCTCATCAATGTAAAATAAATATGGTTTACAACTTGGTGAAGATCTTAAAAAATTTCAAAAAAATATATCGCTATGTGCAACGTGTTGCTTCTAACTTCAGCTTTCTTGGAAATTATGTGCAATTTTTTTTGAGCATTCGGTAGCTGATCTACAGTCTTTTTTTCCGAAGCATGTTTTTTTCGGATTTTTTCTTAGAATAACGTCTGAAAAACATATTTGAGTTACATTACGAGGTTTCCAAAACTATAAATTTTGTAAAAATCGGTAGCGAAATAAAAGAGGTATATTGGTTTAAGTCAGGAGTATCAAATTGACACTCCAGGGATTAAACGGGTAAAAATTTCTGGGACGGCGGCCTCAGACAATGTTTACTCATTTGAAAAAAGGCGTGAATTTTTTCGAGCCCAACAAGCTTCACGATTGGAAATGCCCAAACTTAATTAAAAATGTGATTTGAACGAGTTAAAAAGACTCCACTCAATTTTAGTAAATGTTTGCAAAATCTTGGCTTCAGGTAACTTTAATTTCTGGTAACCCTATCTTTTTTGCGAGTGATAGAGAATTTAATGAAGATCATTTCATCAGAACACCTCAATGTTCTGAAATCAATAACAGAAATAATATTTCTGAAAATTGAACGGAAAATCTGTTAGTGATGCTAGTTTATTTTCGTGAATAAAAGAACGCTCTGTTTAAAGCGTTATAACTATTTCCTTGCTACTCCTACCGCTTTACCGTCTTGGGCAAAATTGTAGCCAGACAATTTTCCATTAATCTCCGTTAATTGGAAATTTCATTTGCATTACAAGAGTTACATCTTCCGAAAGCATTTTGCGTTTTTCCATACAAAATTTCGAATCGAAATCCGGGTGTCTGAATCTTATTTTGAAAATCTGAGAAAATTCATTCGTTTGCTTTATCCTAGAATGAAGCTTTTTAGGCTACAGGGTTCAAATTTGTATGCATACTCTACCACCTGAGCCAACAGTGAGCCAATGTCCTGAGCGTCTTGAAAAAGTAGTTGATCATTTTCCAATAATAACTTCAGAATGAACACATGTCTATATTTTTTTTTTAAAGTATGGCATTTTCAAGGACAAAATCCTATTAAAAAACTTACATCTGAAAATTCTAGTATTTTGAAGTTCGGATTTTGACAACTTCGGCGTTGGGCTTGCAGTTTTTTTTTAAGAAACTGCTCTCTAACATGTGTTGTGAGCCTACTTGGTTGAATAATTCTACTCTACCAATCGAATAGAGCAATCGAAAGATTCCTTTTAATTCAACCACGGCATAAGAAAAGTTCAGATACCGGTATCTCGGTTGCATTTTACTATCTTCTTCAGTGAACGTTTTCGATTGATATATGTGTACCTTTTTTTGAATGTATTAGTGACACTTTCCCATACTTATGGTGTTCGTGAGATATACATTTGTATTGTTTTTTTTTTCATATTTACTCTGATCCCAAACGCTTCAATTTTTTAAGGAACTCTTGAAAATTTCTGAATTTGCAATTGAAAACACTTCAAATAACCGTTAAAGTTACTTTAAAGCATGTTTTGTAGATCGTTTTCGAAAGCTTGTTCCAATGGTATTTCCGATATTTTCGTAGGTTTTTTTAAATCTAACCTCATTTGAAGTAAATACACAGATGAACAGATATAGGTACAAACTCGGAAGAAAACTCTTCAGGAACTTCTGTATAACTTCGAATGCTCACTTTTGAAGAATCCGTTAGGAATTGACGAAAAATTGTTTCTAGATAACTCTTAAAAAAAAACAATTTTTCTAAAGGGCGCAATCGTATATGAATTAATAAATAAATAAACCTATATACTTCAACAGATTTTACAGTCTCAAATTGTCGAATTGTTCAATATATTACAATAACTTTTAGCATAAAAAAATTTAAATCATCATATATCTTTTTCACTACAGAGACTGCCGAAATAACAAACGACCTTGAATGATTTTTATTCTTCACTTTTTGAAGGGCCATCAGAGTCAGGAAAACTTAACCTACACACAAAATAACCTGCACGTTGCTGCTACGTGAAAAACTACAGAATTTTTATCTTATTGATTTTTAACGAAATTTGTACGAATAAATTAAGTAACGCTCCTCAAATAGGAATTTTGTTCTATGAACACCAAGTGCACCGCATTTAGTACCTACTTTAAGCAACTTCTAAATGAATAGCGAACAAGTTTCAGATTAATATTTATCATTTTGTGTCTCGAAACTTCATCAGTAAATTTATCCAAATTCGTCGAGTATTTCTTATTAGAAAAAAAACTTACTTAAACAATTACCTCATATGACCCCATTGGTTACACTGAATTTTTTTTTTTTGACAGTTCTCTCCGATGTCCTTGGAGACATCTAATGGCCCAACCAAAAAGCATAAAATTGATCCAAAATGGCCGTTCGGTCTTTACACAAGTTTCAAGGCTTACCTTGTATATCTGTTCATCTGTGGTAAATAATCTTAAATTCAAAGTTTCCTGGATATATATTTCCTTTACAACGTTTATTTTCGACGCTTAGATTTTCAAAGTGATTCTAGTTAACATACTGAATCCTGTTTTATTATAGTTTAAATTCCGCATGAAGCTGACATCAGATTTGAAATCCAATTCTTCCCAACTGGGATAGTATTATATATCAAAAGACTATGTTCATCTGACCCCTTCCAAGTGTCCGTGGTGAAATTTTTTTGGAATTTTTCAGTGTATAAAATTTACGTGCATAAAATTTACGTCTGATTGCGTACAAAATCAAAAGTTATGTTTATGCTTATGATACATACACAGCCAGACCTTGCCAGCATCCCGGTGAATAGTAGAAGAACATTTACTACTAAGCTTTACTTGGTCGGGCCCACTGTGCAGTCATCATCATCTCTGGTCATATATCTTGGATATAGCGCCTTTACTCGCTCTTGGAAATAAGTATCAAAAGCACAGAGAAAAAATAGTACCACCACAAAATCTTGTAATATAAACTCTTCCAAAAGATTTCGCGGAACAATTGTGAAGGTACACCTCCATGTCTGACACAGTATTTGAACAATTCCAATGTGTCGTCATAGATATGGATCAGAACGAATAAGTTTAGAAAACTTTGGTAAATATCGGACATTTCAAACCTGCATGATTTATAAAACGAGCACATGAACAAACTGTTGTATTCCAGGGCACAACATAATTGGAAGAACGATGATTTCTGACGTTATTCATATGCGCATCTCACTTTTCTTCCAGCCACTTGTTTTAAAATCATAATTAATAGTAATTACAAGACAACTTTATAAATGAAACCCGAAATTGTTTCCGACATTGTACTGTAAAGTACGCGAGGGATCACCTCACGTCCCTTCATAAATTAATAAACCGCTTTTCAGGTAAAAACTCCCGGATTGCAACATCAGTTCAGAATAAATAAATGAGAATGATAATGGAACGAACTCACCAATTGTTGAAATAGTAAGTGTGTTTCCTCTTGTAGAGAATCATTCAACCTGCTGGAGGTGGACGAAATCGACGGAGAATCGGGTCGAGCACAAACAATGAAATAAGCTATTATTGATCACTTGCATTATCCACTAATTCAAGACAAAATCACAATTTTACAATAAGGAACTAATTAAACTTCAAAACTTTAATTTTCACTTCGACGGAGCGAAAAATACACGAGCGATACCAACAAACCGTCGCCTACTCCTTCTGATTGCGTACAAAACCAAAATTTATAATCTCAAATTCAGAATTTGCGAGTGCTACATTTTGATATTAAAAGTGTTGGCCTAGATAAAATGGTGATTGATATGTGCATAATTGAAGTCGGGAAGTCTAAACGCGTCTATTTCTGATTCTGTCTTAGATCTTTTTTTTTTTTTGAAATATTCGAATTATATTTTGATAGTGGCAATGTTTTCGGAATTTTAAGCCTGTTCGCATTATTCTTTGAAGATGTTATGAACTGAAAAGAAGTTAATTTGCTTTGATACAATATTTGCTTATAACGAAATCCGTTTTTTAGTTTAGATTAATTGATCTGATTTTTTTTTAAATAATCCTGAAATTGTTGTCTTTCTGAAAGCGTTGTTTATCATCACTTTAAAAACTCAAATAATGTTTCCTAATTTTAAAATTATCGGTAATGGTATCTTTCGTTATTTTCAACCATTTGACCATCATAAGTTAAATCATACGATGACTTATATGAAAAAGTGGAGCAAGAATTTCTAAAATCAAATTTAAAGTAAATAGTTTGATGACCCATATCAATAAAAGTCTTTATAAAACTTGTGAAATGAGTTTAATTAAAAATACCGATTAAAATTAGCTTATCGTTTATCCATTTATGACCCAAATTAGTAGCTGGGATCGTTTCAACTTATTTTCATTGATTTGTGTGTGTCACCTAAGAAACCATTGTCGATGTCAAACTTTATGTTACCTGCAGTGACATTTATCGTCATTTGTCTGCTCCCCAACCTGCACCGGAAAATTTTCCTAGTTTTCAATAACGGAGGAACATAGTTAAACCTACAAGGTTTGGCACCCTGACAATGAAAAAGTGTCGAGGAAAAAATATTAAGGAGCTAACCGTAATGAACGAGGAGGGACAAAATTTGTAAATGGTACCTCCTCTTTTGCTTCGTTGTTCCGGAAGTCGTTCGGTAACTCGATTGGGAGAACTTTATTGCACAGTGAAACGTTTAAAAAGGCAGAAGAAATTTTATTCTTAACCTGGGTATTGTAACGCCTATAGGATGAAAAAATTGGGTATCTACGTTGCAACAATTTCGATCACCGTACGTCACGAAAGGGAAAATCCAACAGTTTGAAGCGGAATTGGCAACTTTGTTCGACTCCGGTGGAACCTATTTCTCATTTCCGTTCCGTCTGTCTTTTTTTGCTGAAAATGGTTCTTGTGAACTTGAACTACCATTCTTGCTCAAACTGGAGTATGATGGCGGTACTTGAAGTTCACTTGCCTAGCTGAGACTGTGCCAGTAATTTATGGTTTGTCGCATTTCTATGAGATTTTTTTCGGAATGCTTAAAAATTGTGTGTTCATTTTTGGTGTTTGAAAATATAGAATGAAAGTTCTTCAATAGTGTGGCAAAAGTCTCAGCTGTCGAAAATTGAAATGAACAGAGACTGCAAATTGATGACAAATTTCGATTTCCTCACGAGCCTTGCTTCTGCTATCTGAATGATTGGATAATTTCCTATGCAGACGACTAATGTGCTGCTTGGGTTGTAGCAAACTGAAAAGATTTACCGCTGTTTTTTTCTGGCGTAGAATCATAATTGGTTTGGTCTTAATTATCGATGTTGTTTTTACACTATAGCGTAAGATTTGTTCTATGTACAAAGGCCTGTCATCATCAAGTGGTGTTTTTTATTCGATTCATCTGAATGTTACTGCAAATATCAACCCCAACTAATGCACAATCAGCCCTTGACCGGTGTGCCCGATTTTTTTTTCTTCGGTTTGAAGTTACTGTTTATCTAACACTTTTTTATTTTGCTTTATTTTTCTTTGCTTCTTTCCATAAACCGCATCACGTTGTTGTAATCCATTGTCGAACCATCAACACAACACCAAAATTCATATGTATCATCGCGCAACACCTCAATTCGACCCTTGCAAAATTGCAACCCCGCCACCAAACCACCACCAACACCATCGATAGACAACAACGAGCTAGAATCGGAATACTTTTCCGAACAGCTGGCGGCAGAATCGTTGCCCCATTACCAACCACCTCCCCCACCACCGGTCGTAGCACCAGCATCACACACACTGTCCCAGGCGTCGATGAGCGGCTCGACGACGTCGCTGTCTTCCATGGGCCCGAACGCGACGGCCACCTCGAATCCGACGGCGGCCATTTCCCAGCAGGCCCAAATTACCCCGACCTCGACGCTCACCAAGCACAATCTAAGCAATCTGAACCAGGCCCAGAACAACTATCAAGCATCACAGGCCTACCAGCAGATGGCCAACAACAACTACAACAGTGCCCAGATACCACCCCCGGCAGCCTACCAACAGCCACCGAACCACTATCATCACAATAGCAATAGCAGCAGCAACAGTAGCAACCACAACAGCGACCTCGGTCGACAATCGGTGCTCCAAAGCTCACAAATCCCATCCGGCGCTGGTACCCAGCAGAAACATTACGATCCCTACGACAACTACGCTAGGCCAAACCCGAACGCCGCCACGACCATGGTGAGCAACAACAATAACTACAACAACCACTATCACCAGCACAGCCAACAGCAGCAACCGAGCGGCGGTGGTGTAGGTGGAGGTGGAGGCGGTGCAAGCGAACGAAGCAATGGTGCTACCACCAATCACAACTATCACCATCAGCAGATGCATCAGCAACAGCAACAACACTATCACCACCAACAACAGCAACGCGAAGCCTACGCACACGCCCAGCAACAACAGCAACAGCAACGATACAACAACGGTCAACACTACCAGCAACAGCAACAACAGTACCAGTACAACAATGGTAATCACAACAATGGAGCAGGTGGCGGCGGCGGCGGCATCGGCAAGATCGCCGATTACGATCCCTTGTCTGATGGGCCGAGAAATGTGCAACCGAATCGGCAGAGCGCCACGCTCATCTACAGCTCCGGCACCTGTAAGTATCCCCCTTCACACACACACTCTCTATTGTGTTTCCTCATTCGACACCATGTGCACGTGTCCTTGACGATTTTGTTTCAATGTTTCAGTGTTTCAATTAAATGTAAAAAAAAAAGTTTAAGTAGTACCTATATGTATAAAATTCTTTAGAAGAAGCTATGTTCAATTCATGGTCTATATTCTCTTCGAATCAATTTCTTTGAAGGTCGATCACAGTTGTACCGAATAAGTTTTTCAATGACAGTCCGCCAACTGCATCGAATGACATAAATATGTTAAAACGACTATTATCGAAAAAACAAAATCTATAAGATACAATGAGGTTTTTTTGAACAACTACTGTTAATTTACATACCTACGATGAAAAATCCGATAATCAACCCATTGAAATATGAATTCCTTAAGACATTGAGTCATCAAGTCAACAATCCGTACGGTTTGAAGACCATCAGGCCTCAATCTGATTTAGATATCTAGCACTCGACTCACAAGTTGTATGATAGTTAGTCAATTCATTCACGTCTTCAGCTAAAAATAAGGTTAGAAACTCATAATTCCGACATGCTGGTTGAACGCTAGCCGATGTTTCATACCGTCCAGTTATCTGATCATTGCCTCGAGCCTCCAGATCATCAGGCTAGCCCGTAACGTGTCTTCAGGCCATGTTTTTCACAAAATACACAATTTTTTTTTTTGAAAATTTTCTATTAAAACTCTTTAAAAAATATGCATATATTTTAAGTGTTTTTTTAATTTCAGAGGAGCTAGTTCTCTTAGTTCTAACTTTCAATATTTTTAAATTGAAATAGTAGCTCAACACCCATATCCTAAACTTTGAAAAATTTTGAAAATTATTTCAAACTAATAAGAAAGCTATTAAAACGGAAAAAATGGAATAACAATATTTTCTTATCCTAAAATTTAAAATCAGCTGGCAAATCCTGTCAGCAGTCTTAAGGGGTAAAATTATCTGAAATTATTAGAACTATCTGCAATAATTTGAATCCATTATCTTTAGATTTTCTGATTGTGGAAAGACTTGAGGGAATTTTTATTTAAAAAAAACTCAATGATTAAGAAAATAAGTTAATACTAGGAACCGCTATAACTTTTATGTGATAACGCTTATCGTGATGCGATGTGGAGAAGCAACGTATGTCTTATTTAAAGCTTTAAAAAAATTAAGAAAATCAATATTCAAAAGTGAACGATCCGTAAATCACAATTTTTTATAAGAATTCATAGGATTTTGCACTTCTCTTGAGTCAAATCTCTTAAAATCTCATTCGCACATCAGACTCAATGCAAGTCACTACAGCAGTTTTATCTTGCTTAAATTTTGCTATTACTATCTCTTGATAAAATGATCATTATAAGCCTGAAGTGTTTTATAAAACGTTTTAATTCTATATTTTAAGCCCAATTTAATAACCCTCTTGAACACTGCGATTCTCCAATTTTGTTCAAAGAGCAAACATTACTGTTAAGGTTAAATAATCCTAGCTTATACAGTTTTCAACCCACTTTATTATTATAATAACCTCTTGTTTCAAATTGAATATTCAGCTTTAAGCATTTTATTTTTAATAGATGAATCTAGTCTAAAACTGT
Organism: Uranotaenia lowii; assembly: GCF_029784155.1. NCBI lineage: Eukaryota > Metazoa > Arthropoda > Insecta > Diptera > Culicidae > Uranotaenia > Uranotaenia lowii. The sequence continues at coordinate 129,463,968 of NC_073693.1, forward strand.
GATAATTTGAAATTATTAAAAAAATGCATTTCTATCTTTTTGTCAATCTTAAAATCAACAGTATTATTGGCAAAGTGAATTGCAAATGATCGATTGCAAACAAGCCTGAAACTCGTTAGATTCATCATGGTTTGTTTTTCCAACATTTATTGTAGTTATTCTACTGAACACTGCTGTTCTTCTTTATTATTTTCAAGAACATCAATAGAGCATTAATGTAACAGTAAAAAATCGTAATTTCTGCTATTTTATACCAGTTGTGGTGAAAATCTCTAGAAATCATTAGTTTTAATTATCCATAGAAATCCATTTAAAAATGAAAACTTTAAAGCCCGGTTTACAGTTCTTGTGAACTCGAACTCGAACGTGAACGTGAACTCACCACAGTGAAAAATTATTCCGCAGTGAAATGTCAAATCGGTCAAATCTTTAAAATTAGTAAGAGGTTTGTTCAACTGCGGGTACAAATTGGTTTCGATCGGAAAATGACAGATCATTCAACCAATGTTTTGATCGATACTTGTCGGACCAATGCTTAAATTTAAATTCAAATTTCTCAAAAAAAAACATATTGTTCTTCTTCAAAACATAACGAAAACGATTGATTTAATCAAATAATCCCAAAGTTCTTATCTTTGAATACAATGAATTTAAATTAAATTTTATGAATTTAAAGTACTCCCAAAAAGTATTTATCGATCAAGGAGTAACGAGCTTTAGCGATTCGTTTCTTTTGAAAAACTTATTGAAAGGACGTTATGAATATAACTTCTACAAGATAGCCATTTTTTGTTCTTGATTAAAAATTGACAAACAAAAATTTCAAAATTACTTTTAATTAGTGAAACAATTGAAAAGGTTTTTATTTAATTAAAATGCATCAGTACTCTTTTGTTTGTTAATTTTTCTGCTTTTCAGTTCTCCTTAAAACACATTATTTTTGAATGATTTCATAAATTTTTATAATTATTTCCATACCTTTTCTGAAACACACATTTGAACAAAGCGGAATCTATTTTTTTTATTTCAATGGAATCTGGCCATTCGATGATCTTCATTTACATTTATTCGTTGAGAAGCTCTTCCAACAGGTACATTTATTCGTCGAGAAACTTTTCCAACAGGTGCAATTAAATGATGCCCAAGCGGGGTTTAAAGTTAAAAAAAAAAATCGTATGCGTTTCATTTCAAACTAGTAGTATTTTAAGCCTTTAATTGCCTTCAAATTAAAAAACTAATCTTTTATGAAGCAAAAATTTTTCCGTCATCGGTGAAATTTTTTTTTCCAGAATGCACATTGCCATTCGGACGTGAAAATGAACGCGGAATTTATATTCACCACTCTTGTTCGTTTTCCGTTTTCACGTTCGCTCAGTGCGTTTACACTTCGAGCGGAATGTCAGTGAACGCGGAAAAAATATTCCGTAGTGAAAATCGGGGGAATTGATATAAAATTAATATTAAAGGGCTTTGAACAAGGAAATCAGTTCAAAAATAATCGTTCAACCATTCCGCATCTATTCCACCTAGTTTCGCAGCCATGAAATGCAGCATAGTCGAGTTTTTGAAGAATATAAGTTTTTTCATTTTCACGTTCGAAAGAACTGTAAATGCACCTTAAGATGGAAAAATCTGGTCTAAAACCGTCGCTGAAATTGAAACTTTTCCTGAAAAAATAATCTTTTATTCATCTTTAATTCTTTAATTCAAAAATATCAACAGTATTTAAATTCTTACGCAAAAATGAAGTTCAGATGATTGATGGAAACTTTATTCACCTTCAATATGAGAAAAAGTAATTTGAAATTGATGTTATGTAGCCGAAGATATAAGGATTTCAACGCAATTACTTTTACTTTTAACTAAATTTTATATTTTAAATTCTATTGAAAACTGGTCTGCTGAGATTTGTTTGAATGTTAATCCGAAGAAAAAGAAATTGGAAAATATCATAATCGAGTGGTATCATCAAAACAATTTTTTTTCCTAAAATGCGTATTCACATGCATCTGAGCATACAAATATTGTGGAATTAATTCAAAGAACAATAAAAAAAAGGATTTTTTTTAAATATTTCGTTATTTTAAATATTTTCGAAATTAATCAAAGGACTGTTGTTATTCATGTATATTTAAATTTCATTAAACCAGAATTAGTTCTCCAAAATATATGCATATGAATATAAATTTAAAAACATTTGGATAATACCAATTATAACGAGGATATCCAAATAATAAATTTCAAATAAAATTTTCATATAAAAGAAGTTTTTCAATCCCAATCACTAATCTCTCTAGGCGTTTATTTTTTTATGTTTCAGAATGACAAAATCTTGAATAAAAATGAACAAATTCAATTTTTAAAGTGAAACAATGCTATTCCATTGCACTGGAATAATTTTTCAAATTAAAAATTTATTAATATAGACTATTAAACTTAAAAAAAAAAACAAATCGTATGGGGACTCACCGACCAAATATTTTAATTTTGCCTGGAAATGACTAGAAAAAGGCTAAATTTTCAATTTGTAAAAAAATAGGGTTACTGTTTTTTTTTTTTTAAACATCTTCTAGAAACACACCGTGCCTAGCTCACATTCTTCCAACATCTATTCATTTCTTCTATCCAAAGCGCTCTAGCTTTGACCTGTCCAACTATCAGTTTCATATTCTTTCTCATTAAAAGCTCTGCTTAGTTTCTATAAAATATGCCGAAATGCCATTTCAGATTGAAATTAATACGATTTCAGTGAACAAATTCAGTAATATTTGGGAACCTGTTTGACGGATATTAGTTAGAAAAGGAATTGTCACAAATAAAAAGTTATGGATTGAAGAAGTTTTATTATTTCGATGGAAAAGAGGAAAAACTCTAGCTGAACATTTTTGCCACTCGTTTCTTCGAAATAATGCAGTTTCTTCACTTCATAACTTTTTTCTCCCACACTCTTCTCCCACGGAAGATTGTCTTGACCCTAAAGTAACTTTTTCTTGTCGCGTCACCGTATATTGCTCATCCGTGTACATCCGAAAACAAAATGGCCCATTCTCCTTTATTCAGCTATTTATGAAAAAACGTAGGAAAAATCGGGTGAAATGAGGCTTTCAGAGTATTCTGATTTAAAAACGGTTTAGCAATTCATCCTTTGAACCAAGGTTCCGAAAATCACTCGGAAAAAACGCTCATGATAGGTTTCTAGTTGGAAAAATTCAAAGCCGAATGCTGCTGCCTGTAGTTCCCTAGAGAGTCGGAAGAGCGACAATGCGAAGTCAATGTAAACAAGATTCAAAAGCGAAAGTGGATTCGCATGAAAGTCGATCTCTCAAGCTCACTACCTGGTGTATCAGAAGTGATTGAGACACTTACTGATACAAGATCCAATTCGAAAATCCACTCACTCACTCACTCAATCTCAATCAATGCGGCCTTGCATCGGTCCATACTGCCTGCGTTCTTTATACCATAGCGGCAGATACATACTGCCTGTGTGTTTGAATGGCTATTTTGGTCCTCCCCAACAACAGCAACAACATAGCAAGATGTATCTGGCAGGCAGCATTCGATCATCGATCAGTTAACGAGTGAGTGAGTGAGTGATTGAGCAAGAAAAGTTATTGACTGAGACAAGAAACTGAAAATCAGGTAGCTTCTCACTCAGTTGAGAATTCCAACTGGAGAAGGAACGTCTCTCTTTCAAATCTTATTTCTTTGATTCTCGAAGCAGCGCTGTCGAACACAATCTTTGCCCCGCTGGGAGATAAATCAACCGACAATTTTGGTTTTGCTTTCGCTGTTGAAAACGTTTCAGTGTCTCTCATGAGAATTGAGTGATTTTCGGAACATTGCTTTGAACGATACATCAAGAATATTGCACGTCCCTCTACTTTATAAAAGTATATCGATAGCCGCCGCCTCACAAACATTTTCCCTTCATCTGTCACGTTCCAAGAACGCACATCGGGTACTGCTAGAGAGTCAGCTGATTTGTTTGCCAAATTTTCAGCAGTGTGTATTGATCGCAAACCTTAAACTGTGACGACGCCTACTTTGAATCTCTGCCTACCTACAACATTGGGCTGCCACAGCCTGATTTCACTATTTATTGCTTTGAGTAAGCTCGATCCGCCGAAAGAATCCGGTCCTGATGGGATTCCATCGTCGTTAGTATCAAAAATCGCAGCATCTCTAACCGTACCGCTATGTATAATTTTCAACAGATCGATTTCTGAATGTGCTTTGCCCAGTCACTGGAAAACTGCTTCAGTATCGCCAATCCATAAATCTTGAAACTCTCACCGTGTAGAGAACTACTGGCCCATATCAATCCTGTGCTGCTTTTCCAAACTGATCGAGTCTCTGATATACGAATAGCTATATTTGGCAGCTAAACCGATACTCACCGAATACCAGCACGGATTTGTAAAGAAAAAATCGACGCTGACGAACCTGATGTGTTATGTAGGTGAATTGTACATCGCAACAAATAAAAAAATGCAAGTGGATTCAATATATATCGACTTTGCAAAGGCTTTCGACAAAGTACAACACAGCATAGCAATAACAAAGCTCGAACGCTACGGTTTTTTCTTCATGGATAATAAAATGGCTGCATTCCTACCTGGTAAAACGCCAAGGTTACATTACATAAACATCCGAGGAACACACTCTACAGAATTCGACATGCCATCTGGTGTTCCACAAGGTAGTCACCTAGGGCCGCTTATCTTTGTGCTTTTCATAAACGACATAGCTACCTACCTTAACTCGATTAATCTACTGTACGTCGATGACCTAAAAATTTACAGAGCCATTGACTCGATAATGGACTGCATTGCACTTCAGGAAGATATGAACAAATTATTGTTATGATGTGATACGTATGGGATCGAAGTGTTAAATAATTTTTTTTCAGGACTAGAGCATGCTCAGGGACTCCACCTTAGAAAGAGTTTCAACGATAAAAGATCTCGGAGTTACTTTCGATCAAAAGCTCTCGCTTGCACAGCATATCTCGACAACCACAGCAAAAGCGTTTGCCTTATTCGGATTTCTCCGTCGAAATATGTTCACTGATTTTTGAAGACCCCTATGCCCTTAAACAGTATTCTGCTCGTTAGTAAGAAAGTGTTCTGGAATATGCTACACCTGTTTGGGCTCCTTACCAATCCGTTCACATCGGAAGGATAGAGAGGGTCCAGAAAAAAATTCCCCGCTATGCATTATGAAGATTGCCCTGGCGAGATTCTGTATGTTTTTACCACCTTATTCCGAGAGATGTGGTCTTCTGTCACTGACTTCGTTGAGCCAAAGGAGGACGTACTTGCAACGGATGTTCGTGTACGACATCTTAACAAACGTTATTGATTGTCCACAATTGCAGTATTCTCTCAATCTGCACACTCCAGCTCGACAACTGCGCAACCAAAATTTTCTCGGGCTACAAAGAAGCAGAACGAGTTTTAACCAAAATCATCCACTACATCGATGCTTTCATGCTTTCAACGAGGTTTCCCACCTTTTCGACTTTAACGTATCAAATTCGATGTTTAAACGCTCGATCCGTGAATTAACTTAATTTAAAATGATTCATTGTATATATATGTTACTTACGTTAATTTTTAATTTTAATATTTTAAGTCTGTATGACTTCACGGTCAAAGACTCCAAATAAATAAATAAATAGTCCTTTCGATTTTTCGCATTTGGGACTTCAGGAGATTCCAGGTTGTCAGGCCGTTAGGGTGTTGGGACTTCAGACTCTGCAAGCACGACACCGGTCGCTACCGGTCTCTCGTTACTCAAACAAGCCGTTAGGTCGTTATGCCATTTCACTGTATGTCAGATTTTCAAGAAAGAAAAACCTTCGTTTATTTAAAAACGATTATGTGTTATTAAGAATACAATTTCATATCGGAAAATGGTAGAATCATTCAAATACACATTAAAAGCGGAATGTATTGGTTTAAAAAAATTATTTTATGAATTTATGACATTGTATCTTTTAATTTAAAAAAATCCTTGATGCAAAACAAATGCAGATCTTTTTCACACAAAACTTTAAATAACTTGTTTATGGCATGTAAAGGTCTCGTACTCGAATAGATCATTTCACTTAAACTTTTACAGATATTATATAAATAATTTTTCGCAACTCAGTTCTAAATGTTACGAAGTTTGGTTTTGAAAAGGCCTGCTTTTCCTACCGAAAAAAAGGTCCTTATTATGCGCCGTGCGTGAGGTGACTATAGTAACCAGAGTCATTCGATTTCAGGTGTCGCTTTAGGTGATCAACGCTTCTTTGGGAATCAACCACTGTCACTTCACTTACATCGACTATCGGAATAAGGTGAATAGAGTCCCGTGACGGTAAGGTGACTCGACTATCGTCATCTCACGCGCGGCGCAGAAGAATGACAAATGTCGAACACAGCAAGAAAAAATCGTGTAATTTTAGATCGAAAACGATGCACGAAATCGGAACATCGTTTTTGATCTAAAATTCTATCACTGTGTATTTTTAACAAGAATGTAATTTTTGGGGCGTGTAAATTTAGATTGATAACGATGCACGCCAATGGAACCGCCTTTTGCAGTGTAAAAATACACAACGGTGTAAATTATGATTATATTTTGATTGTTTGCCGCTTTTGAAAGTATAAAAAATAAATAATTGAAACACACTTATATCTTTTACTGAAGGAATTTATTTTCAAATCGAAGCATAAAAATAAAAAAAAGTTCACCCACCATCATGAGCAGTGCCAGGTTGGGATGATGGACTTCATACAGCCTATTTTTACCGGTCAGCGTCGTCATCAGTATTCTCCAATCGTGGTTCCACTTCACTGCGTAAATCTGCTGAAACAAAAATAATAATTAGGTTCCGCACCTTTCAATTACATAATGTCATTTACCTTATCTTCATCCGAATTCCGTGGACTTATTAGCTTTCCTTGGCTTTTTCCATACTAAATTTTCTTGCCGAACTGATTGGAACTTTTATGGCTGCTCGGACAAAAACAAACACAAATGCCACAAGTTGAGAATTTCCATTCAATTTTAAACAAACAGATATAATTTTATACTGTTTGTGATATAAATTTCATTGACCGCTTGGTTTTTACATCACAGAATGTAAAATTATATCAAAACAATTTATTTCTATTCTAAAGACTAAAATTACATCAAAAGGAGTTGAAAATTACATCTTTTGTGAATTACACTCGTAAAAAAATAGATCACTCGTGTTTTAGATTCCGTATACTTTTAGAAATTTTTTGCTGTGAAAAGTAGTACTTTTCAGAGTAGTTTTCAAAACAGTGTCGAAAAGTACTTCTGTATAACTGTTTTGTTTACTTTTAGAACAGTCTTTTAAAAACATTTCTAAACATTTTCTAAAACGGCTAACTTCTTTAAGGTTTTCAGTCGATAACAACTTAAAATTTAAATAAATATGTCAATTTCTTGATTTCCCTCATTACATTTCGTCTTCCATTTCAGTGAACGCCAACAACAACCGACGAGTGGGCTCCGTTAACGACCTCGATCCCGTCAATGGATTCTACGGTTCGGTTACGGAAGCTACACAGCAGCAACAACAGAACGCCATGTACCTTCAACAGCAGCAACAGAAACAGCAACAACAACAGGCAGCAGCTCACCATCAGCACCACCAACAGCAGCAACAGCTTTATCAACAACAACAACAGCAAAGACAGGCGCAACTCCAACAGCAGCAGCAACAGCAACAACAACAACAATCGCAATACATTCAGCCTCCTCAACAGTACGGCCCTCCGACTACAGCTCCGGTGTCGAAGTCAATGGGAAAAGTGGTAAGTTTCGTTTCTCTCTAGGATTCTTGTTCTTGATCATTGTTGAAATGATCGTAGTTGTACTGGCTGTCGTATTCGTCGCACTGTTCTGAGTATTCTATACTTGACGATTCTTCTTGCTCGTGGTACGATTCCCGAGGGCACATCTCCTTTCGGATGCAAGCTCCATTGAACTTAACGTATCCCGGCTGACAGACACAGGTCGGTGGTCCGGAACATGCCGCAATGCACAGTATGTTGGAGCAATCGTTATCACAGGTCTCTTGACAACAGGGCGTGCAATTGCTATAGGTAGCGTAGGGTCCACACGTAGGACAGTGACCAGGTTTGATGCAAAGCCCTTCGTGGCGAACGAAACCTTGCTTACAGACGCAGGTCGGCCGATGAATCAGGTCTTTGGTACAAACGAAATTTTCACAAGTGTCTGCACAGCTAGGTTCACAGCATGCGGGTGTCGCATGAAGCTCTTCATTCGGCGGACAATCTAGAATAAAAATTTGTTAAGTTGCATTCACTGTCTCAAACAAACGACTGAAAACATACCAACAACATCGTCCACCATCGGACATTCCGAAGGGTCGATGCAATTGCCTTCATGCCGAACGAAACCCTCGCTACAAACGCAAAGTTGCTTGTAGATCATAGTTTTTGGACACTTCCTCTGGTGACAGTTGTTATCGCAGGTCGGTTCACAGCAGGGAACAACCTCACTTAGTTCTTCGTTTTCGTTGCATATTTCTGGAATCAAAATCAATGTCGGTTTTGATTAACAACTTCAAAACATTGAACAATAACCCTACTTACTGCATGAAATCGGCTCAGGCGTGTATTCCCGAGAACCCCCTTCAACGCCCCAACAGAAAAAAAATATCACTGGGCTGAGCAGCGCTACCCGAATAACTAGACTTCCCATCCCGAACTTTTAACGACCGATTAAATGCATTCATGTTTCCCCGTTGGTAGTTTTATACGGTATTGTTCGAAACCATCAGAAGGTGAAAAGAGGAACCACCAGAAAATTGGCACAACATCACGTACTTAGCCAAAAGTGTACAGTTCGGGTGATAGTGCACCAGAATATCTGAGGCAAAAAGTAGCTTTTCCCGAAAAACCCCTACAAATATATCGAGCGCAAAGCGTGGTCATTCTAACAACTTTCTTCCGCTGGAATATGATGCATGTTACCGCAACTAGGTCAGATATACCTACCTACCTAGTGCAGTTTGTCAGATTTGTCCCTGGCTTTGTTTTCAATTTCATCAAACGACTGGACTTTTCTTGGCTAGAATCGTTCGATGCCACCAGGTAATCTGGGTTCTGACCCAAATGGGCTTCATTCATCAACGTTCGTTGCATTCATTCAAGTTTTTTGACATCTACAAAAAGCTTATAGAAATTTGGGCGAAACAACGTTTAATTCAAAAATTTATCTAAATAAGTATTGCATGTGCATGTCAATTGAATTATTGTTTCTCAATGCCAAAAGACATACTCCTGTTAATCAGTTGATAACTTTTTTGCCTAACTAGATACGAAGTTACGATCTTTAACAAAATTGTTCATCGGAAAATTTTCTTTAAAGAATTTATAAATTGACACAAAACCCAAAAATACACAGAAAAAAAATCTGAATCCTTAACAACACTGAAATTGAAAAGCTGTATCATTACATGACGTGGAACGCAATTTATTGATGTAAATTTACAAATTAAAAAAAGTTGAATCCTTAAAAGCACTGAATTTGTATGACACAAATATTACTTGACACGGAACGCGAATATTTGATGTAAATTTACATCACATATGATGTAAATAAAAAGAAGCATCACATACGACGGAATTTTCAGTGCGAATTAAATATTACACGTCTTAATATTTTACATGTCTTTCAAATTTTACACGTCTGTTGAAGTTTATAGACGTGTAACATTCAACTCGCCCTGAAAATTCCATCATCTGTGATGCTTCTTTTTTGTTCCATCATATGTGATGTAATTTTACAACTTTTTTTTGGTCACACAAAATAATCAACAACACTGAATTGGAAATTTCTTAAAATTACACGACATGAAATATTACAATACACTGAACGTGATAATGGCATGTAAAATTATAAACTGTGAAGAACAGGAACAGACAAATGTGAGAAAAACTGTTAAGTCAAGTCGTTCGCCAAAGTATTTTTCCCGCGCGCGAGTAAGTTAATCGGTTTTGATGGTTCCCGGAGATCTTCGAGAAGCAGGGGTGCGGTTTAGGAACGGATCCACGTTGCTCAACTTTGGATCCGGTACGTCGTGGAATAAAATAAAAGTAATAAAACTTATGTGTGTGATTAAAATAATTTGTCTCCAAATAAAATGAATTGTATTAATTATAGAAGGATTTCTATTTTTACTAAGAGACGAGAAAATTCCAGTATTGAATCATATTGAATCATATTAAATAAAACAAAACAAAAATCCAATTGGAAAGTTTTTCTTCCAATATTCAGTGATTTTATAATTTACATCATTTTTATTTTACACGTTGCTAATTTTACATCATTTTTTATTTTACACGTTGCAAAATTTTACTGGCGTGTAATTTCCAACTGACACTGAATACTCCGTGATATCCCAGTCAGGAAAAATCGCCCGAAATCGGCCCGATTTTTGTCCGTACATCTGCTCGATCGGTCCGAAATCGTATAAGAAATCGGGCCGACTTTAGTAGAAAATCGCGCGAAAATGAAACACTTTTTCGGACGACGATAAGTTTTCTCAACCAGTTCGAGCAGATCAAATGTCAAAACAAGCGAACCGTTTTCCAACCGAATCTGAACGGTTTCCGAACCGTTTCTGGGCCGATTACCATTGTCTCTCCGAAATAAATGACTGAGTTCGGACCGAAACCAACTGGTTTTCGAACCGTTTCTGGGCCGATTGCCATAGCGTCCATCCGATAAAAAGGACCGATTTCGGACCGAAACCGAACGATTTTTCGAACCGTTTCTGGGTCGATTGCCACAGCATCCATCCGAAAAAAAGGGCCGATTTCGGACCGAAACCGAACGATTTTTCGAACCGATTCTGGGTCGATTGCCATAGCATCCATCCGAAAAAAAAAACCGATTTCGGACCGAAACCGAACGATTTTTCGAACCGTTTCTGGGTCGATTGCCATGGTTGCCATTCATTCAGGTTTTTCGGTTTTTAACAAAAAGCTACAAATTATTTTTTCATTTGTTTTTCTTTAATTTTTCACGTTTTTTCTTCTATTTTAGGCTTCGAATAATAGCTTATATTAAATATAATTGTATAATGATAAACTTTTTAAGGCCGAATCAATATTCATTGTATGAGTTTGGTTATGCAGTCTCAATACTACAATTCATCATATTTGCCTACAGTTGTTTACTTGATAAATTCAATAAACCTGTAATATCCACTTAATTTTTTTAGGCCTTGTTTTCCTTCTATTTTACCTCGTTTCAAATTTCTTCAAATTTCTTAAAATGTCTGACTTTGTCGTCTACTTTTGTAACTCCCCCCTGTATATGTTTCCTATTAATGTTCCCTTCCAAATTAGAATCAAAGCTAACAGATGAGTCGCCACAACTATTACGGCTCCTCCCTCTTCTAACATAGATTAATAAGTGATCCACTCGACAAAATGAAACTTTATAAGTAAAATGTCTTAATAAACAAACCTATTATTAAAAAAACTAGTTTCAATTTAACTGCCTAGTTAAGATAAGTGTCCGGAATGTTGTTGATCCTGCTGTGACGATGGTTGCTGTTGTTGTGGTTGTTGCGTGGGTGGCTTCACGGTCAGTTCAGCCCAACATCACTAAAAATACTGGCGCATTCAATGACCGACTGTGCCCACTGGTGAATAGTCCTCGTTGAAATCAGTTGTCAAAGATTAGCAGGACGTTCGTTATAGAAGTCCACCCGTGATTTGTAGCTATTGAAGGATGAAATGAAAAATTGTTAAAATAAAAATAAAAGTTGATTGCAAGTTTACAAACAAACAAACTTTCACCAAATCCTGCAGGCTTTTCTTAATCGTCGACAAATCCATCGGATACTTGATTACCTTTTTGTACGTAGGGAACAGTCTGATGTCCAATGGCAAAAGAAACGGCCATTAATGATCATGCACCTACGGATACAAAAGCAAAAGGATCTTCAAATCATTCAACAAAGGTTTATTGTTTATTGTTGCTTTTAAATCATCTGACATAGTTGTCTTAATGATAAAACTTATACTGTTGTATACTGTTTACCGGAATTCCATTTACCGTAAGTACCATTGACCGGAATACCATTTACCGGAGTGTACTATTTACCGGAATTCCATTTACCGGACTATACCATTTACCAGAAAACCATTTACCGGACTATACCATTTACCGGAAAACCATTTAACGGAACTACCATTTACCGGATTTTCTTTAATACAAATAAATTTGGGTCGTACCTCAATTCCCCGAAAATTTACGTCAGACTGAACCATTCCCCAGAATTTTTATCACTGGAATTTATAATTTCACAAAAAATGGAAAACTAGAATTCGAATAAAGAACTTCTTTCTAAAAAAAAAAAGTTTTTACAATATTATTATTTGCGGCAAGGTCGCAACCAACGAGGATGAAGGGGCTGAGGCGGCACAAAGCCACCGAGGCTTCCAAATCCGAGGTGACCGCCGACCCGTCGTCGGAAGCGGCGGCTCTAATACATGGTTCTAGGTCTGCGTGAAAGCTAGGGGTGATCCCTTAGCCCTGTCCAACAGCGTGGAGGACAATACGTCCTTGAAGTTCGAACGCGTAGCGTGAGGAGTCGTCTACCAAAACGATTTTTAAAAGCGACACTGGTAAGCATAAAATCAATTAAAGTACCCAAACCCTGCCTAAAAACCTAAAAACCATTTTGGGCAAAAGTTTACGGGTAAGCGGGATACAATAATAGATTTGTACTTAAAACTCTTAATCCGGTAAATGACATTCCGGTAAATAGTACATTCCGGTTAATGTCAGTCCGGTAAATGGTTCATTCCGGTAAAAAGCAGTCCAGTAAACGGTTCATTCCGGTTAATAGCAGTCCGGTAAATGGTTTTCCGGTAAATGGAATTCCGGTAAACAGTATGCAACCTTCAACAAACAATAGAATTGGGTAGCAGAAAATATATCTCCACTTTCCCACACGGTCTTGCACGGGGCAACTCCTTCATTTCTTCTTTGTCATCTTCTTATTGGCATGTTCCTTTGCCTCTTCGAACCGCTGTTGTTGCAGCAACAGAAAATTCCGGAACCATGCCTCGGATCGACTCCTGAAAGACCGATGATTAAAGTTTATTTTTCGAACTTAGCCGCTGGCTGCTAGTATCTTACTTAGATTTATCTACGCTACTCATAATTTCATTCAGGGTCCTGTTCTCCATTCTGCAGCTATTGTCGTTAGGTTGCTGGATTGACTATCAATGATCGACTGACTTTGATTTTTAATTAATTTAATAGAAAGGCTTGCTTGGTAGATTCGCCTCTGACTGACTTTGATGTTGCTGCTGCGGGGAGAACCGCTGCTGGAATTGATATTATACTAGCAGTACTAGTGCGGTGGTCAGTGACGGTAATGGTAGTTGGAAGCTTGCGAGTACGCTGGACACTACGATTCCATTCAGAATAGCATACTGATACGCTTATTGTTTGTGGCTGTGGCAAATTCATATTCCATTCCCCAGATGAAGTTGCAGGCTAGTTTTCTCGGAAGTTGTTGAAGCCAGTTCAATCCTTCTAGAGCTTATTTATTGGTGCTTCAAACCACTTAGGTGCGATAAAAATCCATGAACTCAAGGAAGCTCATTATATCTAGCATAACATAGACACGCCAAAAATATATTTTCCAAATATTGAGCTTACCGATCTCGTACAAGTAAAAAAAACCTAAAAGAAAAAAAACATAATTAATTTTACATAATAAAAGGTGCATCACAAATAGGTAAGAGTTATTGCGGCACATCTTATGAGAGGAAAATTAAGTATCGAAACGAAAAAGTACCCCCTCATACAAGTAAAGTTAGGAGGGAAGGAAAGAAAAGAGAGACAACATGTCAAAAACTTCTGAAACAACTCCTTGAAATCTACCAACTTGTCTTAAAATTACATGTGCAGCGCGTTCGAGATCTACTTCAGTGATTGACTGACTTCCAGCACTAGTTTCTCATTGTCATGCACAATCTTTCTGCCGGGCAAACGTAGCGAGAGCGACTGGTTCTTCCCGCGGGTGATTAGCTTCCGGAAGTGAAACTTGGTGTGCGATGGAAGCGTTTCGTTGTCGACAAATGTAACACAGCAGAACAGGAATGAATTGAAGCCCTCGTTCAGCTGCAGCCACTGAGAGGCTGAGATGGAGTTGACTAGGATTTTAAGACTGCCTTCGGGTATGGAGGAGGAAGCCGTTTTCCGATAGCAGCGAACTGTTGCTCTGGAAATCTGATTCTGAACCAGCATCACGTAGATTGAGAAAAATTTGAACGGGTTAACCTGGATGACCGTTTATTCGGTAGACATCTGATGCGATGAGGTTCTGTTTTCGTGATGGATGGAATTACTGTTCGTTACTTAAAGTAGTTTCTTGGTTCAAACCGTCTCTTCACAGCTATTTTTCCTGGCTACAGATGGGGACTAGGTTATCGTCGGTTTTTGAAGCTTTGTTCCAGAGCCTTCGTAGTTTCCATCTGACAGGGAGAATAATTTTATTAGAAACAGTGATCTGCTAAATTATTAATTCATTCAAAAACTTCCTGCAGTACTTCCAAGTATCTTTTGGCGGGTTTGGATTTCATTTTCAAACCATCCATCATTAGCAACCAAAGAACTTTCCGAAACTGCGTTGAGCCAAAATTATATGTAGAACACACAACTAAAACGTATCAAATCTTCCAGACATATGAAACTACTATTGTAGCAAATCGTTTTTGTTTGTTGGGCTTTTTGGAAGATTATGAGAACAATTTTGTGGGGACATCATCGGTATCTCGCACAGCATTTTTTGTTCATGAATAGCACCCAGATTGGGTGAGGGGATTATGGCACTTAGTAGTAGCGAATTTTAATGGAGCGATTAGAACGGACCGTTGGATTTGGGTTCCTCATCCGGAGCCAATGCGGCGGAATCCATTTCCTCAGCCATGTTCGGTTTCTTTTCCTTGGGTTGCTTCTGTTGAGCACCAGCACCTCCCCAGCCGTCTTGCTCTAGAACTCGAAGAAGCGTTAAGTTCTTGATGACTGCCTAGACCAGTGCCCAGAAGTATGGATCCAACACGAAAAAACAAACAAAGTCGGTCAGAGATTGACTCGATGATTCCGACGACCGGGAAAATCTTCCGACAGAACTGCTGGAGGTGTGTCATCTCAAGACCGAGGAAATCGAGTCGGATTTCGAGCTAGCAGCCGGAAAAATTTGATGAATTCAAGTTGTTATGGTAACTTATTGTAAATCCTGATTTCATTCAGTACAAACCTGGATGTTGCTACTGTTTCCTGCTGGATGGTATTCCGGAACAGTGGCGCAAGCCGGAAAACGGACCACTTGTTGAAAACGGGCTTATTTGGAATTCTGCCACACTTTCACACTTTGTTTTTGTTTTCCTTCGAACTAACAGGTCCAGCGAACAATGATAATATGCCCACATCATTTTAACACTAAACTTTCGGTGGTGTTTCTTAACGCTGCAACCGATTTGAAAATTTATCGGAAAATTTCAAAACAAACAACACATAAAAATTTAAGGCAACGCAATGCACAGCATTTACATTGCGATGTGTAAAATTCGATGTAAATTTATGTCAAAAAAGATGCTTCATAATTGTGCGTACTATTTGACAAAAATTTACATCATTTTTTTTAATGATGCTTTTTAATGATATAATATTATGTTAAATATGTCCTTTAATTTATGTCTGAGTGTTTATGTCTTCAAGCGTTTCTGTCTTTTTCTGGTGCGATTTTATGTCAAAAGTGATGATTCAATTATGTGCATCCAATTTTACATAAATTTACACCAAAAATTTAATAGTGTGTATTATCCAATCTTTAAAGATTATTCTCGATGATAAAGTAATTATGTTGGAATAAATTTATGAAAACATTATGGCCCATATTCTTTAGACTTTTTTCTTTAGGAATTTAACCCAGTTAATCCCTCCTCAAAAAATAAAACTTGATTATTAAGAATTCAATCAATCAAACATTTTTGAAATTTGATTGGATCCACAAGAATTAACATTTAAATCTTGAAAATGATAAATTTAATAAGCAAATAGTAAATAATTGTGACAACGGTACTCACCTTGCTTTCCATTTTGAAAAGAACACACCGAAAACTGATTAAAAATAATCCAAGTGAAGCCACCACCTCTGAGCGTGTTCAGAATCTGGATCCGGATACGATGTTCGGGATGACATTCCATCAAAGCTCGCACGGGACTTTCTCTTAGAAGCTTCGTTTGCATGGGACGATGTTTTCTACGGGAACAACAAGGGGTTAAAAATGATATAAATAAAAATTGATTATTTAGTATTCAATCAATCATACATTTTAGAAATTTGGATCTAGATTGGATCCAAAAGAATTAAAATTTAAATCTTGAAAAATATCAGTTTAATAAGCAAAAAGTAAATAATTGTGACAACGGTACTCACCTTGCTTTCCACTTTGAAAAGAACACACCGAAAACTGATTACAAGTAATCCAAATAAAGCCACCACCCCTGAGCGTGTCCGGGATCCGGATTCGGATCAGGATACGATGTCCGGGATGACATTCCCCCAGGGCCCGTACCGTGTGGACATTTCTTCGGAAGCTTTGTTTGCATGGGTCGATGTTTTCTGTGGGGACAAAAAAGGGCTAGAAAATGATGTAAATAAAACTTGATAATTTAGAATTCAATCAAACAAACATACCTTGCTTTTCATCAAATTATTGGTGGACAATATTATATGGCTTCTTCTGTTTATACCGCTCAAAGCATTTCTGAGCAGGAACAGCGGAAATGTCAGAAAAAGAACTGGGACAAACACACAATTCACATGTGCACTAATCACGCACAAAAAGCAAAACACGTACACACCCGGGCTGCTGCGATTGAAAACTGCTCGTGTTTCGTTTTGTTCATCGCAGCACTGCGAAAAATATCGTCTGTTTTCGAGCAATCGAGCAGACGGATGGAAATCGAGCCGAAAACCGATCGAATTCTAGCCGCTAGAATTCGAGTGCCGCCATGTCTGTTTTGCAATCGGCCCGATTGAGCGAACGTTCCTGACAGGGATATGATGCTTCTTTTTATTTACATCATATGTGATGTAATTTTACAGATTTTTTTGGTAGTGTGTAGGCTCGGTTCCACAGAAGAAACAAAATTTATATTGATTTTTCAGTGCAAAATATTCAATTTTCCCATAGAAACCTAAAAGTTCAAATTTACTCATGTCAACGTTACTTAAAAATTCTGCAAAAAAATCATGGGTGAAGCTTTTAAGGTCCCAGGGTTTTAGAAATTCAAAAATGACCCCAAATCGACTCAGTCTACTCTCACAGTCCAATTTGCCGTTCTTTTTGTAGATGAGGCATATTCTCCTCTCCTTCCACTTCACTTTAGTTCCATTTTCTCAACTTTTATTCAAATCTTTGAATAATCAAACAAACAGTACTGAGTACTTTTTTGTCATGCCAAGTTTGGCTAGTACAGTAAAGGGTGTCCACGATGAAATTGCCACACACAAAACTGATTCGCAAAATTCGAGTTTTCATCCGATTGTCATCAAATTTTCAGGGATTGAAAAATAACTATTAAACTTCATTGTACCATTTTACTCGTATTTTATTTACAGTCCATACGCAAATGCCCGCACCTTGGTCTTAACCCCGGCCATTAGATTCTACACAACTTGTGAATCAACCGTTTTTTGCATGTAAACCCATACTTTCTTCAGTTTCTCGACTGTCTTCACTATCTTAGGTCGTTTAAGAAGGTGCTGCTTCATAAGTACTTCTCGATGGAGCGGAGCTCCGGAGGGTTGAACATTTTCGGCACGAAGTGACCTTATTTTCCGCATACCCCACGTCCTTAGAGTAGTAGCATAAGGCCAAATCCGGCCGGAGGATTGTTGGGACGTCGTGGGCCTTCAGGAGGCACTCTTTCATGTACACCTGTCCGTTCATCGTGTCCTGGGGTACGAAAGGTGCAACATGCTCCGGAACACTGAAGTTATCCTTGGCCGTGAAAAACAGGTTGCCGTGGATCTGTTTGAAGTCGGCCTTCACATATGTTTCGTCGTCCATGATGC
This sequence comes from Uranotaenia lowii, assembly GCF_029784155.1. Classification (NCBI taxonomy): domain Eukaryota; kingdom Metazoa; phylum Arthropoda; class Insecta; order Diptera; family Culicidae; genus Uranotaenia; species Uranotaenia lowii. The sequence continues at coordinate 129,482,131 of NC_073693.1, forward strand.
AGCATTCAACTTTCGTCAGCATGTTGAGATACAACTTTCGGCACGGGTTTTGGCGAACTTGTTCTGCCTCTCGTCGCAATCAGAGGGCTTTTGTACCTTGAACGTTTGAAGCCCAGCCTTAGTTTTGGCCTTCTGGACAAAACTTCGGCTTACGTGCAGCTTCTTAGCCACATCCCGAACGGAGGCGTTCGGGTTTCGGTTAAAGGCCCCAACTACGCGTTTGTGATTTTCGGTGTTGTACGGAATACTTTTTCCTTCACTTCTGGGCTTCCAATCCCATCGGTAATCGCTTAATCACACACGGCACTGTGGAATTCGCGATTCCCAACGTTTTAGCGACGGAACGATTCGAGAGATCCTTCTTCTCGTGATGAATGCGCAAGATTTTTTCACGCACGAGCTGTACTTTCGACTCCATTTCCGCTAGTTTTGATCACAGGACTTTAAAACTTGCAGAATGTAAACAATGCACTATGAACTAAATCCACTCAAATTTTCAATAAATTCTACCCAACGATTAAAAATGGCTGGTAAACGGTGGATAATGTGCAACACGAGACCCCATAGTGGTCATATCACCTCTTATTCACAACTCCTATCTCTACCTCCCCGCGGTGCCGGCTGGGGTGCGAGTAACCTAAGCGGAGATCGGGTACCCAACCCCGGTGGATGCTTTGGTCGCATGCAGACTGAGAAGGTGGCCGCACGCGTCTGTTCCCCAGGTCAGGGGCGGCGTGCAACAACAACCGAGCGTCTGTTCTCCAGGTCAGGGGCGGCTCAAACAGCGTCTGTCTTGCAGCAAGCGGCTGAATTTATGAAATGCGGCTCCCGCCAGCTAAGTCCAAGATGGCAGCCCCATCGCGGGATAGGGACTTTAGGCTAACAACCTACTGCTCCCGATTCATAACTTGTTACGGAATCCGAAAGAAATGACCGATCTGGAACTTTGGCGACGACTTTTAGCATGAAAACACGGACACGAATTGGAACTTGGAATGTTTTAACCCTTGCCCAACAAGGCAAACTGGAACAACTTGCTAGAGAGGCTAGCCGCCTCAAGCTTGAAATTCTGGGACTGAGCGAAGTCCGTTGGCCTAATACTGGAGAACACAAGACACAATCCGGGCAAGTCCTGCTTTACTCTGGCATACGAGGAGAACATGCTACTCGGGAACGAGGAGTTGGTTTCCTGTTAAGCCCGCAGGCCTACGCGGCCCTCATTAGATGGGATCCGATAAACGAAAGAATAATCGTAGCCAGATTTAGAACACGGGTTAGAAACCTTACAATGGTCCAGTGTTATGCGCCAACTGACGTTGCCGATTTGCAGGAGAAAGAGCAGTTTTACAGTCAACTGAACAGCGTGGTAGAGAGAATTCCGAAGGGTGACATTCAAATCCATTTGGGCGACTTCAACGCAAAGATTGGCTCCGACAATCAAGACCTTGAGCGCATCATGGGGCGCCATGGCCTAGGACAGATGAGTGAAAACGGAGAGCTGTTTGTAGAATTTTGTGGTAATAACAACATGGTGATCGGTGGATCGCTCTTCCCCCATCGACCAGCACATAAGGTCACTTGGGTATCCCGAGATGGCCGAACAGAAAATCAAATTGACCACATCTGCATCAGCCGAAAATGGAGAAGGAGCCTTCTTGATGTCCGCAACAAGCGAAGCGCAGACATTGCATCTGACCATCACCTCGTCCTTGGCGAGATACGACTGAGAGTTGCGCGTGTCCAACGGCGCGAGGAGAAAGTCGGGTGTCGATACGACGTCCGCCGGTTGGAGAATCCAGAGGTGAAAAGGGCATACGTTGAACAGCTAGAATCCCGAGCCTCGGAGCTGCCGACAGACGGAACAGTCGAAGAACAGTGGTGTGGAATCAAGAATGCCTTTATCACGACGAGCCATGGTACTCTCGGTAAAGTTTGTGGAAGAAGAAGTGAATGGATGTCGGATGAAACTTGGAGGATGGTCGATGATCGGAGAAAGGTGAAAGTCGGAATTGAGCAGGCATGTACCGGGTCAGACAAAGCAGCCGCCCGCTTACGATATGCGGAGCTGGAAAAGGCAGTTAAACGAGCTTGTAGACGAGACAAGAGAGCCTGGACAAACTCCCTAGCCGAAGAGGGGGAAAGAGCCGCCGCCAATGGAGATATCCGATTACTTTATGAAATTTCTCGCCGCCTCAGTGGTGCAAGGACTAATGCAAGAATGCCGCTGAAAGACCGAGCAGGTCAGTTATTGACCGATCGAACAGATCAGCTCAAACGATGGACTGAGCACTTCGAACAACTCTTCCGAGTCACGAATAGCGATGGCCAACAGAACCCGCAGCTTGAAGCGCCAACAGTAAGTCGCATAAATGGCGTCAACTCGGAAGCGCCCTCGCTGGCTGAAATAGAAGCGGCAATCAAAAACATGAAATCCAACAAAGCACCTGGGATCGATTGCATCCCTGCTGAAATGCTGAAAGCCGACCCTGCCTGGTGCAAATGTTGCACCGTCTTTTCGCTGACATCTGGGATACTGCAACATTCCCGGCCGACTGGATGCAGGGTATCCTCGTAAATGTCCCGAAGAAAGGAGACCTGACAGAGTGCGGTAACTGGCGAGGCATAACGTTGATCTGTACAACCCTCAAAGTACTCTGCAAAGTGATCCTGAACAGGATCCAGGAGAAAATCGACGCTACACTCCGACGGCAACAAGCTGGATTCCGATCCGGACGATCATGTGTGGACCACATCACAACGCTACGAATCATACTGGAACAAATCAACGAATTCCAGGACTCTCTTCTGCTGGTGTTCGTTGATTTCGAAAAAGCATTCGACCGACTTAATCATGAAAACATCTGGGCGGCTCTAAGGCGACGAGGGGTCCCAGAGAAACTAGTCCATCTCATCGAAGCACAATAGGAGGCATTTTCGTGCAAGGTCTTGCACGATGGTGTCTTGTCCGAACCAATCCCGGTAACTGCTGGAGTGAGACAAGGATGTATCTTATCACCGCTACTCTTCCTCATCGTAATGGATGAGATTCTGACTGGATCGATCGACTGTGCACCGAACCGAGGATTGCCGTGGAATCCTTTAACAATGGAGCAACTGAACGACCTTGACCTGGCTGACGATATTGTTTTGCTCGCCCAAACACAACCGGACATGCAGAGCAAACTCGACGACCTCACCGAAAGCTCCAAGGCAGCAGGTCTCAAAGTCAATGTCGGAAAGACCAAGTCGATGGAAATCAACACAGGAAATCCCTCCAGTTTCATGGTAGCTGGGCAACAAGTTGAGAAAGTGGAGTGCTTCCAGTATCTTGGTAGCCAGATAGCGCCTGATGGTGGTATCAGGAAAGACATCGAAACCCGGATCAGAAAGGTCCGATTTGCGTTTGCGAGTCTCCGAAACATCTGGCGGTCACGCCAGATCTCTCTACGAACAAAAATCCGAATCTTCAACGCAAATGTCAAATCCGTATTGCTGTACGGGTGCGAAACTTGGTGCACATATGCGGTGACGACGCGAAAACTGCAAGTATTTGTAAACCGCTGCCTGCGGAACATCATCCGCGCTTGGTGGCCTGGCAACTGGATCTCGAATGAGGAACTACATCGCCGGTGTCATCAAAGGGCGCTAGAAATCGAGATTCGGGAACGTAAGTGGAGATGGATTGGGCACACGCTGCGAAAAGATGAAAACGAGATTTGCAGAGAGGCGCTTGACTGGAATCCAGAAGGTCATCGAAGAAGAGGCAGGCCCAGAAACTCGTGGTGGCGAAGCCTAGCCGCTGAAATCCGAACTGTCGACGAGAATCTTGACTGGGACCAGGTGAAGACGCTGGCTCCGGATCGTCAACAGTGGAGGTCTTTTACCACGGCCCTATGCACCGGAGGATCGGCGCGGGATCATTAAGTAGTAAGTAAGGTGCAGAGGATGTGTACGGACTCCAACACTTGGTATGCGGTCAGTGATGGGTTCACCTGGATCATGACTGCCCTTCAGAAGAGCTGGAGTTGACTGCAGTCCGCGAACGGTGTAGGATGACTCCATTGCCGGGGAGCATCTGAGTAGGGTGCGATCGGTTGCTTGATCGAAGCTTCAAAGATAAGCCTTCGTCTTAGAACAAAAAGCCGGATCCCATCGACGGAGGGCTGTCGAGTAGTGTGCGTCCGACCTCACGGTTTGAAGCTACATAGCGTAGCGGATACCGTTGGTACGCCTCGTTCGTACGTAGGATCTCCAGCCTTCGGGGAGTATCCGAGTAGTGCGGTTCCCTTCATCGCAAAAAAAACGTTGGAAAAGGGTTACTCCACGATCGCGGAATACCCATGAGTAGAGTGGCGTTCGACGCCGAATAAGCCATTCGAGTCGGTATAGGATAGAGTCTTCATCGGGAATCATCCGAGTAGTTGCGTTAAATCCTGCGCGTGTACTGTGACAGGCGCAAGTCTAGGATAAGCTTTTCTCGATCGGCACACGACGGGCATAAAGGTGGTTAACCTAGTATTTTGCTGATAAGAGGTCGGGCTTCGAGTTTTAGAGGAGAGGTCAGGCCACGATTCTTCAGGAGGAGAGGTTTGTGTGGTCAACTTTTACGATAAGAGGTCGGGTCTCGAGTCGCAAGAGGAGAGATCAGGCCTTTAATCAACAAGAGGAGGGGTATAAGTGGTTACCTCGAGTCATTACGAGAAAAGGTCAGATCTCGAGCCGCAAGATGAAAGATCGGGCCTTGAGTCGTGCAAAGGAGAGATATGTGTACGTCATCCTCGAGTCGATACGTGGAGATGTCATTTCTCAAGTCGTTAGAGGAGAGTTCAGACGTCGAGTTGTAGAGGTTTTGTGAAAGTGGTCTGGTCTATGAGTATTACCTTAGAGCTCATTAGCGCGAATAGACCTCCCATCATTGAAGCATAGTGTGTTGAACAGTTCGAGGTGGGAACCAGGTCTGTGGCCCCAGGTGGAGTTTAGGGAGTATACGGAGTATATTAAGAGTCTTCGCATTGTACCCAAGGAGCCAGAGTTGCAAACCGGAGGGACGCAGTGGTTTGCTATGCATTGGAATACAATCCGTAAATCGTGATTTACCTCCTGTGGTTACCAACTAAAAAAAATAAAAAAAAGTTTAGCTATTTAGCATGTGAGATACTATGAGCAATTGAGTCAAATGCAGTTTAGGTACCGGTAACACAGCTCAAACTTGTTCTGAACTCTCCGACAGGGTAAAGGAAAACAAAAAGATTCGTTCTTACTGATCTACCAAACATGATCAAATGCTGTTCAACGGCAATCTGGATGAGGCTCGTAACAGAGCTTGACCAACGATGATTACGAAAAGCTTCTGACGAATTGGTAATTCCTCGATAACCTGAAAATTTAAAAAGCTTTCTGATAAATATAGCGTTTACGCCTGATTGTAAATTATATTCTAGAGAACAAGTTAAACTATCGTGGATAGGGTATACAACTTCGCTTCTTTTTAACGAATAGTCACCGTTGATTATCATTTTTATGATGGTTTAATGGCATTGCGGTGAGCTTTTTACTTCGAAAATTCTTGATAGAAGAATTGCAGATTGAAATTAAATGACGGATAGACAAAGCAGATGCTTAATAGAAGAAAATTGAAAGATGTTGAAAATGAGCCAAGAGCATATTTTTATGGAAAGCTTCAAAGGTGCGTTCTAGACCCTTTGTCCCGCATCAGTTGAATGGTTGAGAGAAGTAATAGCGAGAGGCGCAATTACGTTCACCCATACATCCAACCCGATGGATTGGCAAAGCACGTGCTTCCCAATCGGACAAAAAGTCTAGACCGCATGGCTCTGGTGAAGCTTTCCTATTGCTGAGCCAGTTCAAGCGATGTGTTATTGGTTTTTTCAGATTCCGTTTTTATCGGCAGCGCTACTTATTGTTTTCACGCAAGTACCGTAAACGTCCCTACTTTTGCCAACTATTTTATTTTTTGAACTGTATTTGAAATATTTACCCCTTATTTAACCCTCTCAAAGCCAAATGATTCTATTCTTTTTAACGAATAGTCACCGTTGATTATTATTTTTATGATGGTCCATAAAAATATGCTCTTGGATCATTTTCAACATCTTTCAATTTTCTTCTATTAAGCATCTGCTTTGTCTATCCGTCATTTAATTTCAATCTGTAATTCTTCTATCAAGAATTTTCGAAGTAAAAAGCTCACCGCAATGCCATTAAACCATCATAAAAATAAAACTTCGCTTCATGATCAATATTGAATAACGAAGTCAAAAAGACAGGGTTTTTGTATCTCCTTTCGGTTAAGCCGATTAGCGATGGCTTTTCACTGGATTTTTACTCAAAGAATTCTCAACGCTGAATGTTACAGCGCATAGTAACAATAAGCACTTTGCTCTTTATCCATACATATGTGTGTTTTTCATACTAAATAAGTCACCACCCTTCCATACAGCCTTAATGAGTTTATACTCTGAATCGTGAACCGATTGAGAACTACTCTTCTCAATAGCTTGAAGGTTACCCACCAAATAAATGGATCTATTTTATAGTGAATTACTTGGAAGCTTCTCAGTTTATCGTGGATATTCATTACCCGTTTTGAACACCTCTAACACTTGCTCGAAAGGGTTCAGAAATGATTTGTGTCTCCCCTCCCCTACATTTTCTAATTTGTTTTAGACCATCCAATTTTTCTTCGTTGTATGGACATTTCTTTTTTTTTAACTATACTTAAGGCTTCGTCCTTTGTAATGGGACCATTCAAATATTACGTAACGCTTTTAGGCGGGGGAGGGCGTATAGCAGTTTGTTACGGTTTTTGAATTTTTGATAGAAAATCTAATAAAAATGTGTTACGTAGGGGGGGGGGGTCGAAAATGACCGAAAATTGCGTTACTTAATATTTGAACGATCCCAAGGACGTTGATCAGTAGCCTCTAGCATTGAAACTGGTCGCTTTTTCAGCCATACCTTTACTTTACACTGCGTCATTCCAGCAATCCGAATGGAACTTCCGTTGACCTAATCTAAGGCACCCACACCTAATATTAATTTAATACCTCCTTTTTTCGCTTCACAGCGCGTTTACCGAGCTCTGTACGACTACGAGGCCCAGGACAGCGACGAGGTTGGCTTTGCCGAGGGCGATCTGATCATCGAGGTCAACTCGATCGATTCCGGCTGGATGACCGGTCGCGTTGAACGGACCGGACTCACCGGAATGCTGCCGGCAAACTACGTTGAACAGGTCAAGATATAAGGCGCCTTTTATCGCCAGCCACTTCGTGTTTGTTGAAAGTTACGTTAGGGGTTAGCAACGCCCTAAAGGTGAAGTGTGTATCTGAACTTCGCAAGGTAAGTGCGCAGAGAAAACTTTATAGAATCGCCCCGCGATTCGGGCAACATTATTACCATTATTAGTTTTCAAATGTACTGTATAAAGGATGAAAGAAAAAAGAATAATTTAAAAATCTTACTATAGACACAACTACTTTACGAGTACATTCAATTAGGGTGAATTTCGCGAGCAGGAGTGAGTATGTTTTTAATTTTATTTTCTTGTTATTATTTTGATATACGCGTTATTGCTTCTATGCCCTTCTAAATAAGAGTCATTCAGCCAAAAAGGTGCTGATTATGAGAAGAATAGAAAATGAATTCATAGGACAAACATATTAACGTTGGATTATTTTTAAAACAAAATAATAATCTTACATCAATTGATTTGGTAGCATTTTCGCAGCTGTAATTTGTAAAACAAGTATACACCTTTTTCTAATGTAATTTACAATATTATACACAGATAGGATCCACGTTAGGTGTTGATAAAACAATTTAATAAACTCGTGTACGCACGCGTAACTCATAGATGAGACTAAAGTAGCAACTGTGCCTTTGTTCTATCCTAAATGTTATTACCGTTTTTCGAAAAAGCCCCTTTTTGGATGCAATTTTTACATCAGTAGCTCTAAGAAACCGTTTTTCCTAAACAAAAAAGTTGTAATGGGTACCCCAAAATTGCTAGACAAAAAACAAAACAAAAACCTCGAGCTTCCGTTGGTTCTATACAGGTTCTGTGATAGAAGTGTGTGTATTCGGATGTTTGTTAAATATTTGTTTCAATGATCGGCGCATCTTCAACCGTTTTACACCCCCTCCTAAACACAACGCGATGCACCTGATGGTGATGATGTTTTGAATACCCGAGTCCTTATATCAATACTATAACGCTCAACAAGTCAGCAATAAGTGTCAGCGAACACTTTGTGTACGTAGTTATAAAAAAAACACTTCAATGTCAGTGTTAACACAATATGAACCCGTAATCGGCAAACGCGAATAACACCTACAAACCTACCCTAGCAAGTGCTTCAGTAAGGTAGGCACACCCGGAAAGCATGTACTAAATAGTAAGAAGTGTAGTCTTCAACAGCAGCTAGCTAGCATACATGTAACCTCTCCCCATTTCCCCCCAAACATCCCTTTTTTCAAAGTGCTACTGTTAAATAAATGCAAAATAATGAAATGCAACAAAATGTTCTATAACACTAGGTCATATATTATAGTGGATACCATCAAAGAGATCAGCGAAAATGAAAAATTGTAAAAAAAAGTTCGTGCAATTGGTAATTTATGGGAATAATAGAGAAAGCCGTCTTAAGGTTCACTTTAGTAATCATCTGCTGTTCCAATTTTTTAGCCGCTATTGATCATCATCTGCTGTTATGTTGTTCCTTAATCTTTCCTGTTATACTCATTTGATGGTATATATACTCGGTGTATAACTCGCCCCTGCATTTTGAGCAAAATTTTGTGGAAAAAGTATGAAATGTGAAATTAAAAGTGAAATGTGAAATTGAAAGTCCGTTGTATAGCATGCATCCTCATTTTGGCTCAAAAATTTTGGAAAAAACTTGTTAAATACGGTACTTAACTTACTTAATCATCCTGCACCGAAATAGAAGATCTCCACTGGTGGTAATCTGGAGCCAGTGTCTTCTCTTGCTGGTAGCCAACGATCTCGTCAACTGTGCGACTTTTAGCGGCTAGACTACGACGCCACGAGCTTCTGCCTTTTCTCCGTTCCAGTCATGCGCTTTCTGCAAATCTCCTTTTCATTTCTTCGCAGCGTGTGCCCAATCCATCTCCACTTTCGTTGGATTCTAGCGCCTTTTGATGACAACGACGATGTAGTTCCACGTTTGAGACCCAGTTGCTTGATGATATTGGTTATTGAATCACTGTCCCATAGAAAAAAAAGTCATGGATTATGTCAAATGTTAAAAATTATAGAACCAGGCTCCAAGGTGTTCGAAATTCTAGTCCCGCACATTTCTAACGATCAACATGGATTTTTTACTGGCCGATCGATTGACATCTTTCGTAGTTTACTTCCGAATGCGTAAAATCGAATGAAAAGGTAAACCAAATGTATACAGTATACACCGATTTGAAAGCAGGGTTTGATCGCGTTAGCAATGTTCTCTATTCTTAGATAAGCTCAAACATCTCGATTTTTAATATTAGTTGATCATCCTTTTTACGGATTGCATTCTGAGGCACGCCGACCGACCGAGTCCCCCAGTATGCTACTCTGGGTCTATGGGTGCAATTGGACAACTCACGATACTAAGTACCTCTACGCCATAAAGTCCACCTGGCACCTCTGGTCATAATTTCCACCCGGACCTGCATCGAAGGCTGTACCCTAGACTGCCCCAAATTTGTATGGGAAATTCAAAACCTGTGAAATGTTATACGCTGCAGGCTAAAATTGATCCTAGGCCTAGTACTAGATCTCATGCCAAATTTGGGCCAGATCGGATCACGGGAAGGGGTCGCTCAACGAGCCTGAAGTTTGTATGGGATTTTGAGACATTTTGTTCGGGAGAAACATGAAAAACCAGTTTTTCATCAATAACTTTGGTTCCCGTCGGCCGATTTCTTTCAAAACGGGTTTTCTTAAAGCCTAAATTATGAAAAACATTTCATCCGAAGACTGCATATCGATAAGAGTTAAGACAAAAAAGTTATTAGGCTTCCAAAATGGGCTAACTTTTTAAGGATGGTATTCATCACTGTAAATGAGTCGGGGCGGTCGAACTTATTGACGCCTCATTAGCAGTGATGAATACCACCGTTAAAAAAGTTAGCCCATTTTGGAAGTCCAATAACTTTTTTGTCTTAACTCTTATCGATATGCAGTCTTCGGATGAAATGTTATTCATAATTTAGGCTTTAAGAAAACCCGTTTTCAAAAGAAATCGGCCGACGGGAACCAAAGTTATTGATGAAAAACTGGTTTTTCATGTTTCTCCCGAACAAAATGTCTCAAAATCCCATACAAACTTCAGGCTCGTTGAGCGACCCCTTCCCGTGATCCGATCTGGCCCAAATTTGGCATGAGATCTTGTACTAGGCCTAGGATCAATTTTAGCCTGCAGCGCATAACTTTTTCAAAAGTCGGGTCATTTGGGGCACTCTACTGTACCCGACATGGGAGATCAAGTCCGCGCTTAAGCGCTCATCGGCTAACTCAATTTACAGCTAAAACTCAAGCCTCTTGTTACGATTCAAGACTATGGACCTCTCCTCTGACGACTCGAGGTCCGGCCTTTACTCGTAGCTTGGTTTGCACGACTACCTTGTGTTCCGCCTCTGTTCGAGACCACTGTTTGGCTCGAGGACCTCTCCTTTTTGCCCGTCCGTGTGCCGAATCGAGAGCAGCTTATCTTGGACACGCGTCTGTCACAGCACACGTCCGGGGCTTTTCGAAACTACTCGGATGATTCCCAGCGAAGACGTCATCCTACACCGACTCGAGTGACTCACCCGCCGACGACGTGAAGACACCCTACCCGAGAGTATTTCGCAGCGTAAATACTCTTCTCCCTACGAGTTCGACTGCGAAGAAGGTAAAGTCTTATCCCCGCAGCTTCCGCCGTGAGGAACGCGTTCTACTCAGATACTCCGCGACGGTGTAGGTATCCTACACAACCTAACAGCTCGTTATACGCAGAAGGTAGAGTCTTATCTTGGTATGCTTTACTGCTAGGATCGGACGCACACTACTCAGATGCTCCCCGACGAAGGAGTGACCCTACACCGGTCGCGGCCTGGTGTTGGTTCCAACTCCTCCGCAGGGCAGTCATGATCTGGGTGAACCCATTGCTGACCACGCGCCAAGTATTGGCGTCCTCACATATCCTCCGCACGATGTTGTCGGCTGTCGTGCACGGTCCGCAGGCGGCAAGCATGTTAGCACATACCCCTTCGAACCTCGGACAGTTGAACACTACGTGCTCTGGTGTCTCTACTGTGTCACCGCAGGTTGGGCAAATTGGCGAGGCGTGTCCAAACCGATGGTGGAACTGCATGAAGCATCCGTGACCAGTCAAGATCTGTGTCATGCAGAAATCACCCTCTCCATGTCTTCGGTCTATCCCGGATCCGACGTTAGGAATCAAGCGATAGGCTCACTGGCCACGTCCCGAGCTGTCCCACTGGTGCTGCCAGTTGGACATCGAGGCCTCTCTGGCATGTTTCCGCACATCGGGCATGTGCCTGTGCTCGTAGCAGAAGATATCTTCCTCTAGCAAGACAGAGATGGGCATGACCCTCGCTACAACATCAGCAGCTACCGAGGACACCGTCCGGTATGCGTTGATTACTCGCAGGCTCATCAGTCGCTGCTCACTGCAGAGCTTTTGCAGGTTACACTGCCTGCTCAAGGCTGCTTTCCAGGATGCCGCTCCGTGCCGCAAAATGGACGAGGTCACACTCTCCAGGACCCTCCTTCTGCTGCAGCGGATCGCCGAGTTATTCGACATGGAGAGGGCTGCTGTCGCCATTGCCGCTCTTTTACAGACGTAATCAACGTGGGCCGTGAAGCTCAGCCGGTCGTCGATCATCACCTCCAGGTACTTGATCGCTTGGATTCGATTGCGCACGGTCCAGCTGCAATCGTCCCTTATTGTGCTGAAATCAGGTTGGTGATCAGCACCATCTCGGTCTTGTGGTGAGCCAGACGCAAGCGCTTGGAGCACATCCAACTTTCCACCTTCTCAATCGCTACTGTGGCGAGAAGCTGGACCTCTCCGATTAATGGGCCCGATGCCAGGAGAACCACATCGTCGGCGAATCTCACAAGTCTCACTCCCGTGGGGATACGCAGTCTCAGCAGTTCGTCGTAGACAATGTTCCACAATACCGGGCCAAGTATCGATCCTTGTGGAACCCCTGCCGAGACACTCACTGTTTCCATTCCCTCGCTGATCATATACTGTAGTTGGCGGTTACGGAAGTGATACTCCATCATCCTACAGATACAGGTATATGCCGGAATCCTCATATGAATGAGCGACGACGCAATCGCTGTCCAACTGACGCTGTTGGAGGCGTTCTTCACGTCAATTGTGACCACTGCGCAAAACCGGTCTCCTCTCCTCTTCTTAAGTCTGGCTTTGTCTGCTCCTTCGATGACACGTTGAATGGCATCCTCCGTACTGCGGCCTTTCCGAAAACCGAACTGTTTATCGGATAGGCCGTTCGCACTTTCGGTGTAGAGCTGGATGCTGCTCTGCACCACCTTCTCTAACACCATATCGGGCGATATGCTGATGGGTCTCCTGGTGGCTTGCTCGGTTTTGGCAGAAGCACCAATCGCTGCCACTTCCACACGTTTGGGAAGACCCTATCATCCACGTACTGTTGCAGTGATGACCGGAACATTTCAAGATGTTCCATGAGAGTGGCCTACACTGCTAAATTAGAGATGCCATTCACAGCCACATCTGGGTGAGGCTAACACAGGGACACAGAAACTCAAATCTTACCTCAGCAATAGACGAGTTACGCTTAAGCTTGGCTCCCAGGAGTTTGAACCTTTCAGTAACCTCTCTCTAACTTTCTTGCCAAAACAATGTTTCTGAAAGTTGGACGAAAATCTGTCAAGGTTTGAATGAATGTATGTATATACGAAAACCACACTTAAAATTGTGCCTCGGCCTAATATTTGATTTTCAAAGTTTTCGTCATTTCATCGTTTTAACGTTTCGCAAATCAAATTTCAATTAAAACTGAATTTTGGATCATACTTTCCATTCAGTATTCTAATTCAAATAACATATTTTAGATAGCAATGAAAAAGTTTCAATATATTTAAAAATCATATTTGCTAATAAATTTGTTTTATTTTGTTTCCAAAACTATCATTCATTGGTATAATTTTCGATTTAGAGCCTAACATTCTGATTTACATAAAATTTCGATTAAATTCCTATCTCGTCACCACCTGAAAAGGTACCGACAATTCTCACCTAAAATCGTCAACTGAGTGCGATGATTCTCACCCACGGTGACTACGAGAATAGGGTAAGATCTCATAAAGTTCATCCGAAGTGACGTTCGTCACCTAAACCGACTACTGGAATAGAGTGACTTGGGTGACTAGACTATCATCACGTCACGCGCGGCGCAGAATAAGGGCCTTTGAATTATCAGTATGAACAAAAATTGTAACAATGGGCACCCGTGCTTCATCCCTTTTCTTCTGTTGGCTTTTTCTGACCATTGATTCTGGCAAAGTATCCTAGTTTTTTCATCCTTAATGCAAGTAACGACTCTCTGAACTAAGCGCCTAAGAGACATCCTATTGAATGTTCAATATGGTTTCTGATGTTCCACGAGGACCTAAGACCGCTTAAATTTTGACCCATACAGAAAAAATGAACAATAAAAATCGAATCCTTCAAATAATCGAGTAAGGCAGTCAGCCCAACTGATGGAGACCTACACTCAGGCAAATTCTTATTATAATTTTCATAAGATGCATCTTATGAACCGCTTTTTAGAGTGTAAAATAATGTTTCATAAGAGTCTTATGAAATTCTTTCAATTTTCATACAATGTTCTTATGAAAAATAGAAGAAACGACATTGTGAAAAAATAATGAACACTTTCATTCATTGCATCAGTTTTTTTCATCATCTAAAAGTACGAAGCAATCGCCAGTTCATAGTTATTATAGTTTTCCTTCAATGTTAAATGTTATTGTAATCTCCGGAATGGTAAGTTCGAATTGATATTTTTGGTGTGAACGTTTAATATATTGTTTGTTTACTTTTCAGCAAGCAGATCGGCAAAAAACGCAAGGTCGAAGATTAAGTTGATGGAGCCGTCTGTTGATGCGCTGCTGATAATGACCATGAATGATTTAATTTAAAACAAATTTGGCAAACAATAAAGTGAATATTTTCAGCATGAAATATCTAGAATTATTCTTATTAGAAAGTGATTTACTGTTTCCATAAGAATCTCTTATGAAAAGCAACAACCTCTCATTGCAGTAGGCGTTCATCTTCAGAATTCATTCGCGTCATAAGACAATCTTATGAATTTCATTAATTTTTCTTATGGCGCCACTTCATAAGAGAATCTTATGGCATACATAATAGTATTTTTCTGAGTGTAGGAAACGGAGGACCTGATCGAGGTCGAGGTCGAGGTCAAAAATTTGTAAAGCTTCGATTTGGGTTTGTCATCAGATTCAGAGTTATAGAAGAATTAACGTTCTTAAAGATAAGTACTGTATGTCTTAAAATACATATGTCATTTCTTATTGTTTCATGCCTTTTGTACAATTATGATACCCTGAGCCTGATTCTTTAAAAGGTAGTTTAACATTGCACCGCGACGAAATATTCTATTTGTAATCTTCCGGATAATCATTGCAATCGTAATAGTCGGAATCCATCGATTCGGGGAAGTACTTTTCGTGCGAGTAGAAAAGCTTCGGTGGGTAAGGTTTCCGAGGTCGTTTAGTCGTCGAAACCTTCGGAGGACAGTGCTCCTTGAGGATGCATTTACCCTCGTGCATCACGTAGCCAGAGTTGCAGATACAGGTCAGCTCGGCGATGCAGATCTTCGAGCAGCGCACGTTGCTGCAATCGTTATCGCATGTTGGTACACAGCACGGTCTGCAACCGGTCAGGGTTTGATGCTTGTTGCAGCCTTTCGGGGGATAGGTGGGATAATCTGGAGTGGTGGTTGTTTCTTCCTCCGGCGGGGTGTTGGTTCCGTAAGGGGGCGTTGTTTCTTCCTCAGGATAGGTTGGGTAGGTGGGAGTCGTGTATTCTGTGGTGATCAATGGAGGATCGGTGGTCGTGGTTGTCGGGTAAGGCTTTCTGGTGTACGGAGGGGGAGTTTCCGGATCGAGTTCTGACTCGTAGCAGAATTCCGAATCAACACATACCGTATGAGGTTTGGTTGGATGTGTTGGGGGTTTTGTGGGATCGGTGTACTTTGGAGGTTTCTTTGTGTAAGGAGGATAGGTTGAATGCTTCGGAGGCGGAGGATAGATTTCTTCTCCTGATGGAGGCTCTTCCTCTGAAGGGGGATCTTCTTCTGAAGGTGGATAAACAGGAGGATCCTCTTCAGATGGAGGGTATACTGGAGGTTCTTCTTCAGATGGTGGATAAATCGGAGGATCTTCTTCTGATGGTGGGTATACTGGAGGATCCTCTTCGGAAGAAGGGTCGGAAGGAGGGTATACTGGAGGTTCTTCTTCCGATGGTGGATATACCGGAGGTTTCTCTTCTGATGGCGGATATCTAGGAGGTTCTTTTTCCTTTGAAGACGGATACCTTGGAGGCACTTCTTCAGATTCTGGTTTAGTGTACTCCTCAACAGGATTTACTGGAGTAT